>NW_027531000.1:7420530-7808713 GCF_008692635.1 Crocuta crocuta
CTGAAACAGGCTCCAGGCTCTGAGCTGGCAGTCAGCACAGAGCCCGACGCGGGGCTCGAACCCACGAACCGCGAGATCATGACCCAAGCGAAAGTCGGACGCTTAACCGACTAAGCCACCCAGGCGCCCCAAATGTGTCCTTCTCTTTAAAAAAAAAAAATAATGATCAAAACAGACACAACCCCCTACCCTTATGAAGCTTATTGTCTTGTGAAAAACATTAATAAAAAACATCATTATATTATTAAAAATTATGACACATGCTATGAAAATGAGTAGAGTAGGTAATAGAATTTACCGTGCTTGTCATTTGCCATTTTTTTTAATAATGTTTATTTTTGAGAGACAGAACATGAGTGGGGAGGGACAGAGAGAGAGAGAGAGGGAGACACAGAATCTGAAGCAGGCTTCAGGCTCTAAGCTGTCAGCACAGAGCCTGACGTGGGGCTCGAACCCACGAACCGTGAGATCATGACCTGAGCCAAAGTCAGATGCTCAACCGACTAAGCCACCGAGGTGCCCCTGCCATTGGTTCTTGAAATTCAATCATTTGGGCTTTATTCTTTTACAGTGAAAAGTACTTTTTGAGTGAGATGACAAACATCTACTTATTCACTCATTTATTCATGCCTTGAAATCCAGTGAATATATCCTGAGTACCTGTCAGGTGCTGGGCATTGTATTAGACTCCAGCATTTGGACTGAACAGAAGTTGGTTGCCCGTTAGTTGGCTCTTTGGCCTTATTTCTCAACTGGCTCAGAACTCAGGAAAGAAAGAGTTCTATTTACTGAACCCTATCAACCTCTCAACAAAGTCCATTGTAAGATCTGGCTCTTTTTGTCCTTGAATTCTCTACAGTGGCCTGGTGTTCTTATAGGATATCTCCCCCCTTTCTGATGAAAAGTAGCTTGACTGGGTTTCAACCTTCCAAAACTTGGAGTTTGGTGACTAAGTCAGCTAGATGAGCATTTGGCTTTACAGACTCTTTAGTGGGAGGAAGCAGTGGAACAAGGTGCTAGAAATGGCTTTTATGTAGACAACCATGTCTGTCCCAGTTCTGTTCTTGGCTTCCTATCTTCCTTCTCCATATGTTCTTCTTCTTGATCTGATCACATCCTTGAAAACTTCAACTACCGTTATTCTCCCAGTAGCTTTCAGGAGACAGCTCTGTCTCAGCTCCTTATTTCCATTCGCTTGCTGCTCAAGTAGAGTTGAATGGCTCATTAGTGCCTCAAACCCAAGAGGACACCCCCACTCCTTCTCTACATATTCTCTACATACTCCTCGTCTTGACTACACCCTTGAAGGAAAACATGGATCAGAGAAACAGCTGAAACCACATGTCACACCCGGGTGAGGAAACAGCTACAGGCCTAGGGTGGAGGCTACCCTGGGAGGAACATGCAGGCAAACTCTGTCTCCCTGTCCTAAGTCTGGCTCAGTTTACGATCTTGAAGATGTGTCCCATCCCTCCTAACTCTGACCTCTGTCTCTCCTGAACTTTGACTCGGTTCTCTAAATCTCAGACCTGAGTTTCTGAACTTGATTTTGTATTTTCTGCTTCTATGTCATCCTCAACCTAGGAATACTTATTGGATAGTCACTGTTTTATATATATTGACTATGTTAGTTAGTCCCTAACACAGTTTTGTGAGGAAGGGAGCATTAATTATTGTCACCTATTCCCAGATGGTTGGTTACTTAAACCAACAGGTTTAAGTAACTTGTCCAATGTTACACAAATGGATGTAGTTGGAACTAACAGACCACCTAGGTCTGAGTGGCTCCAAAATGATGTCCCAATTCCTTCTTCCTGCTACTGGGAATTGATTGCTGTTCCCTTCATCTTTAATCTACTACATTGGGGGTTCTGATCTTGAAACTTACTTTAACACCTATAACCAGAGATTAGTAAACTTTTTCTGTAAAGGGCCAGACAATAAATATGTTTGGCTTTGCAGGACATAAGGTCTTTAACACAATGACTTTAGTTCTACTGTTGTGGTATGGCCATGAACAATACTTAAATGATGGGTGTGGCTCTGTACCAGTAAAGCCTTATTTTAGAGGCTGAAATTTGAATTTCATATCATTTTCACATCACTAATTATTCTTTTCAATTTTTAAAAAGCTTAGCTTGTGAAACTTACAAAAGTAGGCAGTGAGCCACATGAGACCCACGGCCCAGAGCTTGCCAACACCTTTTCTATATCATGTAATTTGACTTTGGGTTTATATTTTTCTGAAATCCTTACCTGTTAGCTACCACTTATGGTGAGCTTAGTAGACACCAATGTTCTAGGCATTTTTATATATGTTAACTCATATATTCTTCATAGTGGGTCTCTGACGGAAATGCTACTATCATCTCAATTTTACAGATGAACAAAATGAGCCCAGAGAGAGGAACTAATTTGCACAAGGTTGTACTAAGCTAGGAAATGAAGGAGCCCAGGCAGACCCACTCCATGGCTGGCATCCTAAGCACGAAGCTATGTTTCCCTTCTCGTTCTTCTGAGATCATGTACCTTAAAGCATTTTAAAAACTATAAAGGATTATATAAACATAAGTTAATAACTATCATAATTATTAGTGTTACATCTTTATCTAGGTTTCTGAAGGGATTGGATAGCAATCAAATTGATGTTCATCAAAACAAAAACACCCAGGCATGCCGTGGGACGATATCTATTTTTCTGTCCATCTTAGCATTACACATTTTTAAGCACTGAGTTTCTGTCAATAATAAGTAAGCAATGGAGGAGACTTCTTTTTGTGGGTAGTTTGGTATTTGCTTCAATCTCCCCTGAACTCAGCATTATGTCTTGGTTCTGATTACAACTCAAATGAAGCTGCATATATGAAAGAAGTTGCCTATCAATAAGGTTTGTGATTAAGTGTTGTTCCCCTCCCCCCACTCTTTTATTTCTTTAAAGGTTCTTAAATTAGATAGCAGGAGAGACATGACTTAATTATTGAGAATACTTTGGAGCCAAACGGAAAATTATCCTACTACTTACTCAGATGCCAGGGTAATTAGAGCCCAATTATTTCTCTCATTTGGCGCTAATGAATAAAGATCAATTAAAAAAATAATGTAACTGAGAATTGCTTTTATTGAGCAGAGAACTCGAAGCAGCTGAAATTGTCTACTCTTTCACTAATTGAAAATACTAAATGAAGGCAACCCAGAATGTGATTGTCTCCATGTAATTTTAGAGCGGTTTGATTTTCAGAAATCACGCAGATGGCCAAACCCTCGTATTAGACTTATTTCCTGGGTACAGCCTGCTGGTCTTTCTTCCATAAGGAAAGTCAAAACATGGCTCCAGAAATTCCTATTTCCCTAGTGATAACATCAGGTTTGTTGGCAAGACTTTATTGTTGCTTCTGGGTTGGTCGTGCTTGGGCTGAGATGGAATGTCTGATTTCCTTGGCTATTTTACTTTTCTCCTGATTAGTATATCCATTTCATCAAACGTATTCCGAAAACAACATTTATTTGACTGTACCAAAATCTGATTGAAAGAGACATCTCCTTGATTAAAACTTTAGACTCAGCTTACGTGAATATGGACTTACCGGCTCAGAGATAGCCTTGGACTTCACTTTGCTCATTATGGTAATGTTTAAACAGCATCCACTAACCTCCCCCCGCCCCGCCCCAACAAGCTTATGCTCTTTTCTTTTCCTTATCTTTTTAAAAATCTTTACTTTATATATATTTAGCATATATATTTTTTGAGGGGGTGGTATAAGAATTTCAGTTCTGTAGGTTTGTTTATGCTCTGAATATACATTCCCATGAAGGGTTAGAGGGCAGCCTGAGATGCTCAGTTCTATGAAAGAAGTAATGGCACCATTTATAACAATGGCGTTCTCCCTCCTCCTCACTCCCCTGCATACTTCACATACTTTAATAACCTTTGTAATTCACAAGACATGTTTACCTATTATCTCATTACCCCCTCAAATGCTTTAGGAAGCAAATAAGGCAGGTTTTATCCTGAATTTACAAACAAGAAAAAAAATGAGGTTTCAGAGAGCTTAACAGGCACCAAAGCATCAAAACCTGGGCTGTTGAGTCCCACTGTGGTCTCCGTCAGTGGTGACCCCGGGGGATGTGTAGTGTGAAACCTGCATAGTCAAAGACAGCACTCTGACTGCGACTCCTAATTCAGCTTTAAGGAAAATGCAAAAAGAAAACCAAAAGAAAATTCTGAAGTGCATGAGTCAGACTGGAGGCAAACCCTAAAACATTTGCTCTCTTAGCATTTCCCCAATTGAAAAAAAAATTGGGTGTGACCAAAGTCTGAATCAGCTTTGGTTATCCAGGCTTTGCTACGTGGCTGAGCAAAGTGGAGACTCAGAAGAGTAAATCCTCTCTGTCCTGTAATGGAGTCAAAATGGTACAATGTGTCCCATGTTCGGATTTTGCAGTCACACTAATCTGGAAGGTCTCAGGTGGGGATTCTAAACCCATTGATCAAGGTGTGGCTTTTGCCTTTCTGGCTCTGAGTTGCCGTGGACTTCCTTGTTAAGTATTCCACAGCACCGTCAGAAGGTAAGGAACATGTGAAAGAGAGCAACCAGGGGACTCACATTATTACTGCCAAAGGAAATCACGTATAAGACCCTAGGATTGCAGTGACAGTATTCAAAGAAGCTGTTTTTCCGTGTCATGTAACTGCCTCTCCGCAACAATAGTTCACTGTAATTACCACTTTTTTTTTTAATAATCCCATTTTCACCTTGTAAATAGTAACCACTACGGTGCATCGTGGTTTTTGTGTGTGTCATACATGAGAAGGATAATTTTGCTAAGTGAACACATTTGAAAAATTCCATAATCTTTTCACCGTATTTTGGCATGCTTCCATTAAAAACAAAACAAAAACTAACAAGAGCTTAAAACATAGCAAATAAATTTTGGGGGGTCTTTTTTCAACTCTAAGAAGCTTGTTCAGGGTGGTGAGGATAAAGGAGGGCGTGTGGAAGGGGAGCAGTGTAACTCTGGAGTCAGAGGACTCAGGATTAATTCCAACTCTTCCACATCCAAGCCTTGGGCAAGGCTCCTCTTTTCACACTTTAGTTTCCTCATCACTAAAACGGGGACAACTATCATTAACTTCCTCATGGTATTGTTCTGAAAATGAATGAGATCTGACAGGTCAAAGACTTGGCAAGGTACCTGCCACACAGTGAGGCTCACTGAATGTGAGACCTCATTATTTCTCTCTTTAACTAAGATTAACACATCCATCTGTGGGGAAATTCCAGGTGAGTGGTGCGTTTTTGCAAAGGCATGGGGGAAAGTGGGGCAGGGGGGAAAAGGAACTGGGCTCTGTGGCTGCTGTGGCTGAAAATGGCATTTGGTGAATGAATTCAACAAATGTTTACCAAGTTTTGCTATGAGGAGAGCTATACAAGGCATGGAAGATACAGCGGTGAACAAAAGAAATGTTTGCCCTTAAGGAGTTTATGAATGAGTGAGGGATATGGATAAACAGATCTTAAAAATACACATGTAATATGTGCCATGAAGAATGGCGAATCCACATAGTGGTAGGGGATGATTAGGTTTGTGCATAGCAGGTGAGTTCCAGGGGGCTGTTTTAAGAGTGTGGCCAAGAGGGGCGCCTGGGTGGCTCAGTCGGTTAAGCGTCCGACTTCGGCTCAGGTCATGATCTCACGGTTCGTGGGTTTGAGCCCCACGTCGGGCTCTGTGCTGACAGCTGGCTCAGAGCCTGGAGCCTGTCTTCCAATTCTGTGACTCCTTCTCTCTCTGACCCTCCCCTGCTCACGCTGTCTCTCTCTCTCTCTCAAAAGTAAATAAAACATTAAAAAAAAATTAAAAAAAAAAAAAGAGTGTGGCCAAGAGAGGGAGGAAGTTACAGCAACAGGGGACTTGATTTCCAGAAAGAGAAAAGAGTAAGTACAAAGGTCCTGATGCAGGAATGAACTCAGTTTGTTCCAGGGATAAGAGCTTCAAATGCTGAGAGCAGAGCAGAGGCTGTGTGTTGGATGAGGGCGCGGGGAGGAGATGGAATCAGGAAGACAAGTGGGCAGGACATGTAGGTCTATGGAGATCAAGCTAATGACTTTGGCTTTTACTCTGAATCTGCAGTGGGAAGCTAATGGGTTAGATGCAAGAGAGAAATTGCCTGATACGCATTTTTCCAAGTTTACTTTGCATTCTGAGCAGGGGACTGATTTGAGGGGGCAAGAGAAGAAGCAGAGAAGATAGTTGGCAGGCCCTGTGGCTCTCTGTAGGAAACGATGGTAGCCTGAAATAGAGTAGCTGCCACGAAAGGGTGGAGTAGACTGATCGAACGTACCACAGAAGGACTTGCTGATGTGGGTATAAGGGAAAGAGAAGAGTCAAAGATTTATGACTTCAAGGGGCACCTGGGTGACTCAGTCAGTTGGGTATCTGACTTTGGCTCAGGTCATGATCTCATAGCCTGGTTTGTGAGTTTGAGCCTGGCATCAGGCTCACTGCTGTCAGCTCAGAGCCTCCTTTGGATCCTGTCTCTCTCTCTCTCTCTCTCTCTGCCCTTCCCCTGCTCAAGTGTTCTCTCTCTCTCTCATTCTCTCTCAAAAATAAATAAATCTTAAATTAAAAAAAAGATTTACAACTTCAAGATTTCTGGCCCGAACAAAGAGATGGATAATGATATTTTTTTTTACCAGAGTGGGGCAGACTGGGGGACAAGGGGATGTAGATGATAAAATCAAAACTTCTAGGGGCGCCTGGGTGGCTTAGTTGGTTAAGCGTCTGACTTTCGCTTAGGTCATGATCTTGCGGTTTGTGGGTTCGAGACCCGCGTCAGGCTCTGTGCTGGCTGCCAGCTCAGAGCCTGAAGCCTATTTCAGAGTCGGTATCTCCCTCTCTCTCTGACCCTCCCCTGCTCACACTGTCTCTCTCTTTCTCTCCTAGAAATAAAAATATTTTTTAAAAAATCAAAACTTCTAGTTGAGATAGCTATTCAAATCATGTCTAGTAAGTTAGATATATGAGTCTGGACTTTAGAGGAGATTTTTGACCTGTTGACATTAAGTTGGGAGCCATTAGCTTATAGATGATGTTCAAGATTCTGCAATAGATCTTAATATTGATTAACTCAAGTGTGAAGGTTTATCATCAGCCTCTTCCCTGTGTACCTAATTATTGAATCTTAAACTTTATTATGATTTCCCCTATTTCAAAATCAGTTAGAGAAGTTTATTAAAAATACAATTGCTCAAGCCTATATTTCTCAGACAAGTAGGCCTGTCTCTATGACTTTTATCTATTGATTTCATTTTGTGTCATAAATGCACACATATGCCTACTTTTTTTCCTTGGCAGCTCTTCCAGAATTTGAGAAGAGTACTCACTACAATCACGGCTATCAATGTTGAGCCACACTCTATATGCCAGCCCTTAATCCTCAGAACAATAAGGGGAATTGGGGGAGTGCAGACAGGTGCAAGGTATCTGGTTATCAACCCCGGGAGAGGAAGAAAAGCAATGCTGGTGGTTTTGTCTTGACGTGGCTAATTGAAAAGTGCTGTCTGTGTTGAGATATTTCAAAAACTCTACCAAACCTGACGAATGTGATCCCTTTCTATGAAACACATGTGCATGAGTGCTAATTTATTTGGAAATGTTGAGGAGGGCTCGGGAAGTCAAAGCGGGCTAGAGATGATGAGGAATTTCCATCTGTCTATAGAAACTGTGACTTGAATGACTTGAACTCGAACCTGAGGCTTGGGAAGGCACAAGTCCATGTTGCTTGTAAACAATGAAACCTGTACAAACTGGCTTACGCAAAAAGGGTAAGTAGGGGGTTAATGGGCTCATGGAGCAGAATGTTACGTAATTAACTTTAAACAAGGCTTAATCTAAGTGCTAAAATGAAGTTTCCTACTTTCTGAGATATGGATTGAGAAGTGGGCCAGTGTCATTCTGTGAACAAGAATCAACTCTCCCTTACTAGAAATAGGGCAAAGAGTTGATGGAGGTGAGGCAACACCAACGCATGTCCATCACAGGCAGGATAAGGGAAAGGAAAATGGACAGGACTTTAGTGGTTATTTGAAAGGTGAGATTTCACATTTTTCGATTAGTATTTAAAACAAAACAAAACAAAAGAGGGCACCTGGGAGGCTCAGTCAGTTAAGCGTCTGACTTAGGCTTAAGTCATGATCTCACAGTTGGTGAGTTCGAGCCCCCCATCAAACTCTGCTGACAGCTCCGAGCCTGGAGCCTACTTCAGATTCTGTCTCTCCCTCTCTCTCTGTCCCTCCCCAACTCAGACTCTCTCTCTCAAAATAGATAAACATTTAAAAAAATTAAGCAAACAAAACCCAGGATAGTGTGCTCTCAGTAAAAAGGGCAAATGTGACCAAGAGTTGGACTTAGAATGTTCTCTTTACAATCAATGGAAAGGTAGGAATGGGTGCTCAGGATGGTGAAGGGTCAGGCCAGACCACTTGGGCTCTCTAGTGCAATTCTACCATGTACAGCCTATTCAAGAGCTATAGAAAGACTGAGGTTTTCCAAACTACCTGACAAATGTCAAAGCTCCTGTCATTTTTTCTCCGGTGCTGTTGACAGCTTGGTGCAGGACAAAAAGGGAATGCATCTTGGTCAGCCTGACATGGCTTCAAGTCCTAGTGCTGCCATGTGTTAGTCATGTGACATGGGAACCATTTCTGTACCTCTCCAAGCCTCAGGCTTCTCATCTGCAAAATGGGAGTGCTAATTGGGTCTCCTCAGAGATGTGATGAGGACCCAGTGAAACCTGGCATGCAAGGTGCCTAGTGCAGGGCTTTGCACAAAATAACCTCTCAAAAAGGTGATCAATCTTCCTCCTCCTCCTCCTCTTTCTTAATATTCCTCTTAGTTTGGATAAACTGGGTTCACAGTGTGTGATAAAATGCATGTAGGACTGACTCAGGACATTCTGCCATCTGCTTATGCTCAAAAGGATTGTGTTTTGTCTAGAAATAACAGTTTTTTGAGTGACTAATAGCTTGGCTTTGGGTGCAGGGAGACTAAGCTGTTTTGTCTGGGATCAGGTAATACTAGTAGTTAACCTCTCTGAGCCTCAGTTTCCCGTTAGAATAATTTTCATGGGGTTATGAGAATAGCTTGAATAATTGCTCTACTGTGCATGTCCTCGTGACTAGACCTTGTAAGGTTTTAATAAATAACAGTAACGGTAATAGCATCTATCATTATCTGTAGCCATTTCTGCAAGGCAGCCCACAGCCTTGCGAAAGGAAGGCTTCTGATAGAAAGACAGAGTTGTCCCTTGAGGACGATGCAGTTGTCATACGACGAAGCTTCACCAGACGGATCACCTTAGTCATCCTCATTAGAGTTGCTTGGAATATGATACCAGTGTCGATGTGCCTCTGGGTGTCTTTTGAGGATGGGAGTCTTGACTCCATTCCACCCATGATTTATTTAGAAATGCCTGGGAGCGGAGAAGCACATAACGTTCTGCAAAGTCGACGTGTGCATCTTGTCCCAGGATGGCTTCGTGACTGTTCATTGGCTCTGTGCAGGGCTTACCTCTCGAATTTATAGACTCTGAGAGCTCCAGTGAGTGCAACAAACTGGCTCTTTGCTAGTTTGGATCACTTAATACAGTTTAAGGTGCAACCGTAAATTTGGAACCATTTATGTAACATTATGACTTGCAAACATCTCCCCCAGTTTTATTACTCAGGAAAAAATGTGCAGTGCTCACAATCACTCTAAAAACTGTAAAAGCATTCAGAAAACTCAAACGGCCATACAGCGCAGGTTGCAAGCATTTATCTTGAGTAGTATATTGAAAACCCAATTTCTTTTTTTACTAAAACATCAGCTTGTTTTAAAATACACATGATGGGATTGGAATCTTCACCAAAAGAGCTTGTCTTTGCTCTTTCCTCTTTAAAAAAAAAAAAAAGTCATGCTATGCCTAGGGAGGAATTTAGCAATTAGATGATTTCTGTAAAATAGCATTTGACATATGCCCTATTTTTTCTACCATCAAAGATGTTTAGTTTGAATAAAAGCTTTCTTCTCCACAATCTGACATTCTCCTTGAGTTCTATCTGACGCTGAAGTCATTATCTTACAATTAGGTCTGAACTTAGGGATAAGACAACAACAACATGAACCAGGGACCTCAGGGCAGCGACCTTCCTTGGGCTGGAGCTGTCTGCTGCTATCTGGGTTGAAGAGCTCTGTATCATGGCGGCATTTAAAGGGAAAGGTCTCGTTCTGTTGCCTTCCTCCCACCTCATTATTCTTTAAAGTTGAACCTGCTGAGTAGGCTTGGGCCTCTGTGAATCAGGACGAGATATTGTTATCATAAAAATGAATGTGGAGGTCAGACATTTATCTTTGTCTCGTCTCCCCTGCAGGATCCCGAGAAAGGAAAATTATGGATGAAGTGCTTTTATCTAAGCTAAGTTCAGATGGAGATAAATAGTGTGGGGCTGGGAGCAAAGAGATACAGAACAGAGTGAGGGAGAGTCTTGGGGGCGAAGATTCTGTTCTGGTGAATCCTATAATCGTCACCATAGAAGGGGCCCCACAAATACTCTAGGGCGACTCCATCAGGACACAGAAGCAGTGCAGCATAACCGGGGAAGGGGCAGATTCCTTTCATGTTGCTCTTGCATTAGAAATTTAAGGGCCCAGCAAGGTACAGGTTAAGTGTGTAGGGGGTTGAGGTCTGATGGCTTGGTATGAATCTTGCCTATGTCACTTTTTGGTTGTGAATGGGCAAGAAATAGAAATTCTCTAAGCTACAGTGCCCCCATTGTCAAATGCGGAAGAACAGTGGTCCATAAACATGCATTACTGAATGTATTAGCTGAATGTATTAGGGAGCACAGACCACTGTGTCTGACAGAGTAAGAGAACTTCCTTCCTCCCTCGCTCCCTCCCTTCCTTCCTTCTTTCCTCCCTCCCTTTCCTTCCTTCCTCTCTCTCTTCCTTCTTCCCTTCCCTCCTTCCTTCTTCCCTCCACTCCTTCCTTCTTCCCTCCCTCCCTCTCTTCCTTCCTTCTTCCCTTCTCTCCTTTCTTCTTTTCTTCCTTCTTCTCTTCCTTCCCTTCCCTCTTCCCTCCCTCCTTCCTTCCCTTCCTTCCTTCTCTCCTCCCTCCTCCTTCTTCCCTCCCTCCCTTCCTCACTCCTTTCTTTCTTTCTTTCTTTCTTTCTTTCTTTCTTTCTTTCTTTCTTTCTTTCTTTCTTTCCTTCTTTCTTTCCTTCTTTCTTCCTTCCTTTCTTTCTTCCTTTCTTTCTTTCTTTCTGCCCTTCCCTCCTTCCTTCCTCCCTCCCTCTCTCCCTCTCTTCCTCCTTCCCTCCCTTCCTTCCTTCTTCTTTTTTTTTTTTAATATTTTTATTTATTTCTAGGAGAGAGAGAGAGAGACAGCGTGAACAGGGCAGGGTCAGAGACAGAGGGAGACACAGACTGAAACAGGCTCCAGGCTCTGAGCTGGCAGTCAGCACAGAGCCCAACGCGGGGCTCGAACCCACGAACCGCGAGATCATGACCCAAGCGAAAGTCGGATGCTTAACCGACTAAGCCACCCAGGCGCCCCTCCCTTCCTTCCTTCTTTCCTTAACCCCCTCTTTCCTTCCTCCATCATTCATTCACTGGACAGGAAATTATTGAATATTTGTAATGTACTAATAGTGTTAGCACCGTGGATACAGTGATTCACAACACAGCATTCTTGACCTCACGAATGTTGCTAAAATGTTAACTACTATTATGGTAATAATTATGGACAACTGAAATTTGAAGAAGTCATGCTGCCAGAGAGTAAAAGGCCTCGAACTAGAGCAGGGTCTTTAGATTCCCACGCTTCTCTCCCACTGCCCAGACCCCCGACCCCCATCCCATACGATGCTACTTCTACTCAGTTTGTCACCTTCCATTTTCTTTAAGATACTGATTTTTTAAGGACAAAATGTATTTTTAAGCACAACGTTAGATTTATGAATTGTGAAGATAGTCCAGACAATTCCCATATATCTCACAGTGTCCCTTAAATCCTACATGAGTATGGTATCTTTCATACAATTAATGACTCAATATTGATACTTTATTCTATTGTCCTTAGGTTTTCTTTTAACCTAATGTTCATTTTCTGTTCCAGGATAGTATCCAGGACACCACATTGCAGTAAGTCATCCTATCTCCTCAGCCTCCCCTGGGCTAGGTCCATGTTGCTGACTTACCTTGTTTTTGATGACCTTGACAGTTTTGAGGATTACTGTTTAGGTATTTTGTAGAATGTCTCTCACTGGGATTTGTCTGAGGTTTTCCCCATCATTAGACTGTCATTACATGTTTTCGAGAGGAAGACGACAGGGGTACAGTGACATTTTCATCACATTATATCAAGAGCACACACTACAACATGGCAGATCGCTGCTGAGATTGACCTTGATCTCCTGGATGAGGGAGGTTTTTCCCTCTTTTGTCCTCTTTCCCATAAATGCACTCTAGAAGGAAGTTGCTATGTGTAACACACACATAACCGAGCGGAGAGCTACACTCCACCTACTTGAGAGGGGTGTATCTGCATGAGGCATCTGGATTCTTTTGCACAGATTTTTTTTTTAATTTCCATTTTTAAAATATATTCAATCACTTACTAACATCAATATGAATTCATGGATACTTATTTCATACTTTGAGTTGCAATCCAGCACTCCTTTTCTTGTCCATTCTTCCAGCTTTGGTCATCAAGAGAGAGCTCTTTCGATCAGCTCCTCCTCTATCTTTGACATGCCTTCACCAAAGTACTGGTTTTTTGTTGCTGTTTTTTTTTTTTTGTTTTTTTTTGTTTGTTTGTTTGGTTTTTTTTTTGTACTTCTTACTTTCTGGCACTCAGAGGTTCTCTAGGGTTATNTTTAATTTCCATTTTTAAAATATATTCAATCACTTACTAACATCAATATGAATTCATGGATACTTATTTCATACTTTGAGTTGCAATCCAGCACTCCTTTTCTTGTCCATTCTTCCAGCTTTGGTCATCAAGAGAGGGCTCTTTCAATCAGCTCCTCCTCTATCTTTGACATGCCTTCACCAATGTACTGGTTTTTTGTTGCTGTTTTTTTTGTTTGTTTGTTTGTTTGTTTTTTTTGTACTTCTTACTTTCTGGCACTCAGAGGTTCTCTAGGGTTATCATGTGGCTTTTCTTTGTCCCAGCTCTTGAACCAGCCATTTCTCCAAGGAGCTCGGGCTCCTTTATACTGGAGAAAGGTGTTAGAAACCAGTATCTGGGGGGCACCTGGGTGGCTTAGTCAGTGAAACCTCCAACTTCGGCTTAGTTCCTGATCCAGCAGTCAGCAGGTTTGAGCCCTGCATGGGGCTCTGTACTGACAGCTCAGAATCTGGAGCCTGCTTCGGATTCTGTCTCCCTCTCTCTCTGCCCCTCCCCCTCTCACACTCTCTCTCTTTCAAAAATAAAAATAAACATTAAAAAAATTTAAACTGTTAATCTCATTCAAGAGGAATAACATTAAAAAAAAAAAAACAAAACAAAAAGGAAAAAGAAACCACTGCCTGGGCCCTTGGTGTGCTCATTGTTACTGTTATATTGTTGCTTCTATATGCATTCCAGCTGACAGAACAAGGACATATTTGAGTGTTTACTAACTTCTGTATATATATACATATCTATAGTTATTTCTATATGCAATTTTCTGTATGTAAAGTAAGCCAAACATGAGTTCATACTAACATCTCCCATGCTAATCCATTACCACAAGGACCATTCTTGCCTCCTCTCTTCTCATATTTGCAAATTTCCAGTTCAATAGTAACAGAAAGCTCCCACTGTCTACCATCCACTTATTTACTCAATTCCGGCATACATGTCTGATGGCATCAGAATTGTTAACCCACACTACTGTGTAATTCAACTTTATCACTAGCAAAGCATGATTATGGACACATTCTCAGCTTCTCTCTAAGATGCACTTAACAGATATGGTACATTTCCAAAGTTAACTCAGCACCTTGTTCTCCAAACCCCTTTAGAGAGAGTGTCTCATACATCTGTAATACTGTCAGAGGGCTTCATCATATTCCACATTCCATCCTGGGATCTCCAACCTCCTAAATGATTTCTTAAAAATTTACATACATTATGGTTGACTCTTTGTACTGTTAAGTTTAATGGGCTTTGACAAACGAAGTATCATGTATCTACCATTGCAGAATCAGACAGAAAAGTTTCACCATCCCATAATGCCTGAGGCTTTGCCCTTTCAACCCTACCCATCCCACCAAGCCCCTGGCAACCACTGATCTTCTCCCAGTTGCTCCAGTTTTGCCTTTTCCAGAGGGTCATTTTGCTGGAGTCATATAGTATGTAGCCTTTACAGACTGGTTTCTTTCACTTGGCCATATGCATTTAAGATTCCTTCCTTCCTTCCTTCCTTCCTTCCTTCCTTCCTTCCTTCCTTCCTTCCTTCCTTCCTTCTTTCCTTCCTCCCTCCCTCCCTCCCTCCCCCCTCCCCCCCCTTCCTTCCTTCCATTTCTCTTTCCTTTTGTGGCTTAATAGCTCAAATAGTTGCACTTTCCAACATACATGTATAATTCACATATATGCATTTAATGCAAATATGCTATTATATGGGTGTACCACAGTTTGTGAATGCATTGCATACTAAAGGATATCTTGGTTGCTTACAGTTTTTTGGCAACTATGAATAAAGCTGCTATAAACATTCACATGCATTTTTCGGTGAGAATGTAAGTTTTCAAATTGGTCACTTAAATGTCTAGAAGAAGGATTGCTGAATTTCATGGTAAGACTATGTTAAGCTTTCTAAGAAAACACACCAAAGTGTCTTCCAAAGTGGCTGTGTTATTTGGCATTTCTACCAGCAAAGGATGGGAGTTCTTGCTGTTCCACATTCTTGCCAACATTTGGTGTTGTAAATTTAAAATTGTTTTTTTGCCTTTCTCATGGATGTATAGTGATATCTCTGCATTGTTTTAATTTGTAATTCCCTAATGAGTCTTTTCATATGTTCATTTGTCATATATATCTTATTTGCCATGTATATTTTTCTTCTGAGAGGTGTCTGTTCAGGTTTTCTGACTTTCTTTTTTATTGAGTGGTTTTTTTCTTTTTGTCGAGTTTTAAGAACGTTTGTATATTTTGGATACAAGTTCTTTATCAGATATGCCTTTTGCAAATATTTTCTCCTAGGCTGTGGCTTGGCTTTTGATTTTCTTAATAGTGTCTTTCACAGAGCAGAAGTTTTTAATTTTTATAAAGTCCAACTTACCAATTTTTTTCATAGATCATGCTTTCGGGGTTGTAACTAAAAACTCATTGTCAAACCCAAAAGCGTTACAGATTTTTTTCCCTATATTTTGATGTAGAAATTTTATAGCTTTGCATTTACATTTAGCTATATGATCCATTTTGAGTTAAGTTTTGTGAAAGGCATAAAATCAACATCTAAATTCCTTTTATTGTTTTTGCACATGAATGTCTAGTTGTCCTAGTCTAGTGTTATGTGTTGAAAAGACTATCTTTCCTCCGCTGGAATGCCTGTGTACCTTTGTCAAAGATCAACTGACTACATTGTGTGAAAATATTGCTGGACTCTATTCTGTGTCATTGATTCATATGTTTATTCTTCCTTAATACCATGCTCTTTGGTCACTATAGTTTTATAGTAAGTCTTAAAATTTGGTAGTGTATCTTAAATTTTTAATTTCATTCTTCAGTATTGTTTTGGATGTTCAAGGTCTTTTGCCTTTACATATCTAGCTTAGTATTAGTTTGTTGGTATCTAACAAGTTATTGTGCTAGGCTCTTGATTGGGGTTTTGTTGAATGCCTAGATCAAGTTGAGATGAACTGACATTTTAATGGAGAGTTTTCTAATCCGTGAAGACAGAATATTTCTCTATTTTTTATACCTTCTCTGATTTTTTAAATCAGAATTTTAGGCTTTTCCACTTATAGGTCCTGTACATATTTTGTGAGATTTATATCTAATTATTTTATTTTTTGCTGCTACCATAAATGATAATTGTTTAAAAACTTGCTGGCATATAGGAAAACAACTGACCTCTGTATATGAAACTTGTATCTTGCAACACTCCTAGGTTCACTTACTTGCTTCAGGAGGCTTTGTTTTTATTTTTGTTTTGTTTTTCAATTCTTTGGGATTTTCTGCATAGACAATCAAGTCATCTGTGAACAAAGACAGTTTTATTTCTTCCTTCTCAAACAGCCTACCTTTCATTTCCCTCATTTTCCTTTCTTATTGCACTAGCTGGGGCTTCTAATATAATACATGAATAAGAGCTGTGCGAAGGGACATCCTTCCCATGTTCCTAATCTTAGAAAGCAACCAATTGTCAACATTAAGGATAAGGTTCCCATAGGGTTTTTGGTAGACATTCTTTATCCAGTTGAGGAAGTTCCCCTCCAGTCTTCGTTTGCTGAGTTTTTATCATGAATGAGTGTTGGATTTTGCAAATACTTTTTCTGCATAAATTGATATGATATGATTTTTTTCTTTTTTCTTTTCTTTCTTTTCTTTTCTTTCCTGTTCTTTTCTTTTCAGTCCAGAGATATGGATTACATTGCCTGGTTTTAGAATGGTGAATCAACCTTGCATACCAAGAATAAATCCCATTTAGTAATTTTGTTATCAGCACAGAGCCTGATGCAGGGCTCGTACCCACAAACGTTGAGATCAGGACCTGAGCTGAAATCAAGAGTTGGATGCTTAACTAACTGAGCTACCCAGGTGCTGCCTCCTCCCTCAATTTGGTAATTCTGTATAATTTTATATAACGTTGGACTTTATTTGCAGTATTTTTTGTGAGGATACTGATCTATAAGTTTCCTTTGTCGTGATATCTTTTTTTTTTTTCTGGAGTAATACTGGCATTTTAGATTGAATTGGACAATATTCTTTCTGTTTCTATTTTCTGGAAGAGACTGTAGAGTATTAGTATCACTTCTTTACATATTTGGGAAAGTTTATCAATGAAACCAACCTGGCGTGGTGTTTTTTAAAATTACTTATTAATTTAATTACGATAATAAAGATGGACCTATTCAGATTATCTGTTACTTCTTGTGTGAGCTCTAGTAGTTTGTGTTTTTTTAACCAGTTGGCTTATTGCATGTAAATAATTAAATTTGTGGGCATAGAATTGTTCATATATTCCTTGATTATACTGATCAGTATCAGTAATAATAATTTTTCTCTCATTTGTGATATTGGGAATTTGTATCTTCTTTCTTTTTCTCTTGGTTTGCCTAGCTAGAAGGTTGTCACTTTGATCTTTTCAAAGAACCAGGTTTTGGTTTTGTGGGTTCTATTATTTTCCTGTTTTAAATTTCGATGATTTCTCTTACCTTTGTTCTTTCTTTTTTTCTGCTTCATTTAGGCTTAAATTGTTCCTCTTTCCTAACATGAAAACTTAAATTATTGATTTTAGATTATTCTACTTTTAATATATGCATTGAATGCCATGAATTTCTCTCTAAGCACAGCTTTCAAAGAACTCCACAGATTTTGATTAGCTATGTTTTCAGTTTTTATTTGGCTCGAAAATATTTTAAACTTTCTTGTGAAACAGCTCCTTCTTCTTCTCCTTCCCCTTCCCCCTCCCCCTCCTCTTCTTCTGCCTCTTCCTCCTCCTTCTTCTTACCATGAGTTATGTAGAAGTGTGTTATTTCATCTTCAAGTATTTGGGGGTTTTGTTATGTGTTAATTCTATCATGATCTGAGAACATAAATTTAAGATTTGGTTTTATGGCTCAGAATGTGGTCTTCCTTGGCAAATCTTTCAGGCAAGATTGAAAAGAATGTATATTCTGCTGTTGTTGGGTGGAGCATTCCACAGGTGGCTATTAGATCAAGTAGGCTGAGGGTGCTGGTCAGATCCACTATATCCCACAAAGTTTCTGCCTACTTGATCTGCCAGTTACCAAAGGAGGGTATTAAAGTCTTTAACCATAATAATTGATTTATCTTTGTAGTGTTATCTTTTTGCCCCTCATTTGACACTGTTGTTAGAGGCATACATGTTTATAACTGTTTAGTCTTCTTAGAGAGTTGGACTTCTTATCAGCAAAATGCATCTATTTATCCCTGATAAATCTCTTTTTCTGAAATAAGTTTCAGATTTTTTATGTAGGGAGTGATCCCAAGATCAAGAGTGAGGGAATGATGAGAGTAAAACAGGAAAGAAACAAAAGCTAACAGCAGTTATTGAGGCTGTCACTCTTGGAAATGGGACACTGACTGCATTGGAACAGCTGAGGTACATGTGGAATGCTTCCCAGAATTGTTCACTCCAAAAATGGGAAGCTGGAACATTTATCTATCAGCTCTCATTCCTACTTGGATGAGGGTGGCTCCCGAGGGCATTAACTTCCCTATACCTGGGGGCTGGGCATGCTGTGGGGCCAGGAGAGTCTAGCCATGCCACAGGAGGTACTAAGGTAGGGTATGTGGTATGGCCATGCACTTGAGATAAGGGTTCCCTGCCAGCACAAGGCGGATGGAGTTGTCCACTGACGCTGTGACTAGAATAGGAAGCAAGCGATGCTAATAGGATACAGAGCAAAATGAGGCATCTGCTATGATGGGATTCCACTGCAATCTTTAGAATGGAAAATTACTGTACAATACACCAGTATACTTTCCTACCTAGACAGTGCCAACGGATGCTATTTACATCTCCTCACTATGCTGAAAGTCATCTTAAATAAGCATATCAAGTAAAACCAGCATGCTTACTATGGTCTGCAGCTACAAAATAGGTTTTTTGGCTGTTCATTTCCACTCATATGGCTGCTCCTTTGCAGATGGATGCAAATTCTGAAACTTGAACAGGCGGTACTCATGCTGAATGAGACGGACTCCTTGCTTGAACATTGAGAAATTAGCAGGTCATCTCTGTCACAACATCCACTTTTCTCAAATCCCATTCTATCCTTCTATGCCTTTATTTCTCATGCTTCCTCTGCAAATTAAGTGTAGTGAAAGAATATAGTCATCTGAAAGGACCAATAAGGTGAAGTGTGTTCAAGTAACTCAGTTGTCTGAGGGGCAGGTTACTTGCAATTTCTCATGACGGTAAGCCAGAAGGCAGAAGAAAGAATCACTGTCATACTCCGTGTGATTGACTCTCATCACTATGAGAAGATAGAAGTGCTGCTGCGTAAAGGGGGCAGTGAGAAGTACACCTGAAACCCAGGGCATTCAGTAGGTGTGTCTCTTGTATTTTCCATATCTCTTGATAATGGTGTATAGGAAAATGTAATAACCAGTCACACGGGTGGCAAGGTAACTATGGTAGAAATTTGAGGCCTTACCAGGCAAGCATCCCCGATGAAGTGCTAGCCAAGGGTGAAGGATATCCAGAATGGTTGGTGGAAAGAGATCTATTGAATATCAATTCTAGCCTCAGGACTGGCTGCAAATGTCATTAGGCTGGTTCACTACCTGCCTTGCATTAAGTCTTGGCTGAGATTGTGGTGCCTGCCACTTAAAAGAAACTGTGCAATTATTTGAACTGAGAGGGTAAACTCATAGCTGAGTGGTTCAAAGGCTAGACTGCTGCACACACATTGTGTGTATCACTTCAGGACTTCTAATCTATTCTTATTGTCACCTCTTATCTTAGCCCATCTGTGAGAAGTGGTGGTTCCACTCATGCTTCCGCCAACTTCCTGCAGGTCTAATCTGACAGTGCTTTATTTTGGGCTTCCAGCGCACGTCTCCTGCCTTCTGTTCTAGAATTTCTTTCATGCTGTGGTCTGGGATGTCCTTGGCAATTCATTTGGCACTCATTCAGGCACAGTCTACGGGGAAATAATTGACCCACAGAGAACAGGAGCCAAAGATAAATGCTTCCTTCTTCATTCCTCTGGTGTGGATGGACCTGAGATGCATTTCATTCATCTAGCTTCTTTGAAAGCCCCATGGGAGTAAGCATCCAGTCTCCCCTTGCGGTGGTTAGTATTGTTAGTAATGCATCCGTGTATTTGGTCTCATTTATTTTTCTGTGTTTATTTCTCTGGTCTACACTTCCAAATAAGCTACTTGGACATTGGTCTTTTTATTTTAAGGGCTGCTTGTGGGGAAATAGAAAATATATTCAAATTAAAAGCAGATTAAGAAGCATAATCTTTCCATGGACAGTGAACATTTTCTCAATTTTATGTAACTCAAGAATCAAAGCATCTTAGTAATCTTTGTCATTTTGTTTAAATGATCACATATATTATCAAAAGCATCAAGGATTCTATGCAGATATAATACCAATGCAAGTCTTCTTACCAGACTGAAGTCTAAGAACTGTAGGACTGACAATGAATTGGAAGTTCTGACATCTGAGAAACAAGCACAGATATGCTGCCTTTTTTTTTTTTTTTTTTTAACCACCAAGAGTGGGGCTGGAGGAAGGTGCAGTTAATGTAGTTGGACGGCAGGGGCAGTTATCATTTGTTAAAGTGCTTTGTAACTTTCCTAGCCTTTTGATTTGTCTCATGTTCCCTCCATTGATGTTGCAATTAGGCACTGAAGATGGTGATTCTCACGCTTCCTCTAACATTTTTTCCGTTATGGACTGAACTTCATTAAAGATACTTCAGTAATGATACTTCATTTAAAATGTGCTACTTTGGGGGAATATTTACGTTCAAATTTTTATTTACATATAATGAAGTGCTGTGAATATGGTGGCTTAAGACAAAAACATCATTTTGCTTAGGAGTCTGTGGGGTATCATGGGAACATCTTGTCTCTGCCCCACCTATGAGCTGGGGTGGCCCAGAGGCTACAATCTGCAGAGGCTCCCATGTATCAAGTTTAAGCAGGGTGTCAGCTGTTGCAAGAGCTGTCATCCAGAGCACCTACATATGGCATCTTCATGTGGCCTGGGCATCCTCACAGCATGGTAGCTGGCTTCCAAAGGTGAGCCTTTCAAGAGAAAGAGAGCCAAGCCTCAGAAATTCCAAGCATCACCTGCATCTCATTCTATTCGAAAGAAGTTGGTCATAAAGTGGGTCCATATTCAAGGAAAAGGAAGTTAGATTCCACCTTTTGATGGGTTGTGAGTCAAAGAAGTTTACAACATGTTTTAAAACCACCAGACCGTATATGAAGAGTAACAGATCCCCCTGATCCTCACATAGCTGTGACACAGTTTTTCATGAGAATTACTTATTTTACAATGCTTGATCTTATTTTCTAGAGCCATTCTGCAATAGGACTTTCTGTGATTACATAAGTGGTCTATATCTGCTCTGTTCAATATAGTATTCACTAGCCAGATGTGGTGATTGAGTGCGTGCCAATGGCCAATGAAACTGAATTTTAAATTTCATTTAATTTTAATTAATTTACATTAAATAGGCACCTGTGTATAGTGGCTGCTATACTGGACAGCTTGGGTTTAGAACAACAAGTATAAAGAAACAGAGTTCAAATTCCAGGAGTGATGTAAGTATTGGGCAGGCTTTCTAGTACAACCCTACAACATTCCAATTACAAACAAAAGCCTTCCAGGCCTGACTGCATTCAAAGTACAAATGGAGATGGTTTGGCCGTAGATGTCCTAGAGAGGAGAAATTTTCCCAGTGTGTGGGTGTGGAAAAGCAGAATAATCACTGGTGAGAAGAGTCAGGACAACTCCTCAGGTGGGCAAGATGCTGGAATGGTTTAGACATGCAGGTCCTTGCTCAACAATTCGTCTCTTCACACAGAGACTCTAGCCAACTTCTTTTGGCGTGAAATGTGAGCACTCCTTAAGCTTGGATCTCACAGGACGATGACTTCTGAAATTCTTGTGTGTGCCTGTCTCCTGTGCCTGCCTCCCCTAGCCTCTGTGCCCTCCTTACCCTTGTCTTTCCTGTTCCTTAGTCTTGAAACTTGTGATTCTGGAGTCACAATGTTGAAAATGTCATGGCCATCCCATAAAAATAATGAGCAACCATCATCCAAAAAGTTTCCTTGATCATCTACTGTGTGTAAGGCTCCGTGCTGGGTATGTCAATAAGAATTAATTTCTACCCTTGGAATGTTAGCATCTGGTGGGTGAGATTTAATAGAACAGCTAACATTTAAAGAGAGTTTACTACTTGCCAAATATCATGCTAATTTTCTTTGAATATGATCTCATTTATCCTTTAAAACCCTATGACACAGAGGCTTTTTATTCATGCTTTATAGATGGAGAAATTGATGTCCAGTGAGATTAAAATAGCTCATCCAAAGTAAAACATCTATTAAGTGGTTGAGTGGATTTGAATCTAGGCTGGGTGAAGACCAAAGTCTGTGCTCATAACCACTCAACAATGCTTCTGTACCATTATTCCGAATGGCATTTCCCACTTCTTTGAGGACTCATGTCCAAATCCAAGTCACTAATAGCTGGGCAGAGTTAGCAGACTTCCTGACGGACACCAAGATATCGGTCATTGGGGCACACCAAAGAGGGCAGGTGATAAAATTTGCTCACCTGCCCCAAAGACATGACAATAGGTTGAAGGAGGAGTGGGTACAAGGGGCTAGGTGAAAAGTATATTTTCAACATTGCCATTTGGAAGAAAATATCTTTAGAATAACAACTAGGTAAGTGGGAAGGAGTAAGTGGTAAATGGGAGGCTTTTTGAGAGCCAGCCCTTCCGTGAAAGGTCGGGGTCCTGCCAACTTACTCTACCTGGGAAGGAATGTTATATTTGGTGTGCATGTTTCAACTTACTGAGCTCACTGGAAAGCCTTGAGGAATTGCATTCACATGCCAGCATAAGCCTTGAGACAATGAACAGATCTATATCACTATGAAATACAACTGGAAGGACTTTGATTAACTCTCGGGAGGGGGAAATATCTCTACTGAGGACACACAGAAAGATACAGAATTTGATGGGATGATCCTTTATCTAAAACTAAATATGAAGTAGAGATCAGTTGTTCATGTCCTGAATTCAGAGACATGGATTCGAATCCCACCTCTGTCATTTACTAGCTGAAGAACCCTGGACAATATACTTAACATCTTTCCATATCCCGTGTTAAGAAAGTAGAGACAGTAACAAGGACTTTCTTGCTGGTTAATGTGAGGATTAGATGAAATAATTCATTTAAGTGCTCAGTGCCTTGCCTGGTACATAATAATGCTCATTATGTGATAGTTGCTGCTAGGTTTTTTTTTTTTAATGTTTTATTTATTTCTAGGAGGGAGAGAGAGAGAGAGAGACAGCGTGAGCAGGGGAGGGTCAGAGGGAGAGGGAGTCACAGACTGAAACAGGCTCCAGGCTCTGAGCTGGCAGTCAGCACAGAGCCCGACGCGGGGCTCGAACCCACGAACCGCGAGATCATGACCTAAGCGAAAGTCGGACACTCAACCGACTAAGCCACCCAGGCGCCCCTAGTTGCTGCTAGTTTTAAAAGGCCAGTGGAGAACACTGTGGCCTCTGGGCCACCATCTACTGGCTATGAATCCCAGTTCTGCATAATTAGAATGGGACCCTGTGCAGTCTGCATTATCTCTCCGTGCCTTGGTTTCCTCACTTACAAAATGGAGATTAAAAAAACTCCTCACATCTCATCCATTAAGATACCTATTTAAAAAAAAAAAAAAGAACCCAGAAAATAAGTACTGACAAGGATGCGGAAAAATTGGAATCCTGGGCACTGTTTTTGAGAATGTAAAATGGTGTGGTCGCTGTGGAAAACAGTATGGTGGTTCCTCAAAAAATTACACATAGAATTATGATGTGATCTAGCAAATCTTCTTTAAAAACATTTTTTAAATGCTTATTTACTTTTGAGAGAGAGGAAAAGACAGAGGACGAGATGGGGAGGGACAGAGAGAAAGGGAGACAGAGAATCCGAAGCTGGCTCCAGGCTGTGAGCTGTCAGCACAGAGCAGGACGCAGGGCTTGAACGCACAAACCATGAGATCATGACCTGAGCCGAAATTGGACGCTTAACCGACTGAACCACCCAGGCACCCCACTACTTCTTTTTTAAAACAATTATTTATTTTTTGAGAGAAAAAGAGAAGAACACGTGAGAGTGGAGGAGGGGCAGAGGGAAGGATGACAGAGGATCCCAAGCAGGCTCTGTGCTGACAGGAGAGAGCCCGATGTGGGGCTCGAACTCATGAACCGTGAGATCATGCCCTGAGCCAAAGATGGATGCTCAACCAACTGAACTACCCCAGCACCCCCAGCAATTCTACTTCTGAGTGTACACTCAAAATAATTAAAATCAGGGGCTTGAAGAGATACTTTTACAGCATTATTCACAACAGCCAAAAGGTGAAAGCAAACCCAACTGTCCACTGACAGATGACTGAATAAAAAGAATGTGGTACATATACACAGTATGTGATTCAGCCTTAAAAAGCAAGCGATTCTTAGCACATGCTTCAATATGGATAAACCTTAAGGATATTGTGCTATGTGAAATTAGCCAGTCACAAAAGGACACATTCTAAAGAATTCCTCTTACTTGAGGTTCTTTGAGTAGCCAGATTCATGGAGACAGAAAGTGGTTGCCCCAGGGGCCAGGAGTGTAAGGGATGGGGAGTTTGTATTTAAGAGTACAGAGTTTCAGTTTGGGAAGAAGAACTTCTGGAGATGGATGTTGGTAATGGGTGTACAACAAGGTGAATGCAGTCAGTGGCAATGAACTATACATTTAAAAATGGTCTAGATGATTAATTTTATGCTACGTGTATTTTGTCACAGTAAAAAAGAGATAAGGTACCAACTGTTTATAATATTACCTGGGACTCTGTCTAAGGTTTTGCTATGATGATGGTTATCACTATTATTATTTATATTATATCTTTGTGCACTAGCCCCATGCAAAGCTGCATAAATTAACATTCACTTTGTTTTCATATGACAAGGATAATAATCAGAAGAGTTAAACAGACGATGAGCACTCAAGCTAACCTACCTGCTAGGTTCTTCAGAACACTGACTATTTAATGTGTGAGAAAAAGGAATATTAATGACTTTCAACTTCATTCTTTTATCTTTATGACCAATCTGGTAGCATCAAAATGAAGAGGATAAAAGGGCAGGATGATTCAACTGAGGGCTAATTTTTTTCAATAAAACATTTTTAAAATTCAGGTGTCTTACTAGTGACGGGATCTTGGAAGAACTTTGAAAAAAATTAAATACGTCATCTCATCATTTGTTAAAAGATTAAGAAGAATCATGCCAACCCTGAGGCTGGAAGAAATTGCTCACATGCTACAGCTAATAATGGTAATTTTCAAATGCCCAAGAAGTCGAGTTGTTGACATCCGGAAAACTATGTGTTCCCGCTGACAGGCATTCCTAATGCTGAGGAGAAAAGGGAAATTAAATGACAGCCTTGTTTGACTTGGCTAATGTCAAAAGCTGAGGCTTATTTCTGGGATGTGCCTGCGAACCAGGGTCCCTGTGGCTAATGCTCCCAAATGAGACAGCAGACTCCAGACCGAACACTTTATACTTATGTGGGTTCACTGCTGGGTGACAGTTGAAGCCATGAAGTTCAGGGGTTAAGTGTAAGGCCTCAGGAGTCTGACTGCTCCAAATCCTAGCCTGGCCACTTACTAGCTGTGAGATCTTAAACAAATTACTCCTTTTGGCTCAGCTTCCTCACCTCAAAGTAATGATAGTAATAGCTTCTGCTTCAGTGCTGTCACGATACCTACCTGCAAATACACAGATATTTGATAATTAGATAATACTTTGGCAACATTTGTGATGATTAAATAATAATTACATAGTAAACTAGATAAGAATTGATAAATAATTAGGTAATAAAAATAAGATAATACAAGTAAGTGTTCAAAAAACATTAATGGTGGTGGTGGTGATGATGTTGATGACGGTGGTGGGAATGAAGATAAAGGAGCCCAAGGAATGGGGTGAGAACCCCATTCCAGTGATGTCATGTGGGGTGTGTTGGGTAGATGACTAACCTTAACTCACCAAGAATGCTTTTGGCAACTAGTGACAGAAAACCCAACTGACAGTGGCCTACAAAATATGTAATGATGTTTGGAGACCGCATTCTTGCCCACACTGGTTGGCTCAGAGCCTTAGGAAACTAAAGGACACCTTATCTGTGAATCCCATGGCCCTCTTTTCATTCTGGTTGCCTTCTGGCGACAAGATGGTTGCTGTTACCCCAGACACCATCTCTAAATGCAAGAAGGAACAAGGGGACAATGGATGGCATCTTCTTTCATGAGGCAAGCAAAAATATACCCAGAAACACAAGAAGCATTTTGCGCACAGCCTCGTGGCCAGAACCATGCCCAAGGCCACTTCTTACTACGAGGAAGTCTGACAAAGAAGTATTTAGCCAGTCACATTGCCGCTTTGAACGAACTGGGGTTGTGACAGCTAGGAAGGAGGAAGCATATGTACTTACCTCAGGTGCCCTAGCCCTCACATTTTCCATGAAGATGATGGGGTAGACGCTAGATGCTAACGTACAGAATTTCTCTCTGAGGGTTACCTCAGAAAGTAGACAATAATGGCAACACTGACCTCAGTTCCGGAAGGTAGTAGGCTACAGTCAGTCCTCTATTGCTTTTCTGTCAGTCTTTCTAGATCAGCAGTTTGCAGTGTAAGTCACGTGGCCCAAATCCACTGGTGGTCTGTTTTTGTAAGGCCACTTACAAGATGAGTTAAGAATGGTTAAATTTATGTCTGCAAAGTTTTAAAAAAACAAACAAACAAGAATGAAGTCTACGCAACAAAGACCCTAAATGGCCCATGAAGCTTAAACATATTTGCTTTCCGGCCTTTAAGGAAACAGCTTTGCTGCCTCCTGTTCTGGTATGTGGATTTCTGGAGAGTCATTTTGATGTTCTCTTTATCTCTGTGACAGTGTCAGGCACATAGTAGGTTCTCAGTCAAAGTGTGACGATGAGTGACTATGGAAAGGGTGACATGGACGAACAAACACATCACATTCCAGTATTCTCTAAAATGCTTTTGATTAATAAAGAGCTTCTAGACCATTTCACTTCGTGCTTATAATAGCCCTGACAATGCCCAAGTTTCCTCAGCTAATGAGGCCTGCCTAGGACGCGAGACTGAATCCCGAATATTCCTCTCTCCCTGGACCTGACAATATGGAGATGACTACCTGTCTGTAACCATCTTAGTTACTTATTTCCTTTCTGTACTCTCACCTTGTGAGCCCTATGACAAAGGGTTCCTGTCTGTTTTATTCATTGACTGCTGAGTCCCTGAGTCTGAAAAATTATGTGTTCAATTAATGAGTAAGTGAATTTGGGCCCTCTCATGTTAGAATATGCACAGCCACGTTTTAATATGGCAGTGGTGTTCTTTACTCTCATTGTGTCAGGAATTGGTTTGAACTGTTTATCTAGTTCCTAAGGAGAGAGGTATTCCTGGGCTGGTTCAACTCTGAATTCACATTTATGACTCAGGTGGCTGGGAATTTTGTTCCCTAACTGATTGAAAAATACACATGTGGGCACCAGAGCTCTGTTTCCACTGCATATACAGAGGTATGTAATCCTTTCTTGACATCCTGCAAGGCTCTTCTCATAGAAATACCAGCTAATTAATTCATTAAGTCACCCATTATCAAATGACGTTTGAGCGTCCACATTGTCAGGAGACGTGCTGGCGTTCATTCGTGGTACCTACTCTAGAAGGACACACAATCTAAGTGGGGAAACAGATGAAAAAGAAATAAGTTACAAGTGGTCCTATATATGTGGGCCATGAAGTGATTGTGAGGTTGACTTTTGTGTGTGTGTGTGTGTGTGTGTCTGTGTGTGTTTTGAAAATATCTTGTGGCACCCACAGGGAGTCAGCTCTCTACTGAAGATGTTGATCAAGTTAAAAGAATCTGGTGAGGGGTGCCTGGGTGGCTCAGTCGGTTAAGCGTCTGACTTTGGCTTAGGTCAGGATCTCATGGTTTGTGGGTTCGAGCCCTGTGTCGGGCTCTGTGCTGACAACTAGCTCAGAGCCTGGAGTCTGCTTTGGATTCTGTGTCTCCCTCTCTCTCTGACCCTCTGCTCACTTTGTTTCTCTCTCTCTCTCAGAAAAAAAACAAAACAAAACATTAAAAAAAAAGAATCTGGTGAAACAATCCAGCTATCATGTCTTAGAGTGTCAGCCACAGGACATTTTATTATTTGCTCTTTGGCTTTGTCTTCCCAGTTAGACACCTATTTAGATGCTTGGCATCTAACCACAGGCTGTGGAGATGGGGAGACTGAAATTCTAAGTCTCAGATGTCCTACGAACTCCTGTCCATCAGTACCTGCTAGTAACATTATTAAACTCATGAGATTTAACATGAGTGACATGTTCAATTTGTAATAAAATAAACTTTTTGTTTTGGAATAATTTGGGGGTTATAAAAATGTTCCCAGATACTACAGAGAATTCCTATATACCCTTTATCCAATTTCTACTAACAATAACATCTTACATAACTGTGGCATGTTTGTCAAACCCAGGAAATGAACATTAGTGCATTACTATGAGTTACATTCCAGATTGTGTTAGGATTTTCTCCTCGTGTCTTGCTTCTCTTCCAGAACTAAAAATTATGTTTAGTGTTACTAAACTGACTGGGGGGATAAAGAATTATAAATGAGATAGAATTTTTAAATGTCTATTAGTATAAACTTGCATTAAAACTACTCAGAGTGACTAATTTAAAATTTGCTTAATGTTTTTTTTTCTATCATAGTTTATTGTCAAGTTGGTTTGCATATAACACCCAGTGCTCATCCTAACAAGTGCCCCCTTTCCCCTCTCCCCCACTCCCATCAGCCCTCAGTTTGTTCTCAGTATTCAGGAGTCTCTCATGTTTTGCTGCCTCCCCCTCCCCAACTATTTTTCCCCTCATCCTCCCACATGGTCCTCTGTTAAGTTTCTCCTAATCTACCTATAAGTGAAAACATAGGGTATCTTTCTCTGCCTGACTTATTTCTCTCAGCATAACACCTTCGAGTTCCATCCATGTTACTACAAATGGCCAGATTTCACTCTTTCTCATTGTCGTGTAGTATTCCATTGTATGGATAAACCACACCTTCTTGATCCATTTGTCAGTTGATGGACACTTAGGTTCTTTCCATGATTTGGCTATTGTTGAGAATGCTGCTATGAACATTGGGGTCCNTTTCTTGATTGTTTCCGTTGCCTTGCAGAAGCTTTTAATCTTGATGAGGTCCCAATAGTTGATTTTTGCTTTTAGTTCCCTTGCATTTGGGGATGTGTCAAGTAAGAAATTGCTGCGGTTGAGGTCAAGGAGGTTGTTTTCTGCTTTCTCCTCTAGGGTTTTGATAGTTTCCTGTCTCACATTCAGGTCCTTTATCCATTTTGAGTTTATTTTTGTGTGTGGTATNAACATTTCCCTCATAGAGTCCCCCTTAGGATTTCTTGTAGGGCTGGTTTAGTGGCAATGAACTCTTTCCATTTTTGTTTATTTGGGAAGACTTTTGTCTCTCCTATTCTAATCACAGGCTTGCTGGATAGAGGATTCTTGGCTGCATATTTTTTCTGTTCATCATGTTGAAAATTTCCTGCCATTCCTTTCTGGCCTGCCAAGTTTTAGTAGATAGGTCTGTGACTACTCTGATAGGTCTCCCTTTGTATGTTAGGGCCCTTTTATCCCTAGCTCCTTTCATAATTCTCTTTATCCTTACATTTTGCCAGTTTCACTATGATATGTCATACAGAAGATTGATTCAAGTTATGTCTGAGGGAGTTCTCTGTGCCTCTTGGATTTCAATGTCTATTTCCTTCAGATTGGGGAAGTTCTTGTCTATTATTTATTCAAGTACCCCCTCAGCATCTTTCCCTCTCTTTTCCTCTTCTGGAATTCCTATGATACAGATATTGTTCCATTTGATTGTATCACTCAGTTCTCGAATTCTCCTTTCGTGCTCCTGGATCAGTTTATCTCTCTTTTTCTCGGCTTCCTCTTTTTCTATAATTGTATCTTCTAATTCACCTATTTTCCTCTCTGCTTCATCAATCCGCATTGGACGCCCCCATTTTATTATGCACCTCATTTATAGTATATTTTAATTCATCACAACTATTTTTAAGCTCCTTAGTCTTTGTAGCAGTAGCTTCTCTGATGTCTTCCATGTGTTTTTCAAGCCCAGCGATTAATTTTATGACTATTGTTCTAAATTCTTGTTCAGTTATGTTGCTTATATCTCTTTTGAGCAGTTCTTTAGCTGTCACTTATTCTTCAAATTTCTTTAGAGGAGAGTTCTTCCGTTTTGTCATTTTGGCTAGCTTTCTATCTCTTGTCAGTTTTAAAAGTTTGTTATGCGCTCTGTACCTGTCAGTACTCCTGTATTAAAGAAGGCTCATTGACTGTCCAGGGCTTGTCTATTCAGGAAGTGTTCTTTGAATGGTGTCTCTTGGTCTTTCTTGTTGAGACTTTGGTTATTTTATTTCCCTACTAATAGTGGTATTTGGGACTCTCCACCATGTGCACTTTGGCTTGTTTCTTGAGGCAGCCCTGGAAAGGAAAACAGACAAACACACAGGGAACAAAGGCACGCAAAGGCACACAAATGCACAGATAAATCCAACAAACAAGCAAACTGAAAGGGAAAAAGAAAAAAAAAGAAAAGAAAAAAACACCCAAAAGACAAAGGGCAGTCTAAAACTATAAAACCAGAATACCCAGCTACAAATAAAGAGCAGGGTGTATACAGTGCTGATGGAAGAGCATATACAAAGAGGGAAATGACAGGAGTGGGAAGAAAGTAAAATTGGGCAATGACCAGGCAGAGAGACTGAGAGGCTTAATTCAGAGAGAGAAAGAAGAGAATATGATAAGAGGCGAGGAGAAAGGAATAAATATAATGTTACTCAGAGAAACTATATAGTCTGTTTACGAGAGAGAGAGAGAGAGAGAGAGAAAGGTAGCGGTGGAGGTGTAGAATATACATCTAGAGAATGGATTAAATGTGACTGTTTAAGCAAACCAATGACCAGAGTGTACAGTCCTGCAGAGGGAAGGGATATGAATGAGACAGGGAAAATATATCTGAATAGAAAGAATTGATCTAGAAATAATCATGGCAGTGCATCCATGTTGGTCTTGCCCTGGGCTCCAGTAAAAAACAAAACAAAAACAAAACAAAACAAAAACAAACAAAACCAGCTCTCTTTAGTGGGGATGGGCATGGTTTGGTGTAGGCAGGTCTTAGCCTCCAATGCGTCCCTCAGACCGCTCCCTGAGGTCCTGCCTTGGTGGCTGTGGGGAGAAAAATGGCGGTGGCCCAGTCCCTTCTGAACCAAGTGTTACAAATCATTCTTTTGGGTCCGATCTCCTTGTGCTGCAGTGTAGCCAAGGTGGGCTGTGTTCTATGCTCCAAGCCCGGCCTCATTTTCAGGTCTTAGTCTGTGCGCTTTATTGATACTGCCCTAAATATAATCCCACAAGCTGGGCGCTTCCTTGCCGGGGATCAAGCCAGGAGAGCAGTGGACCAGTTTCTCCTGGCACCGCCTGGGATCAGGACATGCAGCCCAAAGTCAGCACCACAGCTAGAAATAGGATCACTCTCCGTCCTGGGCCGAGGTTTTTCTCTTCTCCAGGGACAGTTCTATGAGCAGTTTCAGCTGTTCTTCGTCTTCACCTCAACTGTCCATGGCTCCCCGCGAAGGGGGTACCCTACTGTCCTCTGTGTCTCCAGATCCCAGACAGTCCTTATCTTCCCCAGTCAGCACTCACGCACCTTTGAGGTTGTCCTCTCAGTGGACTCTGTCTCTTTTCCTCCCAGACTCCCGCGATTCAGGGGCCTATGGCTTCAGGCCTTCTCTGCTTGAGAGATGGGGGTGAGCGAAATGTACAGAGCTCCCTATTTCTCCACCATCCTGCCTCCCTCCTGCCTAAAATGTGCTTAATGTTTATGAGAACTTAATATGTGTCAAAATAATTCACAACATTTAATATAGAGACTAACAAAGACAGAAAAATTATTTAGAAGAATTATAGGCCCAAATATTGTTTTATAGTAATCATAAAAGAGGTTAAAGCACACACTAATAAAATATTCCAGTATAGTAGCATATTTGCTTACTAAAACATGCATCTAAAGCACAAGAAACATCCTATGAAGACTATTTTAAGTGATAAATATTTATTGAGAAATAAAAATTCTTTCAACTCTGCTGTATGTGCCTCTCTTTTCTATAAATTCCCCAACATTATGTATAATTAGGATCGCTTGTAAAAACATTTTCCACCTAATGATCTGAGACTTTCTCTGCTACTTGCAGCCAGTAATTAATTTTTATGGGTAAATCAGGGAACCGCTGACAGGCCTGTGACTTCTGAATGGTTTCTCTCTACTGAGTTATATTTAAATATACTAATCCTTTGTGGCCATGTCACATCTGTACGTGTCAGCTACTTTCTATCTGAAAGGTGTTCCTTCATGGAAAGAAGTTGCCTTAACCTTATCCACACTCCAGTGGTCTAGCTGTTTTCAAACGAGACTGAAATAGGTTTCCACTCTGCATTTGGCCATGGTATTAGCACTGGTATTAACATGGAATATTTTAAACTATGAGATGGGGTGCATTTGGTAATGGTAAAGATGTAGGACATACACATTAGGGTTTTCATCTGAGCCGTAAGGTAGCTTGGTCTATTTAGTATTTCCCAAGACTAGACAGGTAGAGTGGAATATTGAGAACATGGACATTAGAATTAGGTAACGCTGTAGATATAAACCCTACCACTTATGAGCCATGTGACCGTAAACCAAGTTACTCACCTTCCTGAACCTTGGCTTACCACTTTTTAAAATAAAAGGAATAATAGCAATGACCTCCTAAGGCTACTAGATAATTGATATTGGGAGCATGTCGCACAGCAATTGGGATGTAGTTTGCGTCTACAAATATTAAGTGTCATGACTACTACTGCAGTCACTACTGCTACCTGTGCAATATTAATAGTCTTCCTGGAGAAAGTATGGGAAGTAAGGGTTTCAAGAATTTAGGAATGGTTCTTTGGTGCAATATTTCTCACGGTGTAATATGTGGGAGTTTCCAAACATATTTGATCAAGACACCTATTTTCTCTAAGTCTCTTGTGTTAGTTTCCTAGTGCTTCTGTAACCAATTACCACAAACTTAGCTCAAAACAACACAGAATTCTTTTCTAATGGCCCTGGAAGTCATAAATCTATAATGAATCTTACAAAGTTCTGATCAAGATGTTTGCAGGACTACATTCCTTCTGGAGGCTCTATGGGGAGAATCTGTTTCTTTGCCTTTTCCACCTGTTACTTGCTGCTGCCTTACTTGGCTCATGCTTCATTTCTTCAACCTCAAAGCCAGCAACATAGCAGCCTCAGGCTCTCTCTCCCATTCTCTCTGACCTCTGCTTTCTTTGCCACATCTCCTTGGATTTTGACCCTCTGGCTTTCCTTTTGTAAGGACCCTTGTGATTAGATTAGGCCCATTATGATAGTCCAAATAATCTTTCCATGGCAAGATCCTTAACTTAAGGACATCAGCAAAGTCTTTTTTCTTGTCATAAAGGTAACAGATTTGCAGGTGTCAGGGGTTAGGATGTCAACATCTTTGTGAGAACATAATCCTGTCTATCACACATGACTTAAAAAGTTTGGGATTCTGAGAAAATAATTAAGAAAATCCCTGAGCCTCATTGGTCAACAATTTAGAGGATGAGAGGCAGGAAGACAGGGATAAGAGTATAACTGGGACATTTCATTTATATTGGTTATGAAATATGGGTGTACACCAGCCAGGGTCCCAAAAGAAAATGGATGGCAAAACAGGATAATAGGATAAGCAAAAGAAGCCTTAATAAAGTTAAAGTAAAGAGGCTTCAAAGGTGTGTACATGGATCAAAAACCTGTCAGAATAGTTCCAATCTTTCAATCTTTTCTCCCCCCTGCTAGGGCTACACATTGACAGAACCCAGCCACAGAGCCAGAGAACAGGCGAGCTGGGGACGTAGAACAGTGTTTTTCAACCTTGAGCCTGTGTCAAAAACACCAAGGGGGCTTCCTGAAACACAAACTTCTGGGGCCTATCCCCAGAATCTCTGATTCAGTAGGTTTTCAGGTGAGTCTAATGCCGCAGTCTGGAATTACACCTTGAGAACGACTGAAGTTGACCTAACAGGTTAGTCTCCAGGCACAGAAGCAGGTGAAGGATGATGAATGGGTTTGAATGGACCAACCAAAGTTATATGCAAGAGTAGGCAGTAAAACAACAAATTCTGGCCCAGATAGTGTTGATTTTAAGCACAATGGGAGTCCTAGCATGTCAAAAGCCAGATGGGCTGGAGGAGTTGAGGAAGGTTTAATGGAGGAGGTGGAATTTCATCAGAGGGATTTTAAAGATTTCAAAAGCAAGGGAGGAGAGAGCAGGGCATTAAGGTAGTGAGAAGTACATGGACTAGGGTACATTGACATGGTCCCTTTTAGGAGATTTAATTGCCTAAGAAAAGCAATCTTGCTCAGTGAGAAAGTCAATTTTTAGAAAAACAGATAATTGTGTAAGAAAAGGACAGAGAGATAAGTAACAGTATCTGGGATTGATAGGGGTAGGAAAAGGGAGCCAGTGCAGGTTTTTGAGAAATGGAATAATGCTATGAATGACCAGGATGATTGGAAGGGAAAGACAGCTTACCTGGTGACACAAGGTAAGAAAGTTGCTAAATACTTATATTGTAGAAAATAAAAATCCTTACTAAGTTTGGGAATAAGAGACTAGGTTTCTTGTTTAGGCTCTGTTATTAACTACCTGGATAAGGTTGGTTCAACCACTGAACCATGCTGAAAGGAGTGGAATTATTTTATTACAAGAGTGTGGTGATTTCCTGGAGAGAAAAGAGCAAACAGGAGAAACATTTCAATGCTACCAACATGTGCATCTAGGAAATAGCGACATCTGACCACCAGTGTGTAAACTTTGTCAATCATGATAATGACAAACTAATTTTTCCTGGTGGTGACTTGTTGCTGACCATGCAAGGATTATAGTCCATTTTTTTGGTTGTTGGTAGATGTTATACATGATTAATGTGAAGTTAAAAAAAGTTTTATACCACCAAAGTTAATTTGCTTTGCTTAAAATTATTTCATCCATCTATCCATTAATCTACCCATCCATCTATCCATTCACCCACTTATAAATGAATTGCTGCTATAAATGAGATCACCAAGACCTTGAAGATTTTGAGAATGTGCCTTAGTGTATAATAGCTCTTGCTGAAGAAACCCACTCTCTTCAGAGTAGTAAACATGAACTGACATTAGCTATCTACCCCCACTGAGATAAGGTTTTATGTGTGTTCTAAGCATGATGTCTACACTGCTCAAAAGGAATAAAAAAGAGTATCATTTTCTGGAAACAATTTAATTTCTGTTCAAATACATTTTTTCTAGGTCTATTAGCTTCTGCGTTGTATTCTATACTTTGATTCATTGGAATGTTGTGGATACAGAGAACTTAAGTTTAAGACAACCTACTCTAAAAATGTAATCAAGGTTCTGAAATATTTCAGAATGACAGAGAGAGAGAGAGAGGAAGGAAGGAAGGAAGGAAGAAAGGAAGGAAGGAAGGAAGGAAGGAAAAAATAAAACAAAAAAAAAAAGGTACTCTTTCTCCCTAAAATGATTGGCCATGCCAAATCTGGAGAGTGTATGATATTTGTCTTCAATGATATGATCACTAATAGTGATAACTTAACCCTATTTAGTGTTTACTGTGTACCAAGTAGATATGTCACAGCCATTCTGTCTTTTAATTGTCACAATTATTTGAAGTAATTATTATTATTTTGAGAATGCAGATAAAAGAAAAAACAGAAGCTTAGATATGTTAGGTGTTTGCCTGACAACAATTGCACAGTGTTGGTGCTGAGTTTCAAATTCATGTCTGATTTATTTTGAAAGGCCATGCTTTTTACCATTATATTCTTCTCTTCTAACACTCTCCCCCAAACCCCTATTAGCTCTCTTTTCTTTCTGTTTTTTTTTTTTCTTGGAAATGTGGGTGATACTCAAAGCCTCTACTTTTCCTACTAAGTTAACTACTGTTGCATAACAAATGACCCTAAGTTTAGTAGATTAAAATAACATTTATTATTTCAGTTTCTGTGGGTCAGGAAGTCAGCAGTGCTCATCTGGGTTCTTCTATCCCACAGTATCTAATTGCAGCTGGGGCTGCAGTCATCTGAGAATTTTGACAGATTCTAGAAGATCCACTTTCAAGATGACCTGAGGAGCACTCAGTTCTCCACTGACTGAGAGAGACCTCACTTCTTCACCACACAGACCTGTCCATAAGGCTTCTTGAAGGTTTTCATATCAGGGCAGCTCACTACACCTAGAGAGAGTGACTTAAGAAAGAGCAAGATAGAAACCAGAGCACCTTTTATGACCTACCTTGGGAAGTGACACTCATTATTCCTACAATATCCTGTTGGTTGCATGGTTCAACCCTATTCAGCATGGGAAAGGGTGAGTGCCAGAGGGAAAGAATACCTGTAGCCTGGCTACAAACCTCCCATTTGGGAAGGTGGCTACACGTTTACCAGTCACTTCTTTCATAACTCTCTGTACTTCATTTTTTACCCCCTTCCCTGGATTTTTAGAGGCTTTTTCCCAACAGATTTTGTAATTTTCTTTCTATTACATTTCAAGGTTTTGCTGTATTGAACAATCCCTTACCATCCCCTCCTTTTCTTCTTGGGTTTTTGTTCAGATCTAGTACTTAACAGAGTACTGGGCACGTAGGAAGACAACTTCATAAACGCTTGTTACATGAATGAACACATTCAAGGACTACATGCTAGATTTCCTTCCTCCTCTGTGCTTCTGTAATTCTTACTCTTCATTGGTGCTTAGTCACAGGCCAGGCATATTTGGGCCAACTGAGGTGTTTTATTTCTCTAAATCTCAGAGAATTTTAAAAATTGAGGCAATATTTATACTTTATTAAATGTTTGTTTTTGTTTTGTTTTGCTTTTTGATAGACAGAGACAGAGCATGAGCAGGGGAGGGACAGAGAGAGAGGGAGACACAGAATCTGAAGCAGGCTCCAGGCTCTGAGCTGTCAGCACAGAGTCTGACGTGGGGCTCAAACCCACAAACTGTGAGATCATGACCTGAGCAGAAGTCGGATGCTTAACTGACTGAGCCAACCAGGTGCCCCTAGGCAACATTTAAAAGTTTGGGGGTTTCTCACAAAAATATGAGTTTCTGCTTTTCTTGAAAACATTGAAAATCTGGCATGGAAATAGTTGCTGGAGACAATAAAGGTGGTCCTCTTTAGAGAGAGAAGGGGCTCTTCAGTTCATGATGATTCTCACCATTTCTGGTTCTCCTTCTGACACTGAGACCCCTTCAGCTTGCCATTTATTAATGTGCTTATGATGTTATTTTTCTTGGGGCACAGAAATGTCTCTAAAATCCATGGCTCTATAAAAGTGGGAACATGAAAGCTACCCCAGGTGCTGACATGACTTTTCTTAAACCTTTCTGGTTAAAATAGGCAAGAGTTTGTGACCTGTGTTCTCTGCGCCATGGTTGAGGAAAATGATCTCATCACTTAGACTCCCCAACATGCCTCCTGGGTCCTTATGTTTGATGTCTTTTCCTTCTTATCACTCCAGGCCTGAAATGGAGGGTGAGGTCATTGTTCAACTGCAGGAGAGACTAACTTTTCTATGACTAGGTGGTGAACAGAAACCACCACAGAATGCCTTGCCTTCTGGTAAGAATACATCTCTACACACTGGAATCATTTTGTTTTGTTCTAGAAACCCATTTGGCCAAGGCTTTGGTTCTGCTGTTGGAAATTGTTGTCTGATTTATACTCATTTTCATATTTAAAACATCCTGGTATGTTCAGATCAGTTTTCAAGCTTATGAGTGTGTATGTGTAAAGTGACTGAGGGATAGGAAGATAAGAGTGTGTTACTCAATGGGAAAAGTTGTAGGTAATTGAAGGAAGCTTATCTCTACAAAGGCAAATTGAAGTCTAGACTGCAGAGAAGGACTAGTTTGTCATCACAAAGGCAGGTGATGGCAAGGAAGACAAACTAATTACAGCTGTATGAATATCTGTTGTCAACATGAAAGTGAACAGAAATTCAGAAGATCTTCAAGTTTAGTTATTTGAGATATCAGTTAGGAATTGCTTTTTGCTCTTAAAAACAGAGACCCAGCTAAGAGACTCAAAGCAATTTAAAATATCTGTCATTTGAATGATCAGTGATAATAGTAGTCTAGGTGTGTTAGAGAAGTTCCACAGAATTGCTGTAGATCCATCTTTCCCCATCTTTTTCCTCTGCCAGCCTCAAAGCTTAACTTCCATCCGTAAGTCACAAGATGGCTGCTGGAGTTCCAGACATTGCGTCAGGCTGCTGAGTAGGAGCAAAGAGAAGAATAAAGCAAAAGAGCAAAGAAAAAGCATTCTTCCAGATGCCACTGTCCAATATTTCTGCATATATCTCATTGGTTATTCCTATGTATAAGGGAGGATGAAAATGTAGTTACTTCAGCTAGATTCATTCTTACGGTTCTGGTGGTAAGGACCAAAGGATGAATCAATGTAACAAGTTATGTCAAATCTTTTTAAGGAAAAATAAGAAAAGTAATTAATATTTGACAATTTACATGTGCTGGGACTGTGCTGTAACTAATCTCATTAAATACTCAAACAACCATATGAAATAAGTAATATGTCATTCCTGTGTTACAGATAAGGAAATTGAGGCTCAGAGAGGTTAGGTAACTTGCCTGGCATTAAGCTGTAAGTATTAAGTAGTGAGTAGGCCAACATTTCCAAAATCTGTTGCTTTGTCCTTAGAAATTTATAGGAGATGAGATATCCTTACTTGATAACACCGGAGTTTCTCATTTCTCTTAGGGTTAGGGAATTCCCGTAGACCAATATGAACTCTTAACATGAACTCTCCTGCTCTTTTTTATTGAGATTTTGAAGACAAAATATAACAATAGTTAAAAGCCTTTGAGGACCACAGGAAAGTGATAAACTAGATCTCCTCCATTCCTGGATGTTTAACTTGCATATTGATGCTCTACGAATGGACAAGGTGTTTTCCTTGAAGCTATGCATGTACTTTGCTCATGTGAATCAAGACCTTCCTTAGAGTTGAATACTCCTTGCTGTCGTTTATGCATTTTACCGTCTCAAGATAAGAAGTGTTCTTATTCGAGGTGAGCCAGGTATATATTGTATCCTATAAACCAGGACAAAATTGTGAACTGTGAATTGTCTGCTATAAAGAAAAGAACATCATTTTGTTGTCTTAGTATGCTAGTTCATTGTTACTTGTAAAACTAAACTCACCAAATTATGAGTGAGGTTTTCAAAGAAAGCATATTACTCATAAAATTCATGATGGGAAATTTGGAAGTCTGGCCAGACTAAGCATAGTGTCATGGGCTTTGTTTTTAGTGGAGAACAAAAGAACGGATTTCCTCAAACTCAGAAGCAAAACAAGTTGCACCTAGAAGACTGAGCTGTGGATCAATTGTTCAAAGCTTGGATCACATAATATACATCATTGTCATTTCAACCACAATACTAGCAATGAGTTTAAAAAGATGTATTATTGCTAATTCCTCCAGTGTCTGTTTCAGTCTCTTCCAGAAAGAAAATTCAAAGCTTGCTGTGTCAGCATATCTTTGGAGAAGCCTGGATGCCAGTGTGCAAAATATGCTAGGACTGAAGTTTTCCAAAAGTAGTGATGATATTGCTTTTGTTCATTGTATATCTGCTGCTCTGAGCAATAGTAGGCACCCAAATACTTACTAGACAAGTGGGTGAAAGAATATCAGATTTCTTAGTTTCTTTTAAAGCCTGAAGATCTACTTAGGATCATACTTATGGCTTCTAGACCTAGAAACTACCTCTCCGGTCACCTCCCCACTTCTCCCTACTCTTTTGGTCTCTGTCTACTTTGGTATAATGAGATGGTCTTCTTGGAAATCACCCTTTGCCTCTTATTCATCAACTCTTCTGACTTTTTCTCAATCCTTTTTCTTTTCTTCTTCAAAGCCAACACATCAGAAAGCACTGGTCAAAGTTGGCTTGACCTTGAAGCTGTCTCCTCTTTATTCTCCTTTTGTGACCTCTTCTCTGTCATTCTCTGAATGCTCTTTCATTTTTATATGGAAAGTCACTCATAGTCAATTATCCACTGATAATTGATAATCTTACATACCTTTGTACATCCTCTTGTTAGGTATCTTGTCTCTACATATGTATTCAAATATTCTCTTCAGTTTACTCCTATCCTGTTTTCTCTGCCCCACACCTTCTGCATTCTCACCACACTTCTGTTTTCTCGCTGCCTGGAAGACACTGGCACACATGTCTAGAGTGGAAGTGATTGCCTCCTCTCCCCTCCTCCAACACACGCATGCGCACATGTTCACACACATATACACTCACTGTGATGGTTAGTTTTATGTGTCAACTTGACTGGGGCATGGGAGTCCCCAGCTATTTGGTTAAACATTATTCTGGGGGCTATCTATGCTGGTATTTCTAGGTAAGATTAACATCTCAATCAGTAGATGGGGTAAAGCAGTTTGCCCTCCCCAGTGCAGCTGGGTATCATTCAATCCATTGAGATCCTAAAGGAAATAAAAGGCTGAGTAAGAATAAATTCTTTCTCTCTACCAGATGCTCTTTGACCTGGGACATCAGTCATCTTCAGCCTTTGGACTTGGGCTTAGACTGGCACTTAAGCCATCAGCTCTCCTGGTTCTTAAACCTTCAGACTTGGACAGGGATTATACCATGGGATCCTCTGCATCTAGACTTCTCAGTCTTATCAATTGAACCAATTCCTTATAATCTCTTATCTCCCCATTTATAATCTCTCCTTCTCCCTCTGTAATCTCTCTCTCTCTCTCTCTCTCCATAAATATATCCTATTGCATTCTATTGGTTCTATTTCTCTGGAGAACCTTGACTAATGCACTCACATGCCCATGCCCCTACCCCCACACATACACACCACTCACACTCACATAAGCAGGTCTTCACTAATGGTTTTTTTCAATTCTCAACCCAGTGCCTCAAAGAACAATCTTCAAGGTAGCTTTGACCCACCATCTGCCCTTTCCTTCTTCAAAGCCAACAAATCAGAAAGTATTGCTGACACCTTTTTGTGATGCTTTTCAAAGGCAACTTCTTCTACTTATGCTTTAAAATTTAAAAATAGTTTTAGTCTGATAGAAAAGTTGCAAAATACTATCAAGGATTCCCCTGCATCCATCACCCAGCTTCCCCTAACATTAATATTTTGTACAACAATCATATAAGTTTCAAAGTTAAGAAATTAACATTAATACAGTACCAGTAACTAAACTACAGGCTTTATACAAACTAGTTTCCCCTTCTTTTCAGTTCCAGGATTTCAACGGCATTTAGCTGTCATTTTTCTTTTGTTTCCTCCAATTTGTGACAGTGGCAATGTCCATCTTTACTTCATGGATATGTCTTTTGGGTTTCTTCACTGTAAAGTTACTACTTATCTCTTTGAAGTGAATAAGTATCTTAGAGGAACTACTTTGAGACTATACAAATATACCATTTCTCCTCAGTTTTTTGCCTACCAGCTTTAGCATTCATCATTGGATCTTACAGACTAATTACTGGTGCGGTGCTCTAATGGTGATTTTCTATTTCTCCCACTCTTTTGATCTTTATTCATCCCTTTAATTCCATTTGAAATGAAAACTATTAAGAATAGCCACAAATCATTTTTTTTGGGTGTTTACTCAGCACCAGGTATTGGACTATGAATTTAATAATCACTGTGTTATTTAAAGGCCACAGTAGCCCTTTGAATTAGGTATGGTTATCACCACTTTACTGATTAGCAAATCTGTAATGGTGAATAATTTGACCATGGAAAATAGGATGAGGCCAGCATCCCACACATGTTTGTCTGATCTAAAGTCTGTTCTCCCCACCCTTACATAATCCTGCTATTACTTTGGTTTATACACTCATGTCACTAGAATGTCTGTAAGAGAGTGACCACAGTGCCTACCAGGGTCCAATTCACTTCCCTATTACATAATTCTATGATGTTACTCCTTCTCAAGGTATTTCAATGGCTCCCATTAAGGATAAGATGAGGTCTGAAATGCCTAACCTACATTGAAGGTATCTGACATCTGAACCCAAACAAATCTTCCCTTCCTTCCTTCCTTCTATCTATTCTCTACTCCAGTAGGTGTTCCCCTCGCAGTAGCCTGTCAATTCATGGTGATTTCTATCTCTTTCTCTCTCTTTAAAAAAAGTTGATTTATTCAGAGGGAGAGAGAGAAGCAGAAAGAGAGAGAGAGAGAGAGAGCAAGCAGGCTTTGCATTGTCAGTATCAAGATGGATGTGGGGCTCAATCTCATGAACCTGTGAGATCGTGACTTGAGCCAAGATCAAGAGTCAGATACCCAGCCACTGAGCCACCCAGGTACTCCCTTTCTACCTCTTGGCTTTGCCTTACATTTCAATTGCTCTTTCTCTGTCAGTTAATCCTGCCCATCTCTTAAACTGTGCATTCTCTGTGAAGGGGAAATCCTATTGGCTCTGTTTTCCAAACATACCTGGAATCTAGCTTGGTCTGGATGTTTCCACTACTAGTCCCCAGGCCCTAGCCTCTATCATCTTATTCCATCATTAACTTATTCGTGAATACAGTAAGTCCAAGTGCACACAAAGACTGGAAAGAGCTGATGAGATCTGTTCCCTCTCCCTGCTTCCCTACCGTCACCTCTCCAACCTGGGATCTTTCTATTCTCACCTTTGTTAGTTCCACTCCAACTACACTGACCTCTGTGCTGTCACTAGAATATCCCAGGCACACTGAGGGCTTTTGACGTGGCTGGTCCCTCTGCCAGGGATGCTCTTCCTCCAGTTTATTTATATGACTAATTCTCTCAGGTCCTTCGAGTATTCACTCAAATGCCACCTCCTTAGGGAGCCCCAACCTAACTTTGAAAAGTGTTCAGTCTCTCTAATCTGCTTCTGCTTTCCCTGTTTCCACAGTACCCACACTATTCTAATAAGTGCTATGCTTTCCCTCTGCTTACCTCTTTGGTTTATTGTCTATCAGGAATATAAGCACGAGGAAGGCAGCCATCCTTGTATTTTGCTCACTGATGTATCCCAAGCACCAAAGACTGAGTCTAGTACATAGAAGATACTGAGGAAATTTTTGATGAATTATATATTTTGATGAATTTTTGATGAACAATGACTTCCTCCTATATCACTCTGTGGTATACATAATATTGGAACCATTCTTTTGGCGTGTACTTCATATGTGCTGTCTCATTTTGTTTCTTGTAACCATAACCTGACTGCCCAAGAGCATTATAAGTTTGGAGAGGTGACATCTGTGGCCTTCTCCTACCAATGATCCAGTGATCTTGTTCACCTTATTTCCTGCCTACCCAGGTGAAAGTCCACTGTCTATCATTATCATTACTCCCTTGCAGATATCCTCAAATTCCTGCCCCTGACATGATACATCTCAATCCTGATTATATCTCAAACCCAAACCTCTGGCTATACCAAGCTTGATCCCAGCAGGGAAATGTCATTGGACAAAAACATCTAACCATACTGAGGGGTTTCACATTATATTCATAGCCATGGATGTCAAGCAGAATTCAGCAACCTGGTTACATCTCTTACTTATTGAGATGATTCTTTCATGCTCATTAAATTTTCATCTTTCCCCAGTGTCGAGGTGGAAGAGAACTCTCATTGCCCATTTGCTCCTAAGCATGTACTGAGTCTGTGCTCTCATTCTCAGTATGCCCTCTGGTTGTATCTGGGCCAACAACTACCTGCATCCTGGGTTCCTTCCTTTTCACCTACTCAAGCACTTTTCTCCTGCAGGTGAATCTCCTCCTACATACATAATCCGTTTCTCTCTCTCCCTTGGATAGGCTCAGCAAGGGTGAGCAATCTCCCTTCTTTAAAAACCCTCCTAAATCAACACACTCATTTTCTGCTACTTGCCCATGTCTCTGTTTCTTTTATACAAAATACTCATTGGACTCCTGTCTTCCCTTCCTCACATACCATTCATTCTTCCCTAATCCATTTCAGTCAGGTTTTTTTCTCTACCCCTTCACTGAAATTGCTTTTGTCCAGGACCTCCATTTTGCCAGATCCAATGGTTAATTCTCAGTATTTGTCTTACTTGATCACTTAGCAACATTGGGCACAGTAGACCCTTCCTTCCTTCTTGAAACACCTGGCTTACAGCTCTTCCTTCTTTTCCCACCCTGAAAACATCGATGCTCCAGGATTCAGCCTTTGATCCTCTTTTCCTTCCTCTCTGCAAGTATACCCTGACTGATATGGCTTTGGAACCATCTCTCCAGTGATGATTCCCAAATCTTTATTCCTACACGGACCTCTCCCCTAAGCTCCAGACTCATAGAGCCACTCAGCACCTCCCATTAGATGCGTCATGGCAGCTCAAGACTTGTCCCCAACAGAACTAATCATGTTTTACTTTTCCCCAACTCAGCAAATGTCACCCACATTCATTTAAAAAAATACAACTATGAGTCATCATTGATTTCGTCTTTCTTTCACAGCTCAATCCACCAACAATTGCAGTTGGATCTACCTGTAAAATATATCTCAAATCTCATTCTTGTCTCATTTTTCACCAACATCCCATTCTAAGTTATCATTCTGTGCTTGGATTATTACAATAGCCTCTCTCTGGCTTCCTTGATTACATTATTTCCTCTAATATGGCCTTAAAAATAATATTATAATATTGCTTCCTGAGTCAAAACCTTTTATTGTCATTTTATCAAATTGAGAATAAAATCCAAACTTCCTACCATTGCTTTAAAGGCTTTACATGAGCCTTTCTATTACTTCTCTGATCTTGCCATCTACTATTGTCCCTTCAACTCACTTCACTCTTATAACTCTGGACTTGCTTTATCTTGGAAATCTCAAGCCTACTCCTGCCTTAGAGCCTTTGTACTTGCCGTTCTCTTCACCTGAAATCTTCCTTTGTAAAATTTTCCTATGACTTGCTTATTTTGTTCATTTTTCCATGAATGTCTCCTTCTCGGAGAGGCCTTCCCTGACACCCAGTCTAAAGTTACCTCTACCCCATCACTCTTCCTCCTTGTGCCCTGCCTTAATTTTCTTCACAGGGCTTGGCACTGAAATCATTTTATTTATTTGCTATTTCCCCGACTGGCTTACTAGGATGGAAACTGTAAGCATGTGAAATGTCTTTGTCTTACTGTGGAATCTCTAGCATTTAGAATAGCAGATAACTGAATAACTACCAGTTGAATGAAGAGATACAGTTAGTCATTTACTGGAGTACATATTTGGGCCAGACATAGGGCAGAGTACTATGCATACAGGGGTGAATGAGAAAATGCTTCCCCTCAAGGAACTTGATGTGTCTTCCTTAGACCAGCAGTATGGGCACCAACCACCTGGGAATTTATTAGAAAGGGAAACTCTTAGGCCCCACCTGCAACTCATGGATCAGCAGCCTTCCAGGGGGAGGCAGTGGTCTGTGGGTTAATAAGCTCTCCTGGAAATTCTGATGCCTGTGGAGTTTGAGGACCGCTGTTCTGGTGGTGAAGTCAGACCTGAACAGGCAATCATAATGTACGAGGGCCAATGCCATTAACAAATGCTGGACATTTTAAAGACATTCTTTGTTAAAGGTTAAGACTGCTGCACCAGTACAAAGATATGTTTCCAATGTACGTGTCCTTCTCCCTCTTATCCTTTATATTTTTCCATTTTTTAAAAATGTTTATACATTTTTTGAGAGAGAGAAACAGAGTGTGAGTGGGGGAGGCGCAGAGAGAGAGGGAGACACAGAATCTGAAGCAGGCTCTGGGCTCTCAAGCTGTCAGCACAGAGCCTGATGCGGGGCTCCAACTCACAAACCGTGAGATCATGACCTGAGCCAAAGTCAGATAGATGCTAACCACCTGAGCTACCCAGGTGCCCCTTCTTTCCATTTTTCTAAAGGGAGTGAACTCATACTCTGAACAGAGGGGAAAGAAAAACAAAAACAAAAATAACACACCAGCAGCTGGTCTAAGACCAAGGGAGTTGTAGCCTAGTTTAACCAGTTTTCTAAATCCAGTTAAACGAGGCTATAACTCTGGGGCTGGCCCACGCTCTGTGTTGTTTAAATTACAGAATCTCCAAAGGAATCGGAACAACAGGCCCAGTGTTGCCTGCCGTGAGCCAGCAGAACAGCAGCTAGACAAGAGAAGCCACTCACAAAACAAGGACTTAATACAGCGCTAAGAATGGAAACCTCAGAGGAAAGTGAGCCTTGACCCTGGAAAGCAGGCCAGCAGGCCCACTTTGGGCCCCTCTCTGTCTACTGAACACCGTTTGAGCGTCTCTGCTTGAAGTTTTGCTTGTTCAGAAGGGCTGTTGCCAGGACAGTTTTTAATGAACACCGGTGGGCCTTTCCCACCCCCCTGACAGATACCAATCCGCCTTCGAGGTTCCCTCTGATTTCAGCTACAGATAAGAGAAGACCTCCCGGACATTTCCACCTCATATTTATCCACTGAGCAAAACTCTGAGAGCCAGTTTAATTGGCTTGAATACCTCTCCAACTTGCTATCAGCCGATAAATCAGCAGGAGGCTCTTAGAAAATTAGGTTGGCCTTAATCTTATTTTAAAACTTGGAGTTGTAGGGAAAAAGAAAAAAGAAATACAAAAGAGAAAGCAGTTGACTAAGTTTTGCTGGAGTGAAATTATTGGCCATTTCGAACGTTCTAGGATGTCGGCTGAAGCCCATATGAAAACAGTTAAATGCTATTCCAAGAGAATCCAATATGCTAGGAATATGATAGGGGACATTGAATGGAAAACTCTGTAATTACTATGTTCATATTTCATGGTAAAATATATTCAAGATTAACTGTATTCTAACGGAATGGTACATGCATCCCAAACATTTGGGGGCCGCTCGGTTGGGTGGGAAGGAGGAATAATTTAGTTAGGCCACAGATAGAGTTTTCTTAGCATTCTTGGTCATACCTAGCTAGTTTTGAATTTCTTCTTTTACAACTTGGAGCCACTGGTCATGAAATCAGCATTGTTAGGAAATAAACCTGGTCAGAGGCCTTATGCTTTTGGCTCTACACATGTGGGCCTATCTTTGGTGCAGCGAGAGCCTGTAGAGCAAGGCCTGCTCCCACGCACGGAGCTTTCTGTGGGTTTCACAGTTACACACTGACTTTGGAAATCAGTCAGTTTTTCTGAAAGTATACACAACATTAAACCACAGGCCGAGTTTTCAATATGTTGTAAACATTCTCACAGAGAGAGCAAAAATAGCCCGCTTTGATTCATTGCCTGCCAGTGCTTGCTCTTAAGCGTGGCCAAGAGAGGCAGAGAATCCAGGAAAGACAAAAAACGACAACAGAGAGGGACGAGAGAGAAAGGAGGAGGGGACAAAGGAGAGGGAGGGAATGAGGGAGAGGGAGGGAATGAGGGAGAGGGAGGGGAGGGAGGGGAAGAGAGAGAGAGAAGATTTTAAAATAAGCCAGCAGCTTCAAGTACCCTAGAGTGTTCATCTTGATAAAAACGTCAGTTCAAGGGCAAACTGTGCTTGCAGGATCGTGGGGTAATAACAAGTCACGTTGGGTAAGGTAAACTGTGTAAAGGCAATTGACAACAGTGGAGCGTCTGCCTGCCCGCCTAGCCCCACAACTTTAGAAATTCGCTTGGATTTTGGGTTCAAGCAACTATGAGCATTAGAGCGCAAATACTGCTAACACTCATCCAGAATTGCCAGCAGGGCTCATTGCTACTTATTACTGTGAAGCAATAAGGGGTTTTCCAGGGTTTCCTAATTCTCAAAGTATCTTTGCAAGCACTTAGAGACAAAAATCACTGGAATCCGTTCACAGATTGAAGAGAGGGGGGGAAATAGAGGGAGAAATGGTGATTACGATGTTTATGGTATGCAGACTTAAAAAAATATTCAAACGCGGGCACCTGGGTGGCTCAGTCAGTTAAGCTTCCGACTCTTGATCTCTGCTCAGGTCATGATCTCATGGTTTCGCAACTTTGACCCCGCCCATCGGGCTCTGTGCTGACAGCATGGAGCCTGCCTGGGATTCTCACTCTCTCCTGTCTCTCTCCCATCCCCCATTCACATTGTGCTCCCCTCCCTCAAAATAAATAAACATTAATAAATTTTTTAAAAAGAAAAAAGAAAATATTCAAAGTAAATAATACTGATTATGCTAGTATTTTCATTTTAAACTTTTCCTTTGGTTTATTTAACAACAGTTTTATTGTCTTATTGTTCTTTATCACTGCAAGTTTATGGAGTTTAAGTTCTTTTTTTATAAGGGGATTTTTAACTGAGCTTGAAAAGCCTTGCCATCTACTTAATCCCATTCCATATTAATTTGAGTAGCTCACATCTTTCAAAGGACTTTGCTCCTTTATCTCACAGATTCAATTTTAGAACCACTGTTTACTATTTCAGTCCATCCTATTTGTTCCATTTAATGATATATATGATTCTAGAGTCTTTATTTTTTTTTAATTTTTAAAAATATTTATTTAGTTTTGAGAGAGACAGAGACAGAGTGCGAGTAACGGAGGGGCAGAGAGAGAGAAGGAGACACAGAATCCAAAGCAGGCTCCAGGCTCTAAGCTGTCAGCACAGAGTCTGATGTGGAGCTTGAACTCATGGATGGCAAGATCATGACCGGAGCCCAAGCTGGACACTTAACCAACTGAGCCACCCAAGTGCTCCATTTCTAGGGTCTTTGTAGACCACCAAGAAAGCCATGCTTTTCTACTTCATCCAGATTCTTGGGTTCAAATCTCAGTGTCACAGTTTAATTGTGTAACTTTAGGCAAGGTATCCATTTTCTCTGCAATTCAATTTCCTCCTCTGTAAAATGGAGACCATAATAACACCTACCAATACATTGGTTGTGGAGGTTCAATGAGTTGATATGAATTAAGCACTTAGAATAATACCCAGCATGTGGTAAGTGACAAAGAGATACTAGTTCTTATTCTGAACCAACCATTCATGAATATAACCAATTTGTACTGGTCAACTACTCCTGACTACCATTCCTTTGACCACAGGATCTTTGCAGGTATAGTTCTCTTTGGAGTTTTTTTCTCCTCTTTTCTTGATTAAACTTTATCTTTCAGACCTTAGCTCAAATGTGACTATTTATTGACAGCTTCTTCTGGTCGCCCAGAATAGATCAGATTCTCAATATCCCAATTTATTTTCCTTTATAACATTAATCATAATTTGTAATTATGCATCTGATTTTTATTATTTAACCACTATATGTCCCTCACTAGACCATGCACCCTACAAGAACCACATAGGATTTTGTTTACAATTATGTCATCAGTGACTAACAGAGAGTAAATTCTTAATAAGTAACTGTGACCTGGGGTGCTTGGGTGGCTTGGTGGGTTAAGCGTCCAACTTCGGCTCAGGTCATAATCTCACAGTTGGTGAGTTCGAGCCCTGCATCGGGCTCTGTGCTGACAGCTCAGAGCCTGGACCCTGCTTCAGATTCTGTGTCTCCCTCTCTCTCTGCCCGTCCCCTGCTCAGGCTCTGTCTCTTTCTCTCAAAATTAAAATAAACATAAAAAGAAAAATAAGTAACTGTGACCTGTACCAAGGGGTAAGTCTGTCATCACTGTGCTGAAGATTAATGGTGAAAAAATCAACATTCCCTGCCCTGAAGGGGTTTTCTGTCAGCTACAGGCTGTAGTCCAGTTTGCAATCAATTTCAATTATCCAGGTGAATAAGGAGGAAGGCCAGACCTAGTGCAGCGACAATAACTGGCTTCCCTGGCCCAATGGCTTAACTACCTGCCTTGGCAGCAGCCTCCAGGGAAACTGAGGACATGGTCCCAAGGACCAGTGAGCATCTCAATAGTAAAATGGAATAATGGGCTTCCTTAGAATGTTGTGCTTGGGAATCCTCAGTTCATCTTTAATCTCTGGCCTAACGTTCACCTCAAGGAGTTTCTCTCCATTTTTGTTCCCACATAATTTATTCAGGTTGTTACTGACAGTGCCTCTGCAAAACTTTCTCTCTTCCTGAAAACTCATTTTACATTTTAGCTGTGAATTCAAAACCTAAATCCAGCAGAACCTGTATCTTTATTTCTATCTCTTTTTTTAAATTTATAAGAACAATACCTTTATAGTGACGAACACCGCCAATATGTATTTATTAACTATTCACTATCTTAGTGGGCTCTGGACTATTCGGTTTTAGGTGATAAGATTTTAGTATCTCTGTCATTAGCTGGCTATATGAACCTGGGTTACTAATTCCTTGACATATTGTGCTCTAGGTTTCTCTCTGTTCTGGGGGAATAATTGCAATACCTGCATCATTTAAGTGTGATAATGCATGGGAAGCACTTAGATCCATGCATGTATGGAATCAGTGCACAATAATGGTAGAAATACAGTTGCTGATGTCGATGATATATGTTCCTGAGTTGGGAAGTGTATCATTATTCAACCCAGAAATTTTCTTTAAAGTTATCCTGGACTGATTATGTATCTAAGTGGCTGAGGCAATTCAAATTATCTCTGGAGGATCACATCTTCACAAAGACTTCCTACAACTTCTTTTTAAGGACAATGAACAATATAGAGTTTAAGATGATCAAACACATATGGAAAGCAGGCACCAAGAGTAAGAACCAGTGGAAACAACAAACAACAAAAACAACATTATCAAGACTTCAGATATCGGACCTGTCAATAAAAGGTCATAAAACAACTATTTTTGAAATAAGTGTGTTCAAACAAATAAAAGGCAAGCTTCAGAATAGCTACAAGCTATTATCCAACACCAGAAAAGCAGAGATGAACTCTGAGTATCCTTGTAGCTGAATATCCTTTCTTTAGCTCTTCTACTCATTTTGGTCTTCTAATCAACCTGGTCTGCCCATTTCCAATTTTAGGTCAAAATCTGGCCTTGAACCCTAGTCCTCATACCTGGGGCGCTCATTGGTATTTTCCTTGCTTTGAATAGGTAGGTGATTTCACTTCCTGGGCAAAGCTGGAAGTCTTTCCATGAAGGGACAGATGTTCGAGGACCTCAGCTTGTCTTAGGGCAGTAGCACATCTCATTCCCTGTCCTCTGTCCACTTTGATTCCTGTTATAGGAAAAGGGCTTCCAAACGGTTAAAACAATAAGGAAATTTATTATTTCATCTAACAAAAAATCTAAAGGAAGGCTGAGCTTTAGAATTGGTTAATTAGTGGTTCAGCAATGGTACAGATTCTTTCTTTCCACCTTACTCTCCACACCATTGGCTTCATTGTACAGCTGGTTCCACTCATCATCTCAAGATGGCTGTCAGAGACAATTAGGACTCTGTGTGTGTTTGCTCAAGCCCAGTGAGAGAAAAGCAGATTCTGCCCCAAACCACTGGATAAAAGGATTTTCTATGGTCTGATTGGGCTGACATAGGCCATGTGACCATATAGTCTAAAAACATTTACTGATTGGCTAAAGCCTGAATTCCTGAACCAATCACTGGCAAGGAGGAATTTACTATGTAAATTGTTTAGACCAGTGGTTCATGACTTTCCACAGGGCTGCAACTAGCCCTGTGAGGACAATGAAAGGGCTGTTAATATCCTCACCATGATTTGGAAAAACAAATGGATGAGAAGCTAAATGTCTTGCAAAGTATAAGGAGACTGTAATACAGTGTCATACAATAATGAATTGTTATCTGTGGGACATTTCAAAAAATAATAGTCTCATTGAGATATAATTCATATACCATAGAACTCACGTAATTAAAACATTCAATCAATTTTTCTAGATTATTCAAAGTTGTGCAGCTATAATCACAATCAGTTTTAGAATGTTTTCATCACCCCTCCCTCCCCCCCCACCCCTGAAAATAAATCCCCAAAGCAATTACTCAGCCCCCTCCACCCCCCTAACATACACAACACCTTATCTACTTCTGTCTCTGTAGATTTGCCTATTCTGGCATTTCATATAAATAGACCAGAACAACATGTGGATTTGGTGACTGGCTTCTTTCACTCCAAGTAATGTTTTCAAGGTTCACCCATGTTGTAGCATGCACTGGTATTTCATTTTTCTTTAGCGCAAATAAAATTCCATTGTACGGATATACCACATTTTATTCATCTATTCATAAGTTGTTGGACATTTGAGGTATTTTCACTTTGAGGCTGCCATCAATGACTTTGGGCATTCATACACTGACATGGGTTTTTGCCTAGACACAAGTTTACATTTCTCCTGAGTATATACCTAGCAATGGAACTGCTCAGTTATACTGGTAACTCTAAGCTTAAAAATGTGTTTTTTAATGTTTATTTTTATTTTTGAGAGAGAGCGAGGTAGAGAGAGAGAGAGCAAGCAGGTGAGGGGCAGAGGTGGGAGTAGAGAAGATCTGAAGCAGCCTCTGCTCTAATAGCAGTGAGCCAAATGTGGGGCTTGAACTCATGAACAGTGAGATCATGACCTCAGCTGAAGTCAAACATACAACTCACTGAACCACCCAGATACCCCTATGCTTAAAATTTTGTTGAACTGTCAGATTGTCTTCCAAAGCATTTTATATTCTTACCTGATCTGCACATAGAAATATCCTTGTTTCTAGTTATTTGAGTGCATTCAATGACCCCAGTTTACATATAAACATAAGGCATTGTTTTGCAAAGTATTTCTACCCACTAGATTTTCCAAGGATACAGTCATTGCATGAAATGAGGAAATATCTTACTATGCCTTATTTGGAACTTTACTAGGAAATGGTCACCACTCCAGAAAACTCACATCACTGACACCCATACTGTTTGCTGTATGTGAGTTATCAAAAAACCCCACATCTTATGTCCAGTCTATGCCAGTGGTTCTCATCCAGATCTGACTGTGCTCACAATCCACTGACAATGACTAGAGTCATTTTTGGTTGCTTGGAAGGTCGAATAGAGGTGTCACTGGCATCTAGTAGGTAAAGCCCAGTGCATTCCCCACAACAAATAATTATCTAGCACCAACTGTCAGTTGTGACAAGGTTGAGAAACCCTGGTGTATTCTCAAATTCACAATTGTAGCTTCACTCAAGCACAATCTGCCCACTTTTTACTATGTACTTTTGTAGAGTCAGTCATGCCTGGGCGTTTTCTGATCAAAATGCATATAACTTTAGTATGTGAAGCTTCTACGTATCTTTTACATGGCAGTTAGGGAATCATACTGATTTTATAAGATACGTATCTCTTGATTTCATTTCATGATAAATACAAGGGATTCTACAAATTACAGAAATCTGTTAGGGGAGTCAGTGGTTTGGATATCTCAGGTTCAACAATGGTAGCTGGGCTGACCTGAGGCCCCACAAGGAATGGGTTGATGTGAAGGAACAGGAACACTCTGAAGAAGGTCAGAAAAGGAGAATACTGGGCAGAGAGTCAACTGTGTCCACCAAAGTTACCAATGTTTACCAAGATCCTGGTTTTTGATCCTTGGGAAGCCTGCCTATATTCCCTACCTTGAGTGCCGAAGTTACCCTTGGCACCTTATAATCCTCTTCCTTTCTTCCCTTCTTCTCTCCTTTCCTTTCTTTCTTCTCGTCTTCCCTCTTTCCTTCTCTTTCTTAAACTCTTTTCAGTAGATTCTCTTATATGCAACCAAAAAGAACCAGAAGTACAGTAAAGGCAGGTGGGAAGTAACCACAAGTGGGGAACAAATAGGACAGCTTTCTCATGAGCTTAAATGGGGACTGTCATTGATATGATTTAAACCTATTTTTCCCATTGGGTCTTATCAGCAGCAGATGTGGCTGTGGAATGTATCCATCTAAGACCATGACGATAGATGGAGGATCTTAACGTTCCGACTAAGAAGGGTGCAGAACTTGCATGTGGAAAGCAGAGACCTCACAGCAGAAGAGCTGTCATGGGACGAATAAGGGCTTAAAATATTTCCTGCCCCTGGGAAGTTGGTGCTATGAAACTTTTTTCCACTCAGCCATCGAGAAACACATTTCTGCACTGGTCCGCAAAAAACAAGGTCATTCTATAGTGGACGAGCCAAACTTTTCTTTGCAGGTTAAAACTTCACTGTGTGTAAGACCCTCAACATGTAGGCATGCCCACATGGGCCTGTCTTGGTTACAGTTCAGATTCCTCCATTCGGCGCCTAACGGTAACTATTATAGTAGGTCTGGTGCGTACATGGGAACCTGCACTTGAAATAAGATGTTTCCCCTCTCCTTTCTCTGCTCCCTTTAATTCACACTTTGAGAATTGTTCTGTAGACATAACGATTTGGATCTTTTTTTTTCCCCGACTGTGGCAAGAGCTGGGAAAGAAAAAGCTGCCAGAGTTTTTCCTGCTGCAGGGAGCTTACTCAGATCTGTCTGTCAGCCCGGCTTTCTGGCTGCTTCCAGACGGCCTAAGAAGCTGGCTGACATTCCCTCTGCAGTGGAATTTCCTTTGCTGCAGACCCTGTGGCCTGAATCATGCTGTGCACAGATTTTCTTGCTGCTTGGTGAGATCTCCTTAAACCAGCCTCAGCCGGGCAATGATTGGGAATGGGGCGTGCGGGCCCAGAGGCATGCAAACAGCAGCGTGGGCACCAGGCACGGTGTGGCAATGCAGAGGAAGATGCCCACTGTCACCTCTCAAGGGTGTTGGGCCACTGACCATGTCAGCGGCCTTATGAAATGTGCCCCCATAAAGGAGTACTCTTGATAAAGGCCAGGGTTAGAGAATTTGACGGATGTATTTATATATGTAGCTAACCCCTGATGGGCTGAGGTTTCTGTGTTTCCAATGGACTTTGATGTGGAGGAGAAAATACATTTCAGCAAGAAATCCCGGTCGGAGAGAAGGCTTGGGTGCCCTCCCCCAACCCTCCAAAGGCTTCTGAACCAGATAGAAAGCAGGTCCCGAGGATATGAAAAGTTGAAGGGTTGTAGAAAACAGTAATTTCAGCTGGGATTGCTGGTGGCTGTGGAGAGATGACTCAGATTCATGAAAGAGAATCAAAGAGACGCTGGAAAGGAAAAATGTACTTGGTGGCATATGGTTGTTTTGCCTTTTTCTTGCTGGGAACGGAGGTAAAGGCTTTAAGAAGAGGGAGCAGAGGCCATACAGTAGTGTTTGGGTAAACTCGAGGTAAGTGCTTCTTGCCAAGGGCATTAGTGCTCTTAGGAAGAAGTGTAAACCACGCTGGTATTAGAAATGTGGTGCCATAATGGTGCCAGCTCTTCAGGGACAGCAACTATCAGGCCCTCAGGTCACCTTCTGCCCAATTCTTGCCCGGGACAGACACTGCCAATGGATCACTGCATACTTGTTCACTCTTGGCCACCATTAGCAATTGATCAAGGTCAGCATTCAAGATGAGATAGAAAAAGATACTCAAGTATTTGACCAGGGAAGATCTGAGAGAATATCTTAGACCGAATAACATGTAGGAGCAAGATGAATGTCACAGAATGATTCCAGAGCCTCGGGAATTTGGGGGGCATCCTCTGTATTTCTTTCTTATTTTAATGTTTATTTTCTAGAGAGAGACAGCCGGAGCAGGGGAGGGGCAGAGATGGAGAGGGGGACATAGGATCCAACGTGGGCTCTGTGTTGACAGCAGAGAGCCCGATGCAGGACTTGAACTCACAAACTGTGAGGTCATGTCCTGACCCGAAGTCAGACACTTAACCAACTGAGCCACCCAGGTGCCCCCGATCTCTTTCTAAAGACTGAGGAATCTTGGATACTTTATATCAACGATAATAAAAGCAACTATTATATATCAGACCTTTAAACATGCACTGAGCTATTTTTCGTGTCATTTAATCCTCACCCTAGTGCCGTGACGGGCTGTAATTCCCATTTTGTAGATGAGAGAACTGAGGCTCAGCAAAGTTAAGAAACTTGCCTGAGGTCACACAGAGGATGGCTTCAGAGTATCACCTGTAAGTTGCCACGCAAAATGCAGAGGCTGTGGGCTCAAGGAAATCTCTCTCAGTCTGAGCGAGTCTGGGGAAATGCAAAGGCATGGCCCAAAAGGGAATTCTGGCCAGCTCCCACAGATCTGTTTATCTCCTAAATTACCTGTGTAGAGATTTCTGCCATCCACCACCTCCCTTCTCTCTGGCTGTATAGGGTGGGCTTTGTAGTAAGGAGAAGCATGCAGAAATTGTAAGCTGACACCTCACCCTGGTCATTTCCATGACTTATGAGCACACATCAGACACACAGTTGCTAAACACCCTTGCCTGATACTCATTTTCCTCGGATCCCAGCTGCCTGGGAGTTCAGAAAGAAAGCTGGGGCCAGCTCTGGGGTCAGCCGAACGAACAGATGGGGATGAGCAGAGGTGACACACGATCGCTCCTTGGCATCTGCTGGGCCTGTCGCGGCTGCTTTGGCTGGCCGATGCCTTGACCCAGCTAATCCTGTTGGTCAGCCTCTGCCGGCTGTGTTGTGTCACTCATCCCAGCCCCTGGGGTGACTTCTGCTCACTGAGGGTTTCCTTCCTGCAGAAAGCCATGCTGGCAGTGTTCTGACTGCTTGCTTCAGTTTTGGCCTTGGCTTGGCCTTCAGCCAACAGACCTCATGCATGGGCTAAAGGAGTGTCTAAGATGCCAGGTTCTAGGTAGTTTACTGGTAACATTAGTCTAATTCCAGGCCCTTCCTTTCCCGGAATTTGTCATCTCCCGCCAACAATGCTTATATACTTACTACAGTTAGCTAGATGTTAAAAAAGTTTTTTTTAATGTTTTATTTATTTCTGAGAGAGAGAGAGAGAGAGAACAGGGGAGGGTCAGAGAGAAAGGGAGATATAGAATCTGAAACAGCCTCCAGGCTCTGAGCTAGCTGTCAGCACAGAGCCTGATGCGGGGCTCGAACCCACGAACTGTGAGATCATGCCCTGAGCCACAGTTGGACGCTCAACCGACTGAGCCACCTAGGCGCGCCAAGCTAGATTTTTTTAGAATGTCATGCTTAAAAATGGAGAACACAGGTTTAATTTGAGGAAGTTCTTTGGGTCCATGGCCACTGAGGTCATTCATCGCTGAGTCTCCCTCCCTGTGAGTTACTGAGCACCTATTATATGGCGATCAACCTTATTAGGAGCACTGCCACGTCAGCCGTGAAAAAAAGAAACCCAATTTCATTAGTATCACCACAGAGCTTATTGTCTACTGATAAAGACTGAAACATATGCTAGTTAGAAACAAATGAGTATAATTATATTTTGAGCAAATCTATAAAGGAAAAGCGTGTTTCAGGAACTGATGGGTGAAGACCCAGAAACAGCAAAGAGCTTGGCTTGCTTTAGGAACTGGAAGGTGGCCACTGGGGCTAAAATGTGGGAGGCAGTGGTGATGGGCAGGCGATTAGGATAGGTTGGATCATTCAGAATCATGCTAGGGAGCTGGGATTTTGAGTTTCACTGGAACACACTGAAGGGTTTTCATCAGAAAGATGGCAAAATCTGGGTGATATTTTCAAACAGCTTGTTTTCCTGCATAGTGGGCAATATTTTAGACAGAGCTAGAGTGGAAGAAATAAGACAAATCAGGAGGCTATCACAACACCTCAGGAACACAAAGATGGTTGTAATGGGAATGGAGAAAAGTCAGAGAGCTGTCGAAGTTATTCTTTCTGGTCATTTGGGAACAAAATGACAATAGTTTAATGGCTTAGGTGACTTAATTTCTCCATTGTGAGTTTAAAAATTATTTAAAGGGGCACCTGGGTAGCTCAGTCAGTTGGGGGTCTGACTTCGGCTCAGGTCTGATCTTACGGTTTGTGACTTTGAGCCCCATGTTGGGCTCTGTGCTGACAGTTCAGAGCCTGGAGCCTGCTTCGGATTCTGTGTCTCCCTCTCTCTCTGACCCTCCCCCACTCACGCTCTCTCTCTCTTACTCTCTTTTACTCTCTCTCAGAAAGAAACATTAAAAAATTATTTTAAAAATCGATTTAGAAATTGTGCTACTAATCTTGTATTATATGAGAGTCATCTGATAACACAGATTTTCTATAACAATGTCCACTGCAGTACTGTTTTTATAAGAGCAAAAATTATAGCCTGGATGTCCCAACTATCCTACCCAGGAGCTTGTCTAATATATCACAACTTATCTGCATAATGGAATTTTATGAAACAATTATCAAAGGTATAAAATAAACCTACTGATATAAACAGATATTCATAATGTGGAAATTGAATAAACAAGACATTTGAAATCAATATGGATGATGTGATGACATCTGCAAAGAAAAATAAATCTCTCAGATGACATCCAATCAAATCTTGACAATGGTGAACCCTAGGTGGGAGAAATCAGGACAATCTCTTTTTTTTCCTCACTTCTATTTTCTGTTTATTCTATTTTATATCAGAGTATTATTTTGTATAACTTTGCGAAGCAGGAGATTGGTAGTAATTGTGTTTCTCTGTTATTGCTAAACATATTGCTTTAGTCACTGAGCTTTGGCACATGACTAATATGTTCTTCTCCCTTTGATCTGTCTTATAATCTTCATTTGCTTCCTTCTGGAATATCCTCCCTACTCTCTTCCTTGTATCTAAATTCAGTCTTCCATAAACAGGGTGTGACCATGTAATTTCTCATGCAAACTGGCATGCTTTCATAAATGAAAGGAGCCAATATGTCACAACCCAGCGAAATCAGTACATCTGGTCAACCTCTTATAATCCCTTGCTCATTAGGCATCTCCACCCTATGTGATACTCTCTTGGCTGTTTTTATACTTCATCTTTTGGCAATTGTTAGAAACATAATTTGGGTTTTCTGTTTTTTTTCCATATAGTTATTCACATCTTTGACTGTTATTGACCATTTCACCTGCCTGTGTCTTCCCTCTCAAGTGGACACCAAGCTCAGTGATAGCAGACACAATATTGTCCACCACACCTCCCTGACTTCAATACCTAATAAATTCTCAGTAAATGTTTTCTTTATTTAGTGGTAAAATTATTATATCATTCCAGGCATATGAAAAAAACATTTACTCAGATCAGAAAGAGAGTTAAAGCAAGCCTCTTGGGAAGGTGCAGCTAGCAGAAACGTAGCCAAATCAAGCCAGGTTTCCAGTTTTCCAAGAGTCAGGGAGCCCTATGGAAGTACTCTAACCCAAACTGTGGAAATTGGGAACAAATGCTTTTGGAAACTTCCCATGTTTGGAGGCGGGGTTCCTTTACAGGCTTGTAGGCCACATGGCAGTTTCAAGTTTTGGTACATAAGGCTTGGGAGTGAAAGTCAGATGTGATTAAAAATACACGTCTTACAGATGTCTGGATGCTGTTCAAATCCCCAAAAGTGTGATAGAAAACCCAGTTGCTTTCCAGATTTTTAGGGCAGGAAAAAAAGGCCATCATGGCCCCTTTGTCTCTTTATTGAATGGGTATGTTCAAGTGACGTTTTAAATTTGTAGTGTTATCTCAGCTGCTTGTTTACCTTTGTAGCAGTGCTGCTCACTGCCCTGAAACTGAAAGCAGGGTAATTGGAGGAACATGGGACACGTTCCAGGAGAAGAAAAGTTCTCATTATTTTTAGCATATGCTAAGTAAGCCTAGGTAAGCGCAACACACATATACACATAATTTATGGAAATGAAAAAATATAAAATCCTGGATACCGCCTCCCTGATACCAAAATAGAACACAGTTATTTTCTTTCAACATTTTCCTATGTTCTCATTTTTAAAAAGATCATTTAAATTTTATTTATTTGACTTATTTTTTTATAAACACTCTCTAACCACATCCAGGCGTCTGGCTTTGTTTATAATAACCTGTTTACTCATCATCAACTTAAACATACAATCTGAACATCTGTCTCCCTCTACCCCAACATATTTGCTTTCAGTCTTCATCGTAGCTTGAACTTGAAGGTCAACGTCTTTTTCTTTGGGGCTCAAAGGAATTGCTGAGACCCCAGAGATGTTTCCTTGCCATGGGCCTGAGAGGTATGTTTAATTTTAAATTTCACATCCCATCCCCCGAAAATAAAGAGGAAAAAAAATCGGTCTCTGTTACCCAGGGAGAAAACATAGTGGGAAAGAAAGGCACTTTGTTTTGCCAGACAAAGACAGGCTATCAATTTTCATAAATGTGCATTCTCAAGACAACTGCTCATGTCTGGTAAGAGGTCCATTTCTTTGAACTTACATACCAGAAAGTATTTTTTCCCCTTGTCTCAGAAAACCCAACAATACAGTTAATAACAGTGTATGTATAACTTAAGTAATTGAACATAGATAATTTTATTAATTTCAACAATTCTGTTTTATAAGGATGGCATTTACTTGTGAGTGGGAAAATGGTCCAGGGCCAAGTAGGGAAGTCCTAAACAATAGCTTCCACAAATCCACCTTCTGGGTTTTCTAGAAAACATTCTTGGCAATCATCATACATGTGTGTGTATGTGTGTGTGTGTGTGTGTACATTTACGTATCAGTTGCTAATTGTAAGATGGACACTTAATTATCTGATCGAAACAAGGAGAATCTGGCATATCTCAAACAGGGTTGGCAATCTGTATAACAACTGTTTTGCATCAGAGAGTCAAATAGTACTAATATTTACTGGTTTTGTCAATGTAGATGTTGTAAAGTCTTATAAGTTTTCTGCTTGTTCTTTTCCTTCTTCCGTTCCATTTTTAACTGCTGAACAACTAACATTTTTTGCACAAATAAAACCCTAGCCATACATACATACCAACACCAAGCATGCATATGTATAGTATCTGTCAGCCTTAATCCATTTCCAAGTGAAGTTTTATGGCTGGGTCTTCGACACAGACAGGGCTCACGTTACTAAGACTGCCTCACATACCTATAGTCAGCTAAATAATGAGATCTCATAAATTACTAAGCAAAGATAGCATAGATCTGTTGATGCAACACATTGAAAGAAGCCGAGACTTGGATTTTAAAAATTGCTAATTGTTCCTGTATATGCATAGTATATTAATAGTCCCAGGGCTGGTTTTTTAGAGTCAGCCAGAAACGGGATTCCAACCCGGCTGATGATGTGAGTCACGGTGTGTGTCCGATAGACAGTGAGTTTCCCCAGCCTCTGCCTTAGAGATGTGAATTCAGCAGGATGAGATAGATCCTTGGATGTACAGTTTTCATGGAGGCTTCAGATAATCCTTGTGAATGGGCGATATGGGGAATATAACTAGACTCATGCTGCTCAGAGTGTGGTCCATGGATCAGCAGCACTGGTAGTACCTGGAAGCTGGCTAGAGACACAGAATCTCTCGCCCCACCCGAGGTCTACCAATTCAGAGTCTATACTTCAGCACCTTCCCCATGTGATCTGTGTGTACCCTAATGTGCGGGAAGCAGGATAAACAGTTCAAGACCAGTATAATGACTACCACTGTCTTTGTTACAAATCCATAGCCCCACACTCCACTTTATTTTATTATACTTTTCAGCAGTTAAATATATCCTATAGGGGCACCTGGGTTGGCTCAGTTGGTTAAGTGTCTGACTTCAGCTCAGGTCATGATCTCACCACTTGTGAGTGTGAGCCCCACTCAGGCTTTGAACTAACAGCTCAGAGCCTGGAGCCTGCTTCTGATTCTATGTCTCCTTCTCTCTCTGCCCCTTTCCCGCTCATGGTCTGTCTCTTTCTCTCAAACATAAATAAACATTAAAAAATTTAAATATATCCTATAATTTCTAATTTTGAATCTCAGTTCAGGGAGTCTATTTTCATGATGCTGAACTTCCTGGTTGAATCGATTAGTCTGGTCAAGTGAGTAGTTAATCCTATGAAGAGAAAACATCCCCAAACCTTCAGCGCAGACAATTATTCACTACAATGTCAAGGAACATACCTCTTGAGTGTCCTGATGGGACACTGTGTTGACGTGTCATGACTTAGTGTGGGTGGCACCTTGTAGGTCTTCACTGGAGTCATGGTACATGGGTTAAATCCTGAATTTTGGAAAGGAAAAGAGATGAGTTTCAGTTCTGGTTTGTCCACTTATTATCTGCATGTTCTTGGGCATTATTTTTCCTCTTTAAGCCTCAGTTTCCTCATGTGTTATTGCTTCCTGGTGTTTGCCATATCCTTTCCATGCTATGAAGTTTAGTTTTTATCATTGGAATGACTTTAGTAGTTGCTTTCTATTTTTAATTAAGACATAATTCACCTACTGTGAAATTCACCCTTTAAATTGTGTACGGAATAGTTTGGGTTTGGGAATGGCTCTGGTGGATTTTGGGGTGGTGTTTTAAGATGTGGGGATTGTGTTTTAAGAGCCAGGAAGCTTTATCATGAACAGCCTATGTAAACATAAGCAAATTAAGGAGAAGTGACCGGATCTCATTTCATTTATGAGTCTTGGTGATCCTGTTGAAGAGACCCAGGGCATATGTGGTTTGCTTAGAACGAATCCTCTGCGTGAACTCTGAAGCTAGTTCTTGTATGCCTGCGATTGCACTTAATATTTATAACAAAGCTTTTGAATAGCCTTGGTTTCCTCTTAAAATCAGTTACTGAATGACTCTGCTGAAGGGGGATTGGAATAGGTGGCAAATTATTGTGTAGGTGGTCTTGTTTCCAGCCCAACATTTGAGGTCAGTCATTTCAAATTAAAATGACTTTTCAGGGCAAGGGATATCAAAGTCACCAAAACCAAAACACACAGGCTGGAGTTTGGTGTGGGGGAAACGGCAAAAATGGCTCCTTTGGCGATTGCTTATGTCTGCAAAAGAGCTTCACCCCATCTTACCTCTTCACCTAGCCTTGCTACTGCTTGGTTTCCTCAATATTTGGTAAGATCCCAGGGTTATTAGCTCCAGAGCTTAGCTGATAATTATATTCAAGCCCAATTCACACACAAAAAAAATTGGGGATTTCAAAATCATTTTCCTCCAATAATTACTTACAAGAGGAATCAAAAATACAGTTGATAATAGTAACATTTAAAAACCTTAATTAGTAAACTAGTTTTGTGTGTGTGTGTGTGAGAGAGAGAGAGAATGACTTTCCATGTTCGTAAGGAGCTCTCGATCATTTATTCTTAATCATTGCTGATGACTGGAGAAATTATCTGATGATATATTTTGAGATTTATCAAAAGTTTGTATTTTTTTTTTTTGAGCACTGTATTTGGACTGGCAATCCTGAGACTGAATACAAAGAAATTATTAACAAAGAATTGCCTGTACTTAATAGATTTTCTTGTTCCCACGGAGTTAGAGTTTAGCAATTTTGAAACTACTTTCTGTGTAAACTAGAATTAAGCAGATAGTAGACTACAGATGGTAGTAGCAATGTTTCCAATTATTGGAGGAAGGAGTTACAAATACAAAAAGAGTAAGAACTAGAACAATTCCCATTCTGTTAAATTGGAATTGGAGGTCTTAACAATTGGGGGTAAAAACCACTCATTATTTTTAATGTGTAAGGTATGGATACAGTTATGGATACAAGTGGAGATGGGTGTATATATGTATACACACATGTAGATGAGTGAATGTGGATACAACTTTGTGTTTTCCAGCTCTGTAGGTTGAAAGCATCTAGAAGCAATAACACCTTGGTAACTACATACATACCTATCTCAGTCTCAAAATACCATTTTTCCCCAGAAGGAACTAAGACCCCTTGGAGAAATACCTGACCCTAGGGGAGAGGCAACAAACAAATAAGACAAACAAAAACAACACAGACCTGGAACTTCATGTTATGTCTGAAAATAGGATGTGCTCAAAGAATTATGAGGACACATCAAAAGCACACAGGTGCCAGCTTGAAGGAGCACCCATCAGCTAAATCTGGACCAGTCTGAGTATCAAAGTAGAGATAATAACAGATGATGACCAATTAAATAAAATAGACAACCGTGAGTCCATATGGATATAAATAATTTTAGTTAAAGAAAAGGGAAGTTTCTCTTTATAGGAGACTGCAACTAATAAATGCAGAAGGAAAGATGGAATCAGAAATCCACCATTTGGCAGGCATCACAGTAACAATGAATTAAAGTTAATATAGTCAATAGATACTAAAATCAGTGGGTCAAAGTCTGATGAGTAATAGGGTATTTCCACAGTTTTATAAAATGTGTATTAATTACAAAGGGGAAAAAGGTATCTGTACAGTGGAGAAATGTGTCAGATACCACCTTAACCAAGTGATCAAAGTTAACATCCTGAGTAATGAGACAAACATTAGGGGCCTTATGATATGATGCCTTATGATACAATGCAGTGAGAAGAAAACAGTATCACATTAACAATATTCTGGCTATAAATGAGTAGCCTGAAACCACTAGTGAGAAAATATCCAAGAAATCCAGGGTGAAATACAAATTAACAAAACAATGGGCTTTTATTCTTTAAAGATGTCAATATCATGAAAGACAAAGAACAGTTGAGGAATTGTTTTAAATTACAGAAAACCAGAGGCTTATGAAAAGTGAACACAGTGTATGATCCAGGATTTTATTTGTTACAAAGATCACTATCAGGACAAATGGAGAAATCTACATAAATTCTGTAGATTAGACAATATATATTATCAATCTGAATTTTATATCTGATTCTTATATGTGCTTTCCTTAATTTTAGGAAAGATACACTGACATATTTAGGGGTATAGATGTATTATGTCTTCAAGTTGCTCTCAAATGAGGGAGGGAAAGAGGTTGGGAGGGAAGAAGGGAAGGTAGAAGGGAAACAGAGAGAGGATTAGAGAGCTGAAGGAGAAGGGGAGAGAAAGAAGAGGCAGGGAGAGAGAATCATAAAGCAAATGTGGTGAAATGTTCAAATATGGGAAACCTAGGCAAAGGCTATAAGGGATTTTTTTTTTTCTTTTTACTTTTCCTTCCATCTCAGCTGTAAGTTTAAAACTAGGTCGAGGCATACCTGGGTGGCTCAGTTGGTTAAGTGTCTGACTTCAGTTCAGGTCATGATCTCACAGTTCGTGGGTTTAAGCCCCGCATCAGGCTCTGTGCTGACAGCTAGCTCAGAGCCTGAAGCCTGTTTCAGATTCTATGTCTCTCCCTCTCTCTCTGACCCTCCTCTGCTCATGCTGTCTCTCTCTCTCTCTCTCTCAGAAATAAATAAAACATTAAAAAAAAAACTAGGTCAAAATAACAAGTTAAAAAAGATGTATTTTTGGTTGGGTAATTTCATTTCTAAGACTATAGGGATAAAGAGTACAGATAAAATTTATGCACAGTGTATTTATCCTAGCATTATTTATAATAATACAAAATTAGAAATAGTGTGCATGTAGAATAATAAGAGAATGTATAAATGATTAGACATAAGCATTTAAACATATTATGTAGTTACTGGAATCAAGTTTTTCAGAGATATAATTAAGTGGAAAATAATAATTATAAATACAAACTCAATTATGCAAAAATATATATAAACTAAAAAAGGGGCATATTAATATGTTGATGGAGCAATTCTTTAAAGAGAACTAAAGATTAGTTTAAATATGTGTTGATTTTTACATTGATCCCTAACCAACATATTTCTAACAAGAAAGAAAAGCATTTTTTCTTATTTTCATAGCTTCTAATTTGAGATTCTGTTTGATTTCAGCAATAGTGAGGTTTTCAGTAAAAGGATATGATAGTCAAAAAAGACAAAAAAGAACAACCATTTCGACTACAAGATTACCTCAAATGTGGGGCACTTTAGAGACCTCAGTTTATAAACAGTTAGCATGCTAATTACAAATTGCAACTTGTCAACACTTGGGTGATTTAATTAATTTTTATTGCATGTATTTCAAAGTAATATGATTACATTTATACTGCCTAAAATATACATTTCCTTCATTCAGACAGACCTTCCCTCTACTAAATACATGTAAATCATATATCCTTCTAAGATGTGATTTCCAAGGATGGGAGATGGCTTCTGGTAAACTGGCAGATGCTTTTTATAGAGGATGGAAGACCTCATCACAGGGATGGTAGCTATGATTTCTTCCTCATTGCAAGAGCTTATAAAATGTTGGCAAGAAGAGAGCTTGATTGAAGATCACATAGGAATATTTTAAAAATTTGCTAGTCATAGGTAATTTGAAATCTTAACAATGGTCGTGGTGAATAACATTGGGGCAATATTTTCAAGGCTGCAACATTTCCTTTGGAAGCAGACGCACATACAATTTATTGGGAATTTCTTCTTCAGAGATGGTTGGCTCAGGGAATTTTTAAAGTAACAGAGATTGTGCAGAATGTCCCACACTACTGAAAGAAGACATCAGAAGAGAATTCACAAAAGGAACATTGGTTAAGAAAAATTAAAAATGCCTTGAAGTTGGGTTTTATCAAAAACAAGTTGTTTTATCAAAAACAAGTTGGCAAACTACTGTTTGCTTAGTGCTTTGCCTGCCTCACCCCCTTTATTGATAGTATCTAAATTGGACAGCCTTGAAAAGCTAAAAATAAAAATTGTCCTGCAATGACTTGGTATCATCTTTTGTGCTTAGGATCCAAATAACTCAAGGAAGATAGCTTGGGTGATTTGTTTATGGCAGATAGGACTTGAGTTCAAGCAAGAAATCCCGGAAGCTGGGCTGCAGGTGAGCTGGAGGATTTGGCAAAGGAAGGCATGAGGCAATGTTTCCATTAGGGATGATTGGAAAAGAAAGAGGCTGGAAAGGAAATATCCATGTGCTGTTGGATTGCCAAGAAGAACATGACTCACCAACGAGAGATTTGTTATCTGAGCCTCTAAGTCCCTTCTTGAAAAGTGATACTTCTCCTGAGGTGGATTGGACTCAGGCAGAATGAGATGTGGGAATCTGGATGGGCTCCATTTCGAGGGGGGAGTGATACCAGACTGCACTCTGCTGCCAGTACCTTAGAGGCAATGTATTGCATTTCTCCTGGACTTTGTTGCAGATGTACAAGCCTGATGGACAAGGGGAAGCACAGGAGACCAACCATTCTGAATGAGCAAATCTTCCAGTGAGCCTTTTCTCATGCCTGCAACCTGTCTTTTTCTTTTTTTCTTTTCTTCCTCCTCCACATTTTTTCCCACATGTTGAAATCCTGCTTTAGTTTAAAGGTTAACCCACAAACACAGTCTCCACTGAAGAATCTTCCCTGATCCACTTAAGAAACTAATTGCTCCCTTCCTGGGGCTTTCATATCACTTTGTTTATTCTCTTTGTCGAATCATGTCTTATGCTGGCATAGCTTGCCTTCTACTCTAGCCATTGGTATAGATATTGGTCATCTTTGATATTGTGAAAGTTCTTTGAGGGCAGGGAACAAGTCTTATCTTGCTGTCCCCAGACCATCATTCAATGCCTTGCCCAAATGAAAGATCAATAAGTATTTATTTGTGAAGAGGAATTAAGTGGTCCATCTGTGTGATATGCATTTACATAGTGAAGACTGAGAAGGGGTAAGAGGCACAAATAGCATGGAATAGGTGGGCAAGATGAAGCAGATAACAGATCTAGAAACACCAGAAAGAAAAGTCAGCCAGCTACATGATTTACTCTCTTTTCTCTAAAATGAATTTATGAATTGATCTTAAGTCAATAAAGGCACTTAAGGTACTGAGAACTAAGGTAAGGACAGCACTGTGCTGCTGGAAGAAAGCTGGATGAAGACTCATTGTCTGGTCCTCTGACTTTAAAAGGGCATTAAACTTCTATGCACCTTATTCTCCTCACCTGAGAAACAGAGATGAGCCACAGGCCCTCCCCTTCCACTGGTTTGTGGTCAAAATTCATGAGGTCACTATGAAAGTGATCTGTAAGCTCAGCGTACCCCTTATCATTGTTGGATCAGCATCACTGGCATCACCTGGGAGCTGGTTAGAAATGCAGGACCTTGGCCCCACTGTAGGCCTCCTGAATCAGAATCGACATTTTAGCAAAGTCTTCAGGCAGTTTGCATGCACGTGAACTGCTTCAGAAGTACTGCTTTACAGGGTTGTAGAATATAACATGGAGTTGTTAATAAGGTCAGGTCTGTATGTGTTGGGTAAAATGAATGTGGACTCAATCCTGATGACTGAGCATTGGAAGGGAAGCCAGATGGTGAGGGGAAGGGTGCTGGCACCAATGGATCATACTGGTGAGGTAGGAAACAAGGGACCTCTTCTGTTGCATATAAAATGGTGGGCATGCCGATCCCTCAGACACCTATGCTTAGTACTTATCCCTGTCTTTTGCTCTCATCAAAATTCATCTCTCCTACGTTCTGTCTCAACAATCCTGGTCACATGAGTGTTAGGTAATACAAAGTAAGGATTTAGTGTTAGGTGGTATCTCAGAAATATGTGTTATGTGAGAGAACTTCCCAAGATGGTATTTTCATTCTGAAGAGTTAGGGAGGTCATGGAGAATTTGGAGTGTCAAGGAAGACCTAAGGATCTTATTAAACACCATGTTGAGAATCATGACTGGTAATGACCAGGACTCTGTGTATCTCAAAGTGGTAGGGCTATCATACGACTACTGGGTTTGTATTCATGTAGGGCAATAAGATACTTAAGAAGAAGCTAGAGGAAGGTTGGAAATGATAGTGAGAGCTACTATGCATTAAGCTCCCACTTTGTACTGGGCATTATGCTGGATATTTTACCTTTACAAATATTATCCCATAACTAACTAAAAGTTAAATTAAAAAAACCAAGAAGATAAAATATTACCCATTTCATGCACACTATAACTCTATAATCCCTATTTTACAGGTATAGCAGCTGAGGCTATGAAATGTATACAAGGTCACACAGCTAGTGTACAGTTTAGCTGAGACTGGACCTTAAATTGGATGGACAGAAGGGCTTTCTACTGAAAAGAATGTAAGAAACAGAACTGTCTAAAGAACCACCTATGGATATCAAATTTGTGATAACATCAAAATATATATAATAAAATTTAGAAGGACTAGTTAGAACAAAAAATTCCCTCTTCATACTTTATTTCTGTATAAGACAATATTTTCATAGTGGAAGTCAAGACTTTGGAGAGTAACTAGAATACGCTTTAAACCTTGTCCTTGATTTTGTACTTGAAAAATAAAACCAAAAATGGTGACCACTTTCATTATAACTTTGTTCTGTCTTTTTCTGACTTACATAGTTCTAATATGTGGAGTGGTGAGGGTTAATTGAGTCCGACCTAAAAGAAAATTCCTACATGTTTATATGAAGAGGTAAGAAGTTTTGCACTCATAAAAATCTATCTTGAAGAGAAAACTGTACATTCTTTCTGTATGTTTTTAAACAATCGATTGTAAGTGACACATCATTTTAAGGATATTTTTGTGCCTATATAGTTAAGAAAGGATAGATCACTAGAGTATACTTTCTAACACTTTTTTTGGGAAAATTACAATTTTGTGCTCTTGTCTAAGTATATACGCATTCTACCAGATATATGATATGACAATTTTAATTTCAGAAGACCAGGACTTTGGAATGATATATTAATATATTCTATAATAATAGTCCTTGAATTTACTCTATTTGCTTTCTAATAGTTACAGTGTTAGGGGCTGAAACACACATAATGGTGTTCTTCCCAACCATTTGGGAACACAGATGTTTAACTGCTATCTAATAGGGGTCATTTAAAAAAATAGCCGGGCCAAAGCACCGGGAAACCTTTTTGCAAATATAATATGAGTGCATCTGGTCTAAGGACATCATATAATTATCTCTAGCTTTATGCTAAAATGAAGGCAGAGAAGATTTAAATTTATAGAAGAAGCAGGAATGTTTCAAAGGCTTAGGAGTGTGGATTTGATGTTAGCCATTGCGTCAAGTACAGCCTCCACCACTGTCTGTGGGAATTTGCACAGGTTATTTAACCCCTAGTTGACAGTTTTGCAATCAAATAGGGATGGGAATAGTATCTCTACATGTAGACAGGATTATTGGGAGAACTGGATGGGATGATGAGTACCAAGCTTGAGCACAGGGACCTGGCATATTCCAGTTAAGAGAAGGCTACTGTTGCTGAAACTAACAATTGTTACATCTGGTCATTCACAAGGTAAGGAATTCTGACTTCAGTTATATATGGCAGTTCTGGATAGAAATTGGGGTGAATTAGAATTGTTGAAATATGCTTTAGAGCTTGGCCACCCCCACCCTCTTCCTAGTTTCTACTCAATTACTAAGAACAGTGGTTTCATCCTGGGTCCTGTGAAGCCCTTAAAGCTCAAAACACAACAGTTGGGACTTCTTAAGAAAATGGAGTTCTGGTAGATTTACTTATTTGTATTTGTGCCAAGCCCTTTAAGATGCCCTATCATTCCACCAAGAATTGGATTTTTAAAGTTCTACCAGCTTGGAGAATTTGAAAACCAATGTACAGAGAATGATGGGAAATTTGATAACTAGACCAATGTGCAGTGGATAATATTCCCCCAAAATCAGCAAAATCTTGGATCAGTCTGTGGTCTATATCTCTGTTCTTCACTGACATGTTTCTGCTTTAAAGGCTAGCCATGATCTTCACTGGGATGTGATAGAGTACTATGTGGGAAAATGATAAATCACACATGAACTTTTTCATCTTTAGATAATTATGGTTTAACTTTTGTTGTTGAGGCATAACAACATGGATGAAATTGTGTCTTTTCTACAGCTGGTTTGAGGATTTATTTTTTCTTTTTTAGTCTGAGGAAATGTGGGCTTTGCTGAGAAGTTACATTCAGCCAGCTGTGGGGTAAGAGCAAGTGTGGGGCCGGGACAAGTTTTCATGCAGAAGAAGGAAATGACTTTACATTTATAAGAATCAGAAGCTGGAGTCGAGGCAAGGGGCCAAAAGAGAGTGAGAAGCTACATGGGGAACAAAGATGAGAGAGACAAAGGGAAACCCACCAGTTACTTAGAAAAGAGCTCCTAGGACAAGAGGATTATCTTTTGGGGAACTTGACTGAGATAATCACTGTGGGCTCTGAGGTGAAAGCATCCTATCTCTTACTTAAAAACTTTCACAGAATTTACGTCGCTTACCAGTGTTCACAGTCTAAGCAGATTCTTTTTAGAGAACACAAAAAGGTCCCGAGACTGCTTCAAACTAGGCATGAGGGAAAAATGGAGCCTGTGTGGGAGGAAGCCAACATATGGTACACACAAGTGGTACATGCTAATTGTGGAGAAATGAGAAAATATGGGTGAGTAAAAGGAAAGCAAGGAATCCTCCAGATTTATACCATCCTGAGACAGCTATTCTTAATGTGTTGATGGCTTCTGGGTCCTTGTTCTAGATTATTGTGCACATTTGTGCTGTTCTATTATACTTTTCTTCAAAGAAATCATGATCCAAGCAGTATATACTGCTTTGTAACCTTTCTGATTTGTCCAGCAATATGCTGAGGACATCCCTCTAACTGCGGGGTGTCATCAGCAGGGGCTAAGTAGAATGCTCATGCAAGAAACATTGATTTCCAGGCTTTTGCTACCATAATTACTGGCCTGATAATATCCTCACAGCTAAATCTTGAACACTTCTCTTGGTCCTTTCCTTCAGATAAACTTTCCCTTCTACTCTTTCTTCGTCTCCCCTTTTCATTCATCTGGCCATCAACAAATAGTTGCTGTCTTAGCTTGGGCTGCTTTAACAGAATACCACAGACTAGGGGACTTAAACCCCAGAGGTTTATTCCACAGTTTGGGAGGCAGGGAAGTCCAAAATCAAGGCAGTGGCAGATTCAGTTCCTGGTGAGAGTTCTCTTCCACACTTACAGACAGATAACCTATCTCTGTATCCTCATGACAGAGGAGAGAGTAAGGAAAAGAGCTCGTCTCTTTTTCTTCTTTGTATAAGGACACTACTTCTCTTATGGGGGCTCTACCCTCATGACTTCCTCAGACTTTATTCATTCCTAAAGGACTCACCTCCAAATAATAGCACAGTGAGGAATAGAGTTTCAACATATGAATTTTGGAGTGGACACAAAACATTTGATCCCTAACAATTGCTGAATGTTTCCCTGGGGTTGGACCCTGGGTGAGGTTCTGGGGACACAGACCTGTTGACCTTCATGTGGGAGACGTAGGCACTAATCAAATAGCCAGGCAGAAAGAATAATTTGTGGAAGGCATAGATTTCACTGTAGAAGTAACACTTGAGCTGGAGTATGAAGGATGAACAGGAAATAATTAGGGGAAGACAGAAAGGAAGAGGATCTCAAGAAGAAGGAATAGTAGATGTAGAAACTTGAAGGCAGGAAGGAAAATGCTAGAACAAAGGAGTAAATGAAGATCAGTGTTATGAAAGTGGACGTAGTCAGGATGTTGCCAAGAAAACTGCTAGTTCTAAAGGATATAGTATTTCCAGGCCTTAATTTAAGTAAAATTGCACTTAAGAGATGTTGTATCACAGTTAGTTGTATTATGTTTTAAATACGCCATTAAGTTACATTACTCTGATGGGAAAATTTATATAAAAAAACTACTGGACTACAGATACGGTATGGAGGAGGCTGAATAAACCTGAGGGAATCTGCAAGAACATCTAAGAACTCCTACTTGAACCAGTGTTTGTAACTCCTTTAATGGCCCATACCTGAAAGCTCATCTGGGTTGGGCTAGGAAGAGATACACCTATCTATCCCTAGTGAACAAATCAGCAGTGTAACTAGGGGAGCTTAGTCACATTTGGTAGGTTCTACAAGATCATTTTGTCAGTCACCAATGCTGGGCCCAGTCTTTTCTCAGCCAGCAAGAATAGGGCATCTGCAGAGCAAAATGATGTGTACCAACAGTAAGAATGTTATTGCTCAGTTGACAGAACTCCATGATATTCGTGGACAAAGTCCAAAATTAAAACATAACTTCATGAACATTTCCGTGAATTTTTGACACGCTGGCAATACTGGTGGGGCTTCAAAGTAGTATTTATTACTCAAATGGAATATCTGGTATTCACTTTGCTTTGGCTTAGAGCTGCCACTAGCCCACACAGAGCCTCTATGTGGATAGGAAAATGGCACCCATGGCAGATGCTGGACTTGGTGATCTTACATGGTGTCTGTGAACTGGGGAAAGGTAGCCCCTCTCCCCCCCATCCCGCTCTCATCAGTGTAGCATCACACCAGGGTGTGCTGCTTGGTGAGGGGACTGTAAGGGACACTTGGGCTATACTTGCCCCCTTTGCCCGGCACCTACGTGTCAGGCACGATTGACAAGAACAAGCCAGTGATCTCGCTTTGCCTTACTTTCATTTTGATGTAAATCATGGCTGTGAGGTTTCTTGGCTCATCTTTATTTTGGTGATTTTTCATGGAAAAAGTGAGAAAAAAATTTTTTTTAAAAAGCAAGGTTTAAAAACCATCGATCTCTTTCATCTGGTTTCCCAATATGTGATCTGATAGGTAAACTTATTGTCATATGGATGACAATTGATCATATCGCATGAATAATTTCTTACTTCCATAGGGAAAGTCACCAAATTTGAGCCATTTTTACTTACGATTAAGGAGACAGTTAATTTTAAAGCCTGCTCTTTTCCTATAGAGCTGAGTTCCACGACGCTCAAAGTCAGCTTCTGTTTGCAGATGCTCTTCTGGCTTTCTCTTTCTGTTTATTAGTGGTCTAGAAGGACCAAACTCACTTTATGGCTCTTTGTTTACACTTCTAGAAAGGCCAAGTGGGGTGCATTCTAAAGGGAACATACTTTGTTTTTGAAAATCTTTTTAAAGGATTTTAATTGCTACAGAACTGATGGGGAGAAACTCCAAACGGTTTCCTAGGAAGGTTCTCCTTTCAAACCACGAGGCCCAGGGAAAATGATTAATGGCCACAGCAAAATATGGGGCCCATCATGGAATCAATATTCTTTTGTTCTGAAGTGTCCTCAAGCATACAGCCACTATGCCAACCATCAGCCTTATTTAGGCCAATCATTAAATAGGACCTGGCAACAAATTTACAACAACTATTCAAGCAAATAAGGCTAGCTGGTTCTATTTAATTGGAATGTGTGCATATGAGCTCAAAATCTTTTTTTTTTTTTTTTTTTGAGCTCAAAAACTTCTAGGGGTCCTTGGGTGGCCCAGTTGGTTAAGCATCTTAATCTGTCTCAGGTCATGATATTTTGACTCGGCTCAAGGTTTCAAGCCCAGTGTCAGGCTCTGTGCTGACAGTTCAGAGCCTGGCACCTGCTTCAGATCCTGTGTCTGTCTCTATCTCTCTCTCTGCCCCTCCTGTGCTCATGCTCTGTCTGTCGCTCTTTTTCTCAAATATAAATATTTAAAAATTAAAAAAAATATCTTCTAGATGTACACAGTTTCATGGAAACTTGGTCTACCAAAGGTTCTTTCATGCCCTTCTTTGCTACTTGAATTATTCTGTAGCAATTTGAACTTATAGTCTTCCTTTCTTTTCATCACTGTCTTTTCCACTTAAAGGAGACACGATCTTTTTCTCTCACATCCATTTTCAAGATAAACAAGAAGACATTTCTCTCTCACAGTGTGCCAAGCTTGGTTGGCACTAAAAGCGAAAAGAGAAAGGAAGAAAAACACAACAGAAATTATTTAAAGGAGGAGGGGCGACAGGGAGGAAGCAAACAGCAAGCGAACACCGGGCGGGCTCAGGGGTTTCCACATAGAATAAAGGTTCACCGGTAATTTCACCCTAGAAATACCTGATCTCCTATCTAGTTCTGGAAATTGTGACTATGAGACCACACTGGCAGGATATTCTACAGCTGAGAGCTGCCTATTGTACATTCATTTTTCTTCTAGTTAAGTGGCAAGTAAAGCAGGTTGAGTTTAGGACATTTTGAGTTTTATCTCAGCTCTGCCACGAACCTGTGTTTTAGTCAGCTATGGCCTTAATCATGCTGCAAAGCAAAGCATCCAAAATCTCAGTGGCATGTAACAATAAGCATTCATTTCTCACTTACTGGACTGTGGGGTGGTGAGCACAACCCTGCTTCTGGCTGTGTCTGTGGGTCAGCTGGTGTGGCCCCGCTCCAGGCTGCTGATCAGATTAGGCTTACTCCGGGGTCTCTCATGCTGGGGTGAAGCAGAAAGGGCAGCAGCTACCTAGGGGCATATTCATCTCCTGGAGGAGGTCAGAATCTCTAGAAGGGCCAACAGGATCACATGATTCCTCTGATGGTCTGTGCTGCACTGTGCCTTCCACTCCATGGATCTTTCTTCCTCAACTGTCCAAATTAAGTCATCAAAGCAGGGGTAGGGGTGAGGGGAGAACCCTTCTCCCTTGGGGGGGGGGTGAGGAGTGAATATTGGCTGAACAGTAGAATTTGCCATAACTTGATACTTGATTTCAGGTAACAACTATATCTCCCTTTTTCGAATGTGTGAAATATGGCTTTGGACCACAGAGGCGGAAAGAAATATATCCTGCCAAAGAACAAGTGAGGAAACAATGGTTATTAACTACCTTTTTAAAAAGCCAAAATTAAATGTACTTAGTGATCTCCATCACAGAATCATAATTTGGGTTCAGTATATTATGATTACATGGCAGAAGTCCAATGAGAAAGCTGTCATTGGTTTTTAACTTCTTGGATTTTTCTCTTATAGCCTATTGGAGAGGCAGCCTCATGGAGACAAGGGAGTAAAAGTAGCCAGGTTACATGCAGCAATCTCCCATGTCTACCCTCAGGGTTCTGTTATCAGGCTCAGTCAGCAAATATGGCCTGTAGGCCAAATCTGTTTTCATATCGCCTTTTGTGAGCAAATGATAGTTTTTAAAAATTTTCATGCTTTATTTTTTTAAAGAAAATAATGTTTCGTAACATGTGAAAATAAGTAAAATTTAAATTTCAATGGCCTTAACAATCCTTCGTGAAACATAACTTCACTCATCCACTTGCATATTGTCTCTGCTTCTGTGCTACAGTAACAGAGGTGAGCACTTATGACAGAGAACGGAGGTCCAGAAAAGCCAAACATACATACTCTACGTATGTTGGTCCCTTCTAGGAAATGTGTGCCAGCCCCTGGACTACCTGAGTCACCCAGGTGTAAGTGTAAAACGCTATAAGTGTATGTTTCTGAGAAGGTGTGAGGCATAATGATTTTGTACCACGAGACAGAGACAGAGAAGCGAACACAATGTTTGATGGGTCTCTTTGCCTTCCCTGAATCAACATCACTGACAAAGTCGGAAGCTCAAATGCAGTGGGGCCCGACACTCCCTTAATCCTCTCCACAGACTGCACCTTGGACCTTCCAGATTCCATAATGAAGAAACCCATCCTTTCTGTGGCCTAGGTAACATTTCCTATTTCTCTCCCCCAAATGCTTCTTAACACTGACTGGAGTTAAAAAGCCAGCTCTTCAATGTCCATTGAGCATATCTCCATGTTATCCCTATATATGTTTCACATGGCATTTTGAGTAATGCCAAAAACGGCTCTTGAAGCCCCTCGATGGACATCGGTTGACATTTCCTATTGGTTTATACTGACAATTTGTTTCTCTTCTATTGTTTCTTGCACGTGTTTTTTTCAACCTTCATCAGCTTGGATTTTGATTTAATTTTTTTGTTTTATAAAAACAAATGTCATCCCGCAAGGGGAGATAGCTTTTGTTATAAACACACATGTGTAGGACTGTAAAACTTAATGAAATTCACAACCAAACGTTATAATAAAATGGCCTCGGGACAGAAACAATCTGATCAGCCTCCAGTAAGTCACAGATGATCGGCTGGAATCGCACACAGGTGGCTGAGGGCACAAGGCCGCTGGCGTCTTGCCTCACAGCGCACAGGGGACATGCGTTTTATGACCCAACTCTGCGTGCCCCGTCGTGCTTTATTGTTTGCATATTTCTGTTTAAACCTGCCCTGGCAATGTAGCTGCACAGAAATTACAGTCTGCAAAACCACACTCATTAGGAGAAGTTAGCAAATAGTTCACTGCCCAAGAAAGGACCGATTACTTTGCAAAGCAGTGTCCAGATGAGGTCACTCAAGCTTTGGGGGCCCTGGCTGAGGTTTGCAGCTTTGAAGAGGAGCACAAAGGACTAGCTCCCCTTCCTCCTTACTTGTCTTTAAGCCTTTTTCTGATAAGTCTATGGGAGAAGAGAAAGTATTTTCTATAGTTTGGTCTACACGCTTTATTGAGTTGGACAGAGTCGGTGATAGAGTGGACAGGACTTTTAGCTTTGGGGAGTACCAGTATGGACACAGCTTCCCAATCTTCCATTCCAAAATTAAATAATGAGCTCTATTACAAATCTTGGGTGGTAGGGCAAGCTCACTGAAATTATCTGGCNATTCTAAGAAAGGTAATGACACTGACTGATGCTGCGAGGGGAAGTCTGTGGGATCATCAGCTACAGGAGGCTATCAGTGACCGAAAAATCTACCCAAATTTGAAAATAAATGCATAAATAATACTGCACTATTTTGAGAATAAATCATCTAAATTTTTTTGAATCATACCAGTTAGTACCACCACTACCAGTAACTGCTTCTAAGGGTATCTGGAACCATTTTTTGATGGCATTTAGACATCAGAATGGTCAAGAGCTGACTCTGGAACCAGACACCAGGGAATGAAGCCTGGTCTGCCCAGTAAGGGCTCTGTAACCTTGCGCAACTCACATACAGTCTCTGTACCTCTGTCTCCTCAGCAGAAAGACAGGGATATTAATAGCACCTACCCAGAGGCTTACTGTGCTGAGATAGTAAGTTAATCAATGAAGATAACTTCACACAGTGTCTTGCACATAGTAAGTGCTTCCCTGATATTAACTATTATTAATGTAATTATTTGGTGTATATGTTCATACGTGTACCCAGGACTCTACAATCATAAAGTTGCTTAAGAAGAAAGAGAGATGAGGGGCGCCTGGGTGGCTTAGTCGGTTAAGCATCCGACTTTCGCTTAGGTCATGATCTCGCGGTTCATGGGTTCAAGCCCCGCGTCGGGCTCTGTGCTGACTGCCAGCTCAGAGCCTGGAGCCTGTTTCAGTCTGTGACTCTCTCTCTCTCTGACCCTCCCCTGCTCACGCTGTCTCTCTCTCTCCTAGAAATAAATAAAAACATTTAAAAAAAAAAAAAGAAGAAAGAGAGATGAGAACTAGCAGTTACTGCATACCATGAACTAGGTCTTGGGTCATCACTCTCTATTTATTGTCTTATTTACTTCTTCTAACTGTCTTACAGTGGTAAATACAGATAAGAAAACAAATTCTAGAAAGGCAATGAGCTCAGAAAGCACCCATCAGCTACATGTCAGTAGATCCAGTGTCAGCCACTTACTTACCCATCTATGCCCAGTTAAGAGTTGGAGCTTTGGTTTTATTTCTTGCCTCTGTCTCTTACTAACTGATCTCAGACAGTTTAACCTCTTTAAACTTCATTTTCTGCCTGCAAGAAGTGGATAATTATAGAAACTACATCACAGGTATGCCATAAATATTAACATCCATGAAGCTGTAACACAGTACCCAGTACTTAAACGATAGCGATCAACAGCCGCTAGCTATTGTAACATGAGATGTGCACGTACGTTGACTCTGTATTTCTCCATCACAACATCTGTCATGTGCTTAACACACTCATCATCACTAGAAGAGTGTGACCTATATCATATTGGTTATCCAAAGTATAGTTATCACTTTGTGTTTCCAATGTCTGGCACAAAGATTTTAGCTCACATCAGGTATTCAATATATACAATAAATGGTTGTTGAATGGCTAAATAAATCAATTTTTATATTTCGCTCACTGCACTGTCAGTGCAGAGCCCAATGTGGGGCTGAAACTCACAAACAATGAGATTATGACCTGAGCCAAAGTTAGATGCTTAAATGACTGACCCACCCAGGTGCCCCTAATTCGTCCATTCTTCTGTTTTCTTTAAAGGTATGAAATAAAGGTACTGTACTTACAGTAGAATATTACTTATCCTTAAAAAGAAGGAAACCCTACCACCAAAGCGTACAAGGACTAACTTGGAGAACCCCATGCTAAGTGGAGGAAGCCCATCAGAGAAGGATAAATAATGTAACACTCATATGCAGTATCTCAAGTACAAATTCTTAGATAATGTGTTTAAAATAGCCAAACTGCTAGAAGCAGAGATTAAAAAGGTGGTCATTCTCCAGGGGCTGTGGGGAGGAAGAAATGGGGAATTGCTTTTCAATGAGTAGAAAATTTTAGTTACGCAAGAGCACTAATTTCTAGAGATGTGCTGTGCAACACTGTGCCTGTAGTGAATAACTGTATTACACATTTAAAAATTTGTTAAGAGGATAGATCTCATGTTAAGCGTTCTTACCACAATTCAACAAAACAAAACAAAGCAAAACAAAAAAAAAACCCCAAACAACTTGAACTGAAATTTTTGATATAGTTCCCATTAATTTCAAGGGAACTTTGCCCAAGAAAAATTTTCCAGTTTCTTCATTACTTTGGCTTGAAGAACTGACATTTACAGATGACCCTGATAAGTGTTTTTGCTCTTAAAAAAAAAAAAGGGAATCGTGATAGAAACAAGAAGTTATGACCAGCCTGGCACTTTTGACTACTTAGTGACATGGCACCGTCACCATGATGGTGTTACCACCATTAGCTCTTTCCCTATGTAGCAAACTGTACCAAGACCTTTTCAATAATGACTTTCTTTAAAATGTTTTAGTTAATTTTGAGAGAGTGAGTGGGGGAGGGGTTGAGAGAAGGGGGAAGAGGAGCTGAGGTGGGCTCTGTGCTCACAGTGTACTGCAAGCCAGTGCGGAACTCGAACTTGTGAACCATGGGATCATGACATGAGCCGAAGTTGGGCACTCAACCAACTGAGTCACCCAGGTGTCCTGGGACCTTTTAAACAACGCCTTCTTTAACCCTCCCATCAACTCTATGAATAAGAATTCTCATTTCTATTTTCACAGTAAAAAAGGATGGATGTTCAGAGAGTTTAAGTGACCTTCCCATGGTCACGCAGTAGGAATGTGTCAGAGTGAGGGATGGAACACCACTCAGTCTGACTCCAGAACCACACTCTTGTTGTCTCTCTTTATGCACCCAATTCTGTGAATACTTATCAAGTACCTACCATTAAGTAAGTAGATATTCTTAAAGAGGTTAGAACAGTGTCAGGCACAAAATAAATACAGTGTGTCTGAGACATACATAAACATGTGAGTCCTGGGCTCGATTGGAATATATCAATAAACAAAGTACTTCACAATCCCTGCTTTTGTGAAAGTTACCTATAATGGAGGGAACAGATGATAAACAATGAACATACTAAACACGTAGCAGTGTATGGTAGAAGGTTTTAAGTGCTGTGGAAGAATGAAAGCCGGGCATGGGAGATCAAGCAGGAATGTTCAGAGGCATGGTGGTCAGGGAAGGACTCAAGCAGAGTGTTTCTGAGTTGAAGGTTCCCGGTCTAAGAGAAGGATACTCCTGTCAGGGAACAGCTAGAGCAAGTGACTATGGGTGACTAAGGAACTAGAAGGAGGCCAGTAGTCCTGGGCTAGAGTAAGCAAGGGCTAGAGTGAAAGGAAATGAAGTCAGAAGGAGGGGCAGGTGAGTGGTGGGAGACATTTTATAGGCTATTCTGGTCCAAGCGGCTCTGATTAGGATCCCACAGCCCGACCCCTACCGGCTGGTCTATTATTTGCAATTCTTGCTTGGGGATGTTTAGAAGGTCTCAGTAGCCACTTCCAGTGTTTGACATCTGGGGGTGGTGGGGCAGAGAGAGTTTAGATAGAATGCTCAGACGCCCGCTGGTCAGCAGGGTCCGCTCAATCCATGAACATTAGATCCTGCAAAGGGCAAAGGTTATTTGGGTGGCTGCAAGCCTATAGTATCTGTCAGCCACACACTGATAAAGGAGCCAAGAATAGTTTGGAAAAAATGAATATGCAACAGAGGGAAGGGCTCTCTGGGAAGAGCAAAAGGCTATAAATAGGTGTGTATGTGTGCATGCATGTGTATGTGTGTGTGTACATGCATATTTAATTCAATTGAATCACTAGGTACTACCTGCCTGCTATGAACATGTCAAAATGAGCACACAAGAAAATTTTGTGACATGGAACGAAGTGTCAAGCATCTTGGAAGACTGGAAAGGGCACTGACGTTAGGGGTCAAGAGCCAAGATTGGAAATTCTTTCTGTGAAGGGCCAGAGAGTTAGATTTTGTGGACCCTAGGGCCTCTGGTGCAACTACTTAACTCAGCTCTCATAGAGGGAAAGCACTTGCAAAGGATTCACAAGTAGGGGTGGTTGTGTTTCAATAAAACTTTATTTACAAAAACTGGCAGCAGCCTGGATTTGGGCCATGGGCAGCACTTTGCTGTGCCCTGAGCCAGCGACTTGTATTACTGTGAGCTCCTCAGAAGTGCCTCCTCACTGAGTATCCCTTCTGGCTGCCAGGATCCCATTAGGTGCTTCTATTAATCCTAATGTAATTCTTAAAGCATAAATATTATAATCTCTTGGGGCACCTGGGTGGCTCAGGGAGTTGAGCATCAGTCTCCTGATTTCCAGCTCAGGTTGTGATCTCAGTTATGAGACTGAGCCCCAAGTCGGATTCTGCACTGGGCATGGAGCGTGCTTAAGATTCTCTTTCTCCCTCTCCCTCTGCCCCTTTCCTGCTTATGCTCTTTCTCTATCTCTCTCTTTCAAAAAATATTATAATCTCTATTTCGCAGATGAAGAAAGAGCAGTGCTGCTTAGAGAGGGTGAGTAAATTAACTAGGGTCGCACAGCAATTCAAGTGCAGAACTGAGAAGCACATCATGCAACACAACACCTCCTGGCATGTTCTGTTGGTCACAAGACACAGAACCTCCCAAAGAAGACCTGCAGATCATAATCAGACATTTAGCCCTTTGTACAAAGCATGAAAAACCAAACAAAATGAAACTACGATTTCAATCACTGTGTATTTTTTACATTTACAATGTCCATTTTACTTCTGGGAAAGGAAAAGCCCAAAAAAAAAGGACATGTTTCTACTTTGCCTTCTTTGGCATGTGCATGAACTTCCCTCCAGAGATTTCAAAGCTGCTTGGCTCTGAGGTTCTGCATTTCTCTTGGAAACAATCTGTGCCTTTATGAATGCCAGAGGGGACTCTGAGGCCGCAGAGGGATAAGGCAACTCTGTCCTTCTCCTGTGCAAGGGACTGGCAGCCTCCAGAATGAAGTGGGAGGAGGGGAAAGCAAAGTTACTCCTTGAGTCGCATGAAACCTTAGAACTTGCACAGAAGTAAGGCCACCGCCACACCCTGCTCTCTCCATTCTTCTGTGTGCTCTTCTCCCCGCGCTCTGAGAACATCAGCCTTCTTTCTGCCCACAAATCGAATGCCAAGCTCAGTCCTGAATCATGGCCTTTGCACTTGTCCCCTCTGCCTAGAATGCTCTGCCCCAAGATCCTCACACGCCTGGCATCTTCTGTTATTTAGGCCTTGGCTCAGTCCTTTCATCTTTAGAGGAACTTTCTAGAGCTCCCAGTCTCAATGTCCCAACCCCAGACCTTTCTCTATCACATTAGGCTCTACTTGCTTTTGTCCCTTCATTCATGTGCTTTTGATCTTCTGTTTCCTCTGACAAGATCATACACTCCGCGGAAACAAAGACCTTGCCTATTTTGTCTATCACTGCCCACAGCGCCTAGGACAGTGCCTAACACAGACAGGGCATTTGGAAAATGTTTGTTGAATGAATATATGATCAACAACAGTAGCAAAGCACATATATTGAATGCTAATTATCTGGCCAGCACTGTCCTGAGTCTGCATATGCACTTTCTCCTTAATTTCTCAGCAACTCAAATTCCTCAAGGAATGCAGATTTATCGCCATTTTATAGATGATAGAGTAGAGACCTGGAAAAATTAGTTCTGCAGGTGCACTGCTTATACAACCGGTATGTGGCAGGGCTATGATTTGCACTCAAGCCCATCTGACTGTGAAGCCACCATGTGCAAGATATGGGGAAACTGAGGGATTGAACTACCCACATTTGTTACCCTGAAGGATAATGAAGATGTTCTAACTAAAGGGCAAAGAGCCAGGCCAAGAAAGAGAACAGCACCACGCCAGCCTTACTTTCTCAGAGAGCTTACGCAAGGGTGAAGGAATTGTCATCTGGGTCCATTTCAAAGAAGTGTTCAGGAAGGAGCAGCAGGCAGACGGTATGCACATTTTCCTGGAAGTCCTAGAAAGAGCACAAGGGCATGGCTCCTTCTGGGGTCCAAGGGGCACAGTGCTGTTGTCATTTGGCCTTGCCACGTTATCAAGGTGAGTTACTAAAGAAACAACTTTCAGAGGAGACTGGAATTCTCAACGGGGAGCCCTAGTATCCAGCCAGCGTGGAGCGCCTAAATTCTCCGCTGGGCGTGACAGTCTCGTCACCTCTGCCTGTTTGGGGGCTGTATTAAGAAGTGACACTTAATAAAGCCTTCTCCAATTCCGCCACTTCCATTTGGGCTTTTGGCACATTTGCTTTGAGTTTCCGGCTTTGATGTTGGGCCTTGTTCAGCCGACTCTGGGGCTGAGTGAGAGCTGCAGGGAGCAGGAGGGGCGGTTTGTGTTTGAACTGGCACAGTGATTGATTAACCCTTTCTGCAACTTCTCCGGTGAAAAATAGACGGCTCGGCAAAGCAGGCTCCAGATGGCCACAGGATGTAGGCTACATTTCCTGAGATGCTGATTTCGGGGGTTGTATACTCTGTAACAGATTGAGTTTGACATGTGGCTGTACTAACATGTGAACTCCGGGAAGACTGGCTTCCTGGAGTGCCTTTTAGGAGTTTGGGAGTGGAGGTTTCATTCTCTGAGCACATTTCAATCTCAGGGTAGCCCTGGTCCCCGCATGGCAAACAAAGCAATCCAAAGAGAAGGGACAAAAATGAATTCCAAAATAAAGCATGTTCGTAACTTACTTAGGTTTTGATCTTTTGTGTTCTGTTTTGTAAACTCCGCTGTCAACTCCAAAGCATTGAATACAATTGGGTAAAAAGAAAGAAAAAGGAAAGGAAAGGAAAGGAAGGAAAGAAGGAAGGAAGGAATCTATAATGCTAACTTTAATTGACCCTTCTAAAGAAGTTTGAAACACACACAACACTGTTGCCATGACATTCAGTGAATAAAGCAGTATTTTCAGTTCTGGAACATCATTTAATATTTTAAGGCAAAAGGTACTTGCTCTTTTTACCCCAGTTATTACACTATCCCAAGCACATTTATTCTGGGGCAAAGTCAAAGGAAGCCAGCTCTTTTCTCTTGCTTGAGTGCCAAGGAAGCAAGTGTTTACACACACGTTTTTAATTAGACTTCTTTTATTTATTTATTTATTTATTTAGCCATGTACCCAATATGTTGCTAGTTCTTTTGAGGAAGAGAAAAGTACCTACCATGTGAAATGTGACAACATTCTCTCTGCTGCTTTGCCACGGGCCCAGCCTTCACAGTTACTAGTCCTGGGAGAGGGGAGATTGGCTTATCTGCCATCATGACACCATTTTGGAATGCTGGGACCAATTTCAGCAACCAGGCCAAGCTCCTTGTATAACCTTTGAAATCAAACCAAAAAAAAAAAAAAAAAGGAACAAGTATGCCTTGCTCCATTTCTCAAGTGTGTTTGAGGTGGGAAACTGGATGTAAATCTACAGAATGGTTCAATATGGATTTGGGCATATGTTAAAAGCAAGCCAGTAAGACAAGGCATCAGTTGTTAGTAGTAACTCAAGCTGTGCCATTTGATCAGAGCGCATTCAGCCTCAGCTATCAGATATGTGGTTTTTAGCCAGCTCATCGTTTCCTCTGGTTAGTGTCAGAGAGAAATTGTTCTGTCTAGTAGGCCTGGGCAAATGCCGTTTGAACGGGGCTCGGCAGCCTTGGACCCAGGCTGCCATTCTTCCATGTCTCATCCATGATAGACATCACTAATCGATTATGGCACACTTTCCCACTGAGTCCACAGGCCTCCGAATCTTGACAAAGCGAGGCGCCACGTAGTCAGTCTCCATCAGCGTCGGAATTGTCATCACATGAAAATCTGCTGGGCCTACCTCCAGGTGACACCAAAGTGTCCTGCATTTCTGACAGCTTTCTGCCATGCACAAAAATTCCTCCTACTTGTCCCCGTATGTAATTCCGTCCCCTTGAGTGTGGGCCAGACCTAACAATTCACTCTGGTGAGCAGAACAGGGCAAAAGTGATGATGGAATGCTACATCTAAGACAGGGCTACAAAAGACTGTGACTTTCATCTTGTTGGCACTCGTTCTTGCCGTCTCGCTCTGAGGAAACCAGTTGTCATATTGTGAATAGCTCCAGAGACAGGCCCAAATGGCAAGGAACCAAAGGAGGCCTCCAGTCAATAGCTCATGGGGAACTAAGATCCTCAGTCCAAAAGACAGTAAGTACTGAATTCTGTAAAAAGCCACGTGAATAATCTTGGAAGTAGACATTCCCCAGCTGTGCTTTGACACATCTACAGCTTTGGCTGATACTTTTACTGTAGCCGGAGGACCCAGATTTTTCACTCACAGCAAATATGAGATAATAAATGCAGTTGCCTTGAGGCTGCTCAGTACTGGTTTGCTTTGTTACACAGCAATAAATAGCTAATGCAGCAAGATTTTGGCATACTCCATGAAAGGAAGGAGATGGGGATAGAGGGGACTTGTTTGAATATGGAATATGGGATTCTGAAAGAAAATTCAAAATTTTCTGGGATGGAAAATACTTAAAATCACATCACAGCTCTGTGTTGAGCTATGGCTTTGGGAGGATTCTGTCACTCTTATCAAGCATTTACTGCATGTTTATTTCAAGTATCACCCCCCATGAGATCTTGGAGATACAAAGAAGAAAGCCCGATGTAGTGGACATCGACTGTTTTCATCTGCTCAGGAACCATTTTTGTTCTTTTTGTTTCAGCAGGCTGACTTTCCCTGAAAAACCATGTTGATCTCTCCTAGGCCATTTGCTGTGGGTAGAACTGACCCCATCTAAGATTACATCTGACGATGGAGTGGCTAACTTGGTAGAATTTAACTTTAGGGATGCTGGTGGCCAGCCTTACTCCTACTCGGGCAAACATCTGTCTGAATCATACCAAAGAGGAAAGCAAAGCTGAAAGAAGGAACGAAGTGCATCCCTGACAAACTCCAACTTCACTTGAACTGCGACTTTCAATTCTACCTAACCAATGAATCCCCATGTCTTTTCTTTCTTAACCTTTTACCCGTTTGACTTGGATTTCTGTAGCTTGTAGCTGAACTAATTCATAATAATGCAATATGAACGTTGTGAAAACGTAGACGTTTTAAAGAGCTAGTCCTGAAAGGAGGCTTTGAGATGGGCCTGGGTCAGCAGGAGGATGGGGTCCTAAGCAGGCTTCTAGGTTACTAAGTCCTCTGAAGACAATATAGATATTTAGAAAAAGGCAGGACTCCTAATATGAACTCTATCCATGACTCATAGTCCACCAAGACTCCGAAGGAAGACAAGTCAAAGGATATTAATAATGTTCATTCACTCAGCAAATACATATTAAGTATAGAAAATGTGTCAGGGACTATTGGGGGACTGTGGACACAATGACAAAACAAAGTGCCTGTGCTTGTGGAGTGGGTGAGAGTTGAGTCAGTTCGGGAAGGTAGATGAAAAATAACTATCAGTGTATGGTGAGGCTGATGGTGACAAGTACCAGAAAAGACCAAGCAAATAAAGCCTAGATAATGATGATAGGGGCTAAGGAGTGTGGGTGCCATTGTAGATACAGGGATCAGAAAGGGGCTTATTGTAGCACGTACATGCAACCAGACATGTGAAGGAAAGGGGGGATGATCTGTGCAGATAGCTGGGGGAAAGTTCTTCAGCTGGAATAGAATATATGGTATGTTTGGGGACAGCTCCAGGGCCAGTGTGCCAGGGAGAAGTGGGAAAGGAGGAGGGGGAAATAAGACAAGGTCAGGATAGGTCAGATCACTTGGGCCTGCAAGACACTGTAACGATATGAGCTTTTACACTGAGAGCAATAAGCAACCAGAGGAGCGCCATGCTCTGACTTCCTAGGCTCCCTCTGGCTGCCCTACTGAGAAAGGACTGTCAGGCAACAGGGGTGGAAACAGAAAACCAATATAGAACTACTGCCAACTGTCTTCGCAAGAACTGATGGTGGCTAATAGGTGGGATTGGATTCCAGATATATGGTGAAGGTAGAACCTATAAGATTTGCTGACACAGTGAATACAGGACATAAGAAAAACTATGTTAGGAAAAAGAAATGGAAGAGTAGAGATGCTTTAAGTAGGACAGAGAAGACTGGGAGAGTTTGGCTTGGACTTGGTCAGTGTATGCTGCCTCTTAGGTGCTCAAGTGGTGGGTGGATGTGGAAGACCAGAGTACAAGGGAAGGTCTGAGGTGGAGATATGTATTTGGGAGACAGAGTGGACAGGGTATTTAAAAATAAAATTGGTTGGAATCACCTAGGGAGTAAAAATATAGACAGAAGACTGAAGAGTTTCAATGGGCTCCTAAGATATTCCATCATTTAGAGGTTGGGAAGAAGAGGAAGTTGCTGGGAAAGAAAAGCGAGAAAGAAAGTTCAAGCCACAGGGTTGTGGAACCCACTACAAAACAAAAGCACTAATCTTTGTGCTTCTTTTTTTTACCTAGCATTACATCCCTTTCACTTCGTACAGTACTTTCTCATTAAATAATAGGAAAGTCAGCCTAAATCACTAAGGCGGTTTTCTTAGTCAGAGATCAATTTTAATCAAGGCAAAGGGCACTGGCCTTAGAGAAGATGTAGAGTTTCTATTGCAATGAATTGTGAATGCAGGTTGAATGGCAGGTGCTGGGGAAACTGAGGCAAGTTTCAAGGAATCATATGAGGAGTCAAAGCCAAAAAGGCAGGCAAATCTGAAATCAGGAGGCATCCAGAACTTGGTCAGGAATTGATGGACAAGAAGTATATTAGATGAGGGTCTTGCATTTCCAAATCCCTGAAATAGAAGGTGGGAAGCCCAAATCCAGGTACCCAATAAATATTCAGAACATGAACAGGGCTGTCAGTTGAACAGATGTGATGACCAAGTAACATCAATTAGTACATTAAATTACCCTTGGTATTCATGGGGTTTTATCTTCCTTTATTCAGACAATTTTCTTATCTTTCATTTGGAGAGAGGAACTAATTACTAGAGAAGACCAAGTGTGGAGGTACTCAGAAGTCCTTGAATAGAGGGAAAACTGACTGGAGAGAAAAGTATCCATCAACACTGACATCTGGTCAACCAAGCAGGATATTGCTGTCATCATTCTTAGCTCTCTGCTACAGATCCCTGAAAAGCACCTTTAAGGCAGCATCTGTGTCTTAATCTTTTCTGTACCTTCCTCAGTGTTTAGTAGTATGTTGATGTACAAAGACCATGGGCTTTGAGCCAGCTGATTTAAATTTTTTTTTATTGGCTTGGACACCTTTTATTTTGAATTTTGGGGCCTCCTGTTCCTCCATGGAACTGGCAAATTTTAAAGCTTGGTTTTATTACTCATTCACCTAGAATGCCAATGTCCTTACCTATGAACAAGGGTAAAGCCCAATGTATATAAGAACACCATCAACAATAACAACTAACATGGCAGACTGCTTTGGATGTGTCAGGTGTTGGGCTAATGCCTCATTTTACACTAATTATCTCTTTTACAAATGGAGAAATTGAGACCAAAAGGAGTTATGTGATGTACCAAAGTTCCCACAGCTAGTGAATAAGAAAGCTTCAGCTCAAACCTAGAGCTTTTTGATGGCATCCTGACAGTGTCCTGGGGTGTTGATAAGGGCTTCATGAAGTGGGACTAAATGAATATGGGTCTGAATGATGATCTACTTGGCCATGAGGACTATAGTAGGTATTGAGCGAAACTGAGGACAATGTTGATGGGAACACATCTCATGGATGTGTACCAAGTTCTTTCACCCACCTTGGTGTAGATTATCTGCCTATCAAAAGAAATGTCCTGATGGTTTAGATGGGTCGGGGAATTAGGATATGGTGTTCTTGCTGACCTCAGGGTCTGTGATCAACAGCCTCAGTTCCCTAGAGAAGGAAGGTGAGAAACACCCACTTAGTGGGCATATGTTAAGCTAAGTGGCCACTGAGCAAGGTACTTCCCATGTGTGATTTTTGGTATCTTACTAGAATAATCCCATCGGGTAGGTATTTAGTCCCCCTGTGTTACAGATGAAGAAACTTAGACCCAAGTGAGTGGCCAACCTTGTCTACTATGAGAAGAGATGATGCCTGTATGTTCCAGACTGTGCTTGATTCCAAACTCATGCTCTTTCTCATATTCCTGGGGAAAAGGTATTTTTCTTCCTGTCTCTAAAGCCAGTACAAAACCAGATGTGTGTTTTCTTGCCACTTTAATCTCTTCTGAATAGTTTTCCTTTTCCTCCTCAATCCTCTCAAATAGTTCTGGGGAACATACGAGTAGTGCAGGCCAGTATTTCTTTCCTACCCTCCTGTTTCCTCTCCTCTCTGAGTCTCTTGAGCACGTTTGAAACTTGTCCTCATTCCCTTCCCCCAAAGTGAAAGTTGCTGTCTTTTGGTTAACTCAGAACTGCAGGATAAATTCTTGGGAAAGTCATGTGCTTTTTATTATTATGTTGTTTATTCATGTACTTGAAACACATTTATATTGTTAGGCTATTCATGGAATAAAGCATTCAGATGAAAAAACCAGTGAGTGTGGAAGTCATCTTGAGGAAACAAAGAGAAATCTCCTAAAGAGGAGCACATTTAACTCTTGTCTCATTTCCTAGTTCAGCAACCCTTCTGACTGCTGCTTTGGGTTGAAAGGATTCCCATTTTTTCCCTGTGAAAGTCATCATGGAGGAGACTGTGACTTTGCTGTCAGCATCATGAAGGAAACTAGGTGCTCAGAACTTACTGGAATCACATGCAAAGCAAAGAAAGTCAGTGTCAATAGCACCTCCAACTTTCCATTTCTAAGTTCTCATTGGGAGTGTATGTTTTTATGGAGGGTGGGAGTGGGAAACTAACACCCACTAAGTACTGTGATCAAGCACTCTACAGCCTCGCTTCTCAAAATGTGGTTCTGGGACTGGCTGCATTGGTGTAATCGGGAGCTGGTTAGGAATGTGTAATCCGTGTAATCCGTGATCCTACTCAGTCACAGGCCACATTGTCACAAGATTCTGGGGCAACATTCCACACACATTAAAGTTAGAGGAACACTGCACTTATTTATACATTTCTCACCTTTAGGGAAGAGGTATTCATGTCAGTATTGCTTCAATGAGCAAACAAAAGCTCAGGGTGGGTAAGTAACTTGGCCAAATCCTCAGCCAGTTTGTGTCAGGGCCATATTTGAACCTGTTTTGTCTGGCTTAAAAGCTTGTCTATTTTCTACTCTATTGACCTTCTATTTACCTTCAGTTTTTCCTAAAGCTTAGGTTGCACTGTGCTGGTTTCGTTTCAATGAGAGGAAACACGAGACGTGAATTTCCACAAGGGGAGACTCAGTGAAGCTAGAATGGAGGCCCCAGTACTGGTGGATCAGGGGAACCAATTAGCAAGTCAAACGAAGACAGGTTCTCACAGATGAGGATGAGAAGGGCATGACCTTGATGATCTGGACTGTTCTCTGTATATTCCGTTTTAATTTTTAATTCTACTGTTAACTGTAAGTGTATTGATTAAAGGCCATTGCCACTAGCTCCAAGTGTTGAGTAGTAGGGAGTGGTGGGGACTGTGGAAAATTGAAGACGGTATGCATGATTAAAGAGAGTGGTCCCGGCACACAGTAGTGTGCCCTGAAAATCTATCTGTACCTTATGTAACCTCAGAGCCTTGTCTGGCCTTTCCTTCCTCCCCAGTCTTTGAATAAGTGCTAGAAAAGTCAGAATTCTTTTCCCCCTTCAACGTTTTCTAAATTAAAGCTATGAAGAGTGACCTTGAGGGCCTAATTCAACCCACAGGTGGGCATTATTAGGCCTACATGATGTTGGCCCAGATAATGTTTTAAAATTCTTCTAAAAACTCAAGTACCTGCCAACACATTTATAAACGTTTCATATACAGAAAAGTACATATATAAGTGCCTACCTAGATGAATTTTCATAAAGAACATGCCTACATGATTAGCAGGAAGAAATAGAAATTACCAGCACCCCAAATCTCTACTTGTACTTTTTACATAAGGATAACCAATATCCCGATTTACAATCACATTGATTAGTTTACTTGACAATATTCAAAAATTAGAAATCTCTGGCTTCTCCTGAAAAACTGAATCATCTAGCAACATTGGGCTCATGTTCCCACAGGGCAACAATCAGGTCAAGATGAAAAGGGACTGTTCTCCTTATTTTTGTTTATTTATTTTAATATTTATTTACTTTTGAGAGAGAGAAAGAGAGAGAGGGGGGAAGGGGCAGGGAGACAGAGAAAGAGAGAGTGAGAGAGAGAGAGAGAGAGTCTTCATGCTAAAAGCACAGAGCCTGATGTGGGGCTTGAAACCATGAACTGTGAGATTATGACCTGAGCCAAGATCTGCAGTTGGACACTGAGCAGCTGAGGCATCTGGGACCACTCTCTTTAATCATGCATACGGCCTTCAGTTTTCCACAGTCCCCACCACTCCCTACTACTCAACACTTGGAGCTAGTGGCAATGGCCTTTAATCAATACACTTACAGTTAACAGTAGAATTAAAAATTAAAACAGAATTATATAAAATCATTTCTCATGCTTCCCTCATTTACATTATATACCAGACTCCTATAGACATTTGAATTTCAGATCCCCAATCTAAACCTGAAGGTTCCCCATGTAATTGTCAACCTCAGAAAATATCCCAAATATTTTTTTATTGTTTATATATTTATTTTGAGAGAGAGTGAGTGTGCATGATTGAGGGAGGGGCAGAGAGAGAAGGGGAGAGAGAGAATCCAAGGCAGTCTCTGTGCTGTCAGCACAGAGCCTGATACAGGGCTTGAACTCACAAATTGTGAGATCATGTCTTGAGCTGTTATTAAGAATTGGATGCCTAACTGAGCCACCCAGGTGCCCTCACCGACTTCTTAAGAATGTTATGACAATCCTTTGTTACTCTCATAATTTGGGTGTTAAGTAAATGGTTAAATATCCTTGTTAAATTTAGTGCAAAGGGAAGGAGATTCACTTTCTTTAACAGATTTTTTTTCTTTTCCTCTGTTTGGCATAGGTAGGTGTTTTTGTAGGGGTTGTGGGCATAGTACAACGAAACATAGCCCGGGCAGATCTTCAGGAATGACTACATTCACACCTAAGTTCTAAGGCCAGCTCTTCTGCTCTGCTCAACTAGTCATTTCCTCCTGCATAACTTCCCTTAAGTTGGAGAAAAATTTTTCTCACAGAATAGATATTGCTCTGGAACAGAGAAAGAGAAAGAAAAGTAAACGAGGAACTGGGTAGGGGGCTTCCATGTAAGGAAAGAATAAAAACAACAAGAGCAATTATATCAATTCCAAATTCAAAGGGTGGGCTGTGAGGACAGCAAATCCAACACCAGGGTGAACATGTAACTCTTTTACCAAAGCCTTAACTCCATCTACTGTTGAGAGTCCCAGCATAACCAAAGAAAACCACTCTAATTCCAATGAAAGAGAGTGCTATATTCTCTGCCACATAACACAGGCATGAAATGGTCCCCTGAGGTGGTAACAGGTTGAAAATAAGTTTTAAAAAATTTTTGATGAGTGATTCTAGGCCAATAAAGGGAGGTTACAGACCAATGTTTTCAGCCTTGAAGTTGCTGTCAGTGAAAGAGACTTTCCCTCCTTGAAAATTTCCAGGTTATTAAGCTTACATTTGGAGCTGGATATCTTCCTCAAATGATAGTGGGAAAACTGGATATCCAAATGCAAACTAAGAAAAATTGGACCCTTATCTTAAACCATAGACAAAAATCAACTCAAAAAGGTTTAAAGATTTAGACATAAGACTTGAAACTGTAAAACTACTAGAAGAAAACATACGGGAAAATCTTCATGAAATTTATCTTGGCAATGGAATTTTTGGCCGTGACACCAAAAACACAGGCCATGAAAGAAAAAATAGACAAGTGGGAGTCGATCAAACAAAAGATCTTGATGGAAACAATTAACAAAGTGAAAAAGCAACCTGTAGAATGGAGAAAATATGTGCAAACCATGGATCTGATAAGGAGTTAATATCCAAAATATATAAGGAACTGAACTCACTCATGAGAAAAAAAATAAGCTGATTAAAAAATGAACATAAAAACTGAATAGACATTTCTTCAAAGCAGACATACAAATGGCCAACAAGCAAAAGGAAAAGTGCTCAACATCACCAATCATTAAGTGAAATGCAAAGCCACAGTGAGACGATACCTCACACCTTCTGGGAAGGCTATTATTCTAAATACATGTATTAGAAATATGTGTACATACACACACACACACACACAACAGGTGAGGATATGGAGAAGTTGGAACTTTTGGACACTGTTAGTAGGAATGTAAAAATGGTTTAGCCAGTATGGAAAACATATGGAGTTTCCTCAAAAAATTAAAGATGGAACTACCATATGATTCAATAATCCCACTTCTGGATATTTACCCCAAGGAATTGAAATTGTCATCTTGAAGAGATATTTGCATTACAGAGTTCACTGTATCATTATCCATTAGCCAAGATTCAGAAACAGCCTAAATGTCAATTGGTGGATAATGAATAAAGAAAACGTATCTCTCTCTCTCTCTCTCACACACACACACACACACACACACACACACACACACTATACAGCCTTAGAAAGGATATCCTTTCATATGCAACAGCATGGATGAACTTTGAGGACACTGTGCTAAATGAAATAAGCCAATCTCAGGACAAATATTGCATGATACCATTTATCTGAGGAATACAAAGTAGTCAAATACAGAGAGTAGAATAGTTCTTCTCAAGGGCGAGGGGGAGGGGAAATGGAGAACTGCTCTTCAACTATTTTAAACTTTTAGTTGTGCAAAATGATTAAATTGTAGACACCCGCATTGTGCTAGCTGACAACACTATATTGTACACTTTAAAATCTGTGAAGAAGGTAGATCTCATGTTAAGTGTTCTTTGCACAATAAAAAAAAATGGGGGCTGATACACCATTTGTTCTTAAGAAAACTGAAAATAAATTCCTTGACGAGAGCAAACATCCCTTCAGGCTCTGTAATATGCTAATCAGTCTGTGCATGACACTGTAAGGACAGAAACCATAGCTCGCATAATTTCAAAATGGACACTATGAGGTCAACAGTATGAGATTTTAGATGTTATGAGTGAGGAAACTGAGACAAAGAGAAGTAAGGCATCCAAGTTACCAAACTAGTGCTGTATAGCATATTCGCTAATGCCAACGCCCTCTGCTTTGAAAAACCACGCTGATTGCCTCATCGCCATTAAAACAAGGTTTTAGAGTTGATCTCTCATGCCAGCTGCCCTCCCCCAATGCTTTAACTGGGATGATAAAGAGACAGAGATTGTCAAGTGGGTGAGCATTTATCCTGGCTTGGGTTCTTCTATGTCAAAAGCCATCACATGAAAAGTATGAGGTGTTGTCACAGGAATAATTGGCCACCCAGGAGGGAGAAGAATAGCTGTTGTCTTGCTTCTAGGAGTGCAGGATAGGCTCTTCTGGATTCTCTTGGAAACTCTTTAGCAGGAAGTGTCTTTGGCACATTTTCTATTCCAGAAAGATTGCTGCTAAAATTATCTGCGTTAGGAATGTGACAGAGTTCTGGCCCCCGAGAATCTGGTATGGAAATAAACAGCAAAGTTGATTATCTCTATTCAAACTTAAATAAAACTGTATGAAGGGCTCAGTCAATCCCTCCCGCACTGGCCCCACCTCATCTCTGTGTTTTTTGGAACATCTTTTACAACAGGGCTTTTTCTTTTCCTTTTCGGTCTCCTCCTCCCCCAGATCTTGGCCCTTTACTCCCAGCTGTGTTCTGCAAATCAGCATATACCTCCAAGTCTTTCCCAAGTGGCTGGAGGTTAGCGAAACCCCAAACATACTTCCACCAAACCTCCTCCTTCTGAAATTTTAAGTGTATATAAATTCAGAAATGTAATCAGCATGATTAGGACTCATCTGTGCTTTGCTCATTCAAGTTCTATGTTGCAAGAGCCATTTGATGTCAAGAAGAATTTTTTAGTCTTCTCCCCCCTCTTCCACTCCAAGTCTTTTATCTTAAAACCAGGAAGTCACATTTTGCCAGCCGACTATGAACTGTAACCACAAAAAGTTGGAGATCGGTTCAAAGCTCAGGACTCATGAGAAGCCTGAATATGTTTTAACCTTGGCGGAAGGCATTCCGCAGTCATTTGGGCCATTTGGGCTCAAGGAGCCTCCATGACAACTGACGTGGGCAGCAGTGTTCCTGGTGGCAGGGTTGGTGGGTTGTTCTCACAGGCTGAGGAATATGTGAGCGAAGCAGCCTTGTCCTGGGAGGGGCTGTGCAGGACTGGAAGAAGAGTTAGTTTCATTTTCCACTGGGATGCCGACGTGGAAAGAATCAGTTAGGAACCTCTCCTTCTTTCTTGGCTGTCTCTCCCTGAGCTCAGATGTAAAGGTTGTTGTTCATCCTCTCACACTGGGGAAAGGAACCTAAGCCATGTGAAGTGGTCACTAAAAGCACTCACAATTTAGTGGCAAATTTTCCCTCCTTAGTGCTATCTCCTTTAATCTTACCTTCCTTGACCTCAGTCTTTATCCTTCTACAATGCAGAGTACCTTGAATTCCCCGGGCACACTTGTGGCTTTTTTGTTTTCTTTAGAGTTTTTGTACATGATGTGTCTCTTTAGGGACTTTCTCTCCTCTGCTCTAGTTTTCCTGAAAACACCTTGATACTCCTCATACTACTCCTGGAATATCATCTCTTGTGTAAAGGGTTACATTAAAAGAATATCTATCTCTATCCCTCTATCTTTCCATTTTCTTTGACACCACTACAAAGACCTCATCACTCCCATGTTTCACCTCCCTGTTTTGTATATTGATACTGATGGTACTTTTAAAAATGATTATCAACTGTTATGAGTCTACGTAGCCTTCCAGACCACTGTGGTCCAAGAGAACTCTCTGCAGAGATGGACATGTTCTACACCTGCATTATACAGTATAGTAACTACTAGTCTCATATGGCTATCAAGCACTTGAAATGTGGCCGATGCCCTTGAGGAAGTGAATTTTTAATTTACTTAATTTTAATTAATTTAAATGTGAATAGTTACATGGGGTTAGTGGATACTGTATTGGACAGCACACTGTAGACTGTGACCTTCTTAAGGATAAAACTAATGTATTACTCATTCCTTGTTCTAAGGGCTCAGTAAACATTTACTGAATTCAGTTATCGTAGATACGTATGACAATAGTCCCAGGCAGATATTACTAACTCTGGTAATTTCATTTTTATACACAAAAACAAGAAAAAACAAAACAGCAGCAAAATGTGGTTCAGTGAAGTTAAGTGATCCAGCCAGGATCGGAACTACAATCTATTTAAAATACCCTCCCCCCTCTTGCCATTTTTCCTGCTTCTATTGGCAGGGCTTTGGTACTTGGTGAGTAAAGTTGTATGTAAGTAGTTGCATATACAGTATAGGAGGAGGCAACATTTTATAGAACAGTTAATTATCTCCATACAATTAGACATGCAAAGACTTGCCTGAAAATCTTGGGAAGGAAAATCAACGGAAGGAAAGAAAAAAGAAAAAAAAAAAGCAAGTTAGCACACTGCTTACACATCTTTAGTTCCGTGCACATATTTAAAGGATATATTGGCTAAATAGATCTTTTAAAGGAGGAGTGTATCATAAAAGAAAGGTTACAACAGCCTACAAATTAGGCAGCTGGTTTGCAATTTGTGATTGTTAACTTTCAAACGTTGATAACCTCAGAGTTTGACAGATGAAGATCAAAATGGTGGAGGTAATGCTGCCATCTACTGGTGATCATGCACAGTTAGCTGGTATTTCAAGAGGTGAATAAATATTCCAGAGGTGGCGAGTAATCACAGTTACCTATTCTTTTATTTATGACTGAGCTTTATACATTAAAAACAGAGTCAACATTATTCTAAATTTGAGGAAAAATTACCATCCTTCAAATTTTTCTTTTCTTTTCTTTTCTTTTTTTTTTGCAAGTAAATATAGCCACCTGGAGTTTTCAGGTCTTCCTCCCCTCCTCATTTAGCCAAATTGCCAGTTGAAACAATCTAATAATAGTTTCAGTTGGCTTTTCTCTGATTCATGTTCTAGCTTCCAACAAATGACTGTATCAGGCTGCATTCTGATAGGACTACACATAATCATGGACCCAACCCAGGTCTTAAAGAATTTCTTTTTCTCTGCCATCACATTTTTTCTAGATCAGTGATGAAGGCTGTACCTGAAGTTATGCTGTTAGGACAAACTTTGGGATTTGGCAAAAGCACTGAGTCATGTACTCGCAATGGAAAAAATCTTAAAGCTCCAACTGGGATAGACAAACCGATATTCTTTGCAGGAACCAGAACTCATGCTGCCATTTTGATTAGCCACAAAAGCCCAAAAGGCAATATGGGACATGGTACTTTGATATTCTTTGAGTTGGATTCTTTGCAGAGGGATCTAGACTCTATATGATGATTTTATAGGAAGAGTCTCCACATCCCTATGTTTTAGCAGTTGGAAGTCAGGGAAGCAATATGAGTCTGAAGAAATAGATGAAGAAGGGAAAAGAAGCATTTATACTGTTAGACTGTATGCACACATATGAGTTTCAATGGATTTGTGGTGACTGATGGTAAGAAGAACATCATCTGATCTCTCCCGTCTAGGATATTAGCTGCCTCACTGGGTCATTGCTCAACTTTTGAGCACCTAATTAATCTTTGTTTTAAGAAGCATCATGGATATACTCTATGAGTGATAAATGACAATGACACATATTCATGAATTCATTGATTTAGCTATCCATTCAACAAATATTGAACATATACTAATTGATGTATTAATAGGGACACAAAACAGACTGAGAAATGGTCCCTATCTTCAAAAGATCCATTGCTTATCTTATATATATTGCATATATTGTGTGCTAGGCACTATGTTAAATATTTTATAACTATTAAATTAGTTATTCATTTGTTCAACAATGTTTACTCAGGGCCTACTCTGTGTTAGGCATTGTGCTGAGTGCAAAGATGAAATGATACACAAGTTGGATATGGCTCCTGACCTCACAGATATTGCTGCCTTTTGGGGAAGGCAGAAAATTAAACAATGAAACAAGGTGTGTTTACCTTTTGCAATTCATTTTGGCCGCTCAGCCTTTGATTTGCTTTCTACATGAAGAAATGTCTTATCAGTGTGGGTGGACCTCCTCTAACTACAAAAGCTAAAACTGCTGGGTATTTTTTCCCAGCACCACTTGTAGCTATGTTACAGGTGTATGACACAAGTTTTGCCAATAAGATAACCCCTCACTAGAATCTGAATAGGTTCTGCCTCAAGGAAGAGACAGGGGGTACTTTATTTCTCTGATGGTAGTTATGATGGTGTTAGCATTGTCCACATCAAATCTCTCAAGAACCTAATTTTAACTAATTTTATTCATGTGTTTGTTTGTTTCCACTTCCTTTATGCCAAATTCAATGGCCTTCCAGTGATGCCAGAGCCTCTTATTAGTTTTGTAACAATTCCTCTTCTTGTTGGTCAGTGTGAATCACTACCTGTTGTGTGGAACCAGGTACTCTGACAATACCCACTGTGACATGAGAAGGACAAGCATCATTGACGGTATCATCAGTGCACAGAGATCACCGCCCTATTAAACCAATGGACAACAACACTTGCATCTTAAAGACAAGTAGGAATTATCCGGGGTAAAGGTATCAGAAGAAGGAGCCAGAAAACGGATAACACACTGGGAAGACAGTAGACTTCAAAGCCCAAGGCACTCCTCTGTGGTAGGAATTCTTTGGCCTATTTTTATATTTGAGGAAACTGAGGCTAACAAGCAGTAAATCCAGGGCTGACTGTAGAGTTCAACCACTTTGGCTCTCTTCCCATTGATGCCTGGAAATAGATTTATACCAGTGGTCTCCAGTATTAATGTTTAAAAAACTTTTTATTTTCAAGTGTTTGTATAGAGAAAAGTGGCCAACCCATAAAGGTACAGCTTAGTATGTAATCACATTCATTTAACTACCACTGATCAAGGATTTAGAACACTGACCCACTCAGAAGATTCCCCTGTGGCCCTTTCCAATCAATATCCTTCTTTCCTCTCTGGAGGTAACCACCATACTGACTTCTAACACCTTGGTCACCATACCTGGTTTTCAACTTTGTGTAAATGAAAGAATATCATACATATTATTTAGTCTGTCTTCCTTAACTCAACAGCAGGATCCTGAGTTTCAGTATGTCTTTTGTAGCTCGTTCATTTACATTGCTGTATAGCATGAATCGCATAGATTTATCATTTATAGTTGATGGGCATTTGATGATTTTCCATTACTTTATGGCCATTACAAATCATGGTGCTAAAGATATTCTCATTCATATTTCTTCTTGTGTAAATAAATTTGTTGAAAATATACCTAAGAGTAAAACCGTAGTCATAGAGTGTGTTGAACTTCAGTGGATAATACCAAACAGTTTTCCGGAATTAAGGCAATGTAAGTTTCCATTTGCAGTCTATGAAAGTTCTAGTTCCTCCATGCTCTGCAGTGTGTGGTACGGTAATCTTTTAAACTTTAGTCATTCTGGTGGGTGTAGTGCTATCCCACTATGATTTTAATTTGCATTTCTCTGAAGACTTATGTTAACTTTTCTTATGTTTATTGGCCAGAACCCCAGTGCTATTTATCAGATGGCCACTTCCTGGCATGTATTTTAGGGTAAAGTGCCTTAAGGATGAATCCATATGATTTCCAAAGATAGTGTGGTCTTTTTTTCCTATTCCCCAAGGTCATGGTTTTCGTTATTTCTCTTAAGATAGACACCTTCTAGATTTGTGGGGCTCTGTTCTTTCTCAGGAAGTGATTCTTTTGGGACTAACTTTCTATATGGACAGTTGGTTCAATAAATGCAGAAAATCAAGGACAGACTGAGGAAAAAGCCACTGAGGCCCTTGACTGGGTCACTAATGGTCTCTTGGATGTTGTTTGGCAAACACTGGCCTCGACAATACTTGTATTTTCCCACACATTCACTGGGTAAAAGTCTCAATGGAGATGTTACTGTGAATTTACGATGCTCTTTGAGGGGTTTGGGTTAGTTCTGTAATAAAAATTCTGGCATATGGAGACATACGTCTGGTTCCCACACATTTAAGGCTAGAGAGAGCATAGCTACATTTTCTTAAGGTCAGCTTACTGATGTCTCCAAAGATAAAAGGCACCTTCTGATTGAAGGCTTGGTCTGAAAATATTTTTGGCAAAGGATTTCGAAGTTCCGTTCTCCTGGGATGATCAAATTGAGTTCTGTTTTGTCTGTTGTTTTGACAAACTCACTTTGGCAGGGAAAAGGGTTTACTGCAGGGCCCTCTGCTTTGATTTCAGAATTTTATAATTAGAGGCAAGGAGAAGACAATTGTAATCAATGAAAACAATTCACTCAGAAGACAGAGTTGGGTAGAAACATATAACAGAAACCAATAACACAAATTACAGCTTTGCTCTTGGGGTTTGCCAAAAGTTCCTTACACTGAGAGGTTTTTAGTCTACTATTTTTAGCTTTAAACCATAATGTATTGATATAATTCTAGCCCCCTGCACCAATGTCATGATGTCCCCAATCTCTCAAAGATACAGACATTAACTATCCACAAGAACAGAGCCCTTTTCTATTAGTCAGGATTTTGTTGGTAAGCAACAAGCCCTAACTATAATTATCCTAACAACGGGGGAATTTATCTAAGGAATATCAAAGGCTTGCAGACTTAGCAGGAAGCTGCAGACCAGACATGGACCAGAGTCTAGAAAGCTGCAGAGAATTGAGTATCAACGATCACAGCAATGGTCACATGGCAGGAAGGTCAGCTTGTCATGATGCTGGGCCCACTGAAGTCTCTTTCCTGGAAAGTACATCTCAAGTAGAGGCACATGAAGGATGGGTGTTGGAGTTGATTCATCTCATTGCGGCAACTGTGTGAATAGATTCTCTTTGATTTCTACTCTCCAAAAGCTGGAACTGTCCTGATTCCTATCTTTCCCTGTGCATCACTGTTCATCTCTTCATGGACATGGGGAATTACCCAATATTCTTCCAGTCAGTGATTTCAATGGCTCTTGGCCCAAGTTTTCTCTTACTTGAAACCAAAATCTCTAACAGAGGCACTAATGATGGTAGATGTGGCCTAGGCCTGTGTTTTGCTCTGAGAAGGAAGAAAGAGAAGATGCCTCCTTACTTTTAGTGAAACAAGAAGGTTCATGCAGTCTAAGGACAGGTCCTGCAAATAGTCTCCTTCATATCTTCATATTCACTCCTTGTATTCACACATGAAGGCCTTGCAGAGCAGGGTGATTTGGGCACAGTGTGCCCTCTAAAGATAGTTGTGGAGTTAAGGCAATCAATTGTTGGTTTTGCAACTGGGGTCTCAGCAGTCCTAGGGATTCCCAGGAAGTGTTTAAATGGCTAGTGGGAGAGTAAAGAAGATAGATGTTTCCTCTGCCACCATTTTTACTCAGAGTCCTTCTGCTATTGTCATTTTATATACTGGGATTCCATCTAAGATTTGTTCTTTAATAAATCCTTTGCATTTCAAAAGCACTGCACTGAATTGTCATTGTCCATTTTTACATTTCATTTTAATTCATTTATCATTTTAATGTAAGAGGAAGAAATAATACTTACTGGGTTCCGACTGAGTTGCAGGTATTGGACCAATTCTTCACCTATGTGATCCCATCTCTTTCCTTACTATCATGAAAGTCAGCTCACCTGTTGGCCAATCATCCATTCATCACATTTATCAAGAGGTTCTTCTATAAATTTGGACACACGTTTGTCTGTTTTATTAGCTTCTTAAGGGGCTGGAGTTAGACTGTGTTGATCGTCATTAGCATTTGGATTTATTTTTACTCCTTAAGTTCTTCTCTTATATTCATTGTTTCCTTCCACCTGCTTGCTTTTCTCTATGATTCCTTTTCTTCAGGTTTTTGAGGTGAACATGTAGCTCAGTGGCTTTTAATTTGTCTTTTCTTTCATACGTTTTTAAGGTAATATATTTTCCTCGAAGGAGAAATTTTACTCTGTTATACATATGGGGGTTTGGGTCAGTTATTTCTAAAAAAATGTCTTTTGCTTTCTTTTTTACTAATTGTTAACAGAAGAATGTTTTACAATTTCTGAATGTATTTGGGGCCATTACAATCCTATTTTCTTGAGTTCTAATTTTATTATATTCTTGCCAGAGAACATGGAGTGATCTAGGTTTTTTATATTTGATGCTTTGATATCTGTAGAACTTAGATTCTGTAATATTTGTTGCCTCATCTAAATTTAGTTTAAAAATCTATGTTGCACATACAGTAGAAGGGAAACAAGAGTAATACTGTAGGGTGGAGTTCTAAACAGGAATTACATCAAACTTGTTAGTTATGTTTATAGCATCTATATTCTTAGTTGGGGGCATAAGTATTTACAATTGTTAGATCTTCTTGAGGGATAGAGCCCTTAATTATCATATAATACTCTTCCTAATCTTTTGTTACACTCTTTGTTTTAAAATCTGGTTTGTCTGACATAAGTATGGCTACTTCAGCTTTCTTCTGACCTCCATTAGTATGATAGATGGTTCTCCATCCCCTCACTTTGAATCTGCCGGTGGCTTTAGGTCTAAAATGAGTCTTTTATAGGCAACATATAGATGGATCTTGTTGTTTTTTTTTAATCAGTTCTGATAACCTATGTCTTTTGATTGGAGCACTTAGTCCATTTACATTCAGAGTGATTACTGAAAGATATGAATTCAGTGCCACTGTGTTACCTGTAGAACTGGTGTTTTCTTATTAATTTTCAGCTCTTGAGAGAGAGCTTTCTGAGCCAGATGTGTTATATCTCTCTTCATGATTGTGGACTGGATCATTTTTCATTTTAGTTTCCTTAACTTTTGACTTATATTCTGGAATTCTGTTAGCCATGTATTGGCTCAGAATAGTTCCATCTTCCTTTAACTATTACATAAAATTCTTGTTTACTCTTACTGATTCTTTTATCCCTATCCTTGTATATATCCTTGTCTATACCATGTGATGTTCATATTTTCTACAAGAGCTGGTTTTGATTAATGTTGGCTTTCTACTTATATATTGCTTTAGTTTAAAATTTTCCATGCCATTATGTTTTACATACATCATTTGGTAGCTATGAACTTTGTTTTATTTTTATCTACATCTGAGAACCTGGGCAGGGCAACTGGCAATTGTATTCATCTTTTTATTTTTTTTATTTTTTTAATGTTTTTTATTTATTTCTAGGAGAGAGAGAGAGACAGCGTGAGCAAGGGAGGGTCAGAGAGAGAGGGAGTCACAGACTGAAACAGGCTCCAGGCTCTGAGCTGGCAGTCAGCACAGAGCCTGACGCGGGGCTCGAACCCACGAACCGTGAGATCATGACCTAAGTGAAAGTTGGACGCTTAACTGACTAAGCCACCCAGGCGCCCCTGTATTCATCTTTTTAAAGTGATTACTAATAAATTGGGATTTATTGTTATCACCTTTCTTCGAGCTTTATCTTTCCCATGATTTTTTTCTCTTTACCTTGATTTTTTTTTCCTTGCTTCTATAATACTGGTTGAGAGTATATAGGTTCATAGCAGAGATGGGATTTATTCTTTATCTTGCTGGGAGTGGGGGTCCCCTAACTTGAGTGAGTGCTGAGCCATAATAGCAGGGACACGCACAAGTGGCTCCTCTCCAGTGGCTCGTGTACTCCACTGCACAACCCTTTCAATCTGCCACAGAAGGATTACTTTGTTTAGTCGTATCTTCGTTCATTCATTCATTCAACTAATATTGACTAAGGGCTTGCTATGTACTAGGTTTTGTACTAGGTGCTTAAGAACATGTGTTGAATAACATACATGTGATTTCTGCAGTCTAGTAGGGGAGCCACTTAATGCATTTAAACATACAAAAGTACAAATTTTGTTGAGCTGTAAAGGAAATAATTCGTGTGCAGTGAGAGAAAACAATGGAATGGGGTTTACTCCAACCTAGTGGCTAGGCTCTTTGAAAAAATAAAATTAAGGAATATGTAGAGTGGGAGATGTGGCAGGGTCTGAAAATTACTCCCAGTATGTATTCCTCCATTCTATTTTAGCAATACAATCCCAAAGTTTAGGTAGACAGAGAGACCACTCAGAGTAAAACTTCCTTGAAGTCGGTGTGACCACGGGAGTAAGATTCTGGTCAAAGGGGTGCAAATGGTTGTAGTCTGCATGACTTCTGGAAAGTGTCCTTAAGGGACACTTGGTTGGAAAGTCATGACCTTTTCCTTTCTCTCCTTCCAGGTGCCTGGAGTGAAGCTATGACAGCTGGATCCAGAGGAGAGCTCACGAATCATGATGTGAACTTGAGAACAGAGGCAAGGAATGGTGAAGCAACAAGAAAGATAGGAGGAGTTCTGGAACAGTAGAATCCCATTCTAAACCTATGTTATCTACAAAGATTTTTCCATGAAAAAGAAATACATTTCTACATTGTAAACCTTTGCTCTTTTGTTTTTTTGTAATCTCTCTACTGAAAGCACAGAGTATTTCAGGCTGAAGGGAAAAGAATTCTTCAGAGTAGTGACTCTCAGACTTTAGCACTTAAAAAAAAAAAAAAAAGCACATGGAGAGCTTGTTAGAACACAAACTTCTGGATCCCATTCCAAGAAATTCTGATTTTGTAGATCAACCATAGAGTCTGAGAATGTGCACTTCATATAACCTCCCAAATGATGCAGAAGACCCTTGGACCACACACTGTTCTAGGGCTCTGAGTCAGAAAAGAGTTCAGCACATTTAAGGAATTGAATCAAGGTTAGCTTTAGAGAACACTGGGAGGTATAAAATACGGTTGGAAAGTTAGGTAGAGAACCAGATTATTCAGAGCTTTGTAGTCCAGAAAAAGGAATGATTTTCTTCTAAGTCTGGTGGGAATCTATTGAAGAATATTGAGCAAGGAAGTGACCATACTTAGGTTATAAGATCATTCTCTAGTCTATGGAAAATGGACTGCAAAGGGGACTAGGGATGTTGTATCAGTAGACAAGGCCAGAAACTCTGGCCAGGGTTGTAGCGGCAGAGACCGAGTCAAAGATATATTTTGGAAATAACAAATACTTTGCTAATAGATTCAATGTGTGGAATAAAGGAAAAGGAGGAACTGGAAAGGAGGATGATTCCCAGGTTTTTGTCTTGAGCCAATGGGTGGAAACTTTATAAGATACACTGAGCAGATTCCTATGCCACTGACACACAAGCCAGAATTTCCAGGGATGGTAGTCTACCACTCCCATTTGTGGCACTTTTGGGAGATGCCAACTTTCAGATTATCCCTCCACTCCAAGCTATTCACTGCAATTGCCCAATAAGCCTCTGGGTGGGTTGGCCCCACCCACATGACATCTCTTCATAAGCACTTGCGCCTTAGATGTGGTTTGGAATTATTTTGTCTGTTTTCCAGAGATGATCTCCAGGGTTTTGTTTGTGTGTGTGTGTTTGTATATGTTTATGTTCCCTTTGGCACGATACACTGTGATTCTTCAATCACAGGGCACAAAGAGTTCTCAGAGTTCTACAGTTCTGGAGGTGTCTGATGTCCTGGCCAATGTGTACAAATGGCCTGTTTTCCAGCGCATTTCAATTGTAATTCACCTCATTATGTAATGAGTATTGCAAGAATAGTCATTAAAATTTCTCTGGTCTTACTTCCCTTGTTGTTGCTCATAGAATAATTGGTCTTACTTCCCTTGTTGTTGCTCATAGAATAATTGTTCTAAATCCTTAATAAGGCCTTATATGATCCAGTTCCTATCTACTCCTCTGGGCTCATTTTGTATACTTTCCCCCCCAATTTCTTTCCACTGCAGTTACACTGAACTTCTCTCAGTTTATATATTCAATTTGCTTTCTTCTGCCTTAGGGCCCCTGTCCAAGCTATTCACTATTTGTAGAAAACGTTTCCCTGTTGGTAACCTAGCCAATCCCCAATCATTCAGCTGAAATTTAAATAAATGACACTATGTTAGCCATTTTCTGTGGCTCCCAATACCCTTTCACATCCCCTGAGATTGGATAGTCCTCTTTATTAAATGCTCCTGAGACTACTTGAACAGTTATTTTGCTAACTTATCATAGGTTAGTTAATAATCTATAGGTACTAGTTTCATTATTATTTACTACTTGTCTTCTCTAGTTAACTATAAATGCTATGAAAACAGAGACTGCATCTGTCTGCCTTGCCTCTGTATATCCCTAGTGCCTGGCATGTAGCATCTTCTCACTAAATATTTGTTGGTTCGCGGACTGATTTAAACAATTGAGATACATTTACATTTTAACTTTAGAAAGAACCATCATAGACATTTAGCAGCTCAGATTATTTTTAACTTTGAAATTATGCATGAACTAAATATCTGTATTCCAGTGCATCTGGTGGGCAATGTACTACAGCTTCCCACGTTTCCATATTGCTATTTCTTCTTTTATTTCCAACAATTTCAAACTGAGGTTTACCTTCAAAAAATTTATTTGCAGGCAAATTATTTCTCTGTTTTGTTCCCTGCCACCTTGAAAACAGGGTTCTTTTCTATTTAAAAATTCCTTCTCGTTCCTGTTTCCTTTTCCCTTTATCAGGAGTACTTTCTGGACTTTATTTCGAATACCCCTGTACAGTCAAACATTGTCACTTCTTAAACACTGTCCCCTACTTCAAAAGAACAACGAGGAACATTCTCTACAAACTACCCACCCATTCTGTGTTTTTTTCAGCTCCCTAGATTAAAGTTAACTGCCTCTATCTTCAGATTGTAAAATTTCTCTAGCTGGGAGGTTTTCTGCTCTGTGTACTTTTATGACATTTGTAAGCATTAATGATATGCTACAGCATTTTGTAGAGTACTCTAACAGAGAATTACATATTAGAGAAAAATTAAGGCCATCAAGTCTGTCATCAGGCCTTAGGAGAACTGCTGAATATTTCAAATGTGTTTGGGATTTCTATAAAATTTGGTTTGGCATTTATATGGGGTTCCAAATAGTTTTTATCTCTCTCATCTTATGATTACCTCAATTCTCGTACTCTGGTTTCCATTTTGCAGAAGAAATCAGCAAAAAGAAATTTCTACATCAGGTCAGAAGTGGTAAAACCAAAACTAGGCTTCTTGCTTTTTTCAGTTTAAAAAGTGAATGAATAGAAATACCTTTCACTGCCCAATCTTTCCAATGGTGGAGGTGGTTAAAATGTAAATATTACCTAATACCTCAAAAGAGAAACAGCTAAAACATGTTAATTTTCTAAAAGGCTAGAAACTGATAAGTCCCCTGGCTCTTTTGGTATAATGACCCCATGCTTACAACATTCCTGGAGAAAAGACATTCTAAGTGGAAGTTAGGAAGACAGGTGTGGTAAATTAGGTAAATTGCTCCAGATGTTTTGGTTAGAGAACTATGGGTATGAGATAGAAATCTATATCTGACTATTTCGTTATTTATGCTCTAAGACATGGATAATTCAGACCAGGTATCTGCCCTCATGGGGCTTAGATTCTGGTAGAGGATGAGGATATAGACCAACACATTAACAAAATGACTTGAGAGATCTAGGTGTTGGAAAATATCAAATGGGACAAAGCAAAGAAAAGCAAGCTGATGTAGGTAGTAGGGCTGAGGGAGGACTACTTTATAACCACTTAAAATTATTTTTAGATTTGTTTGTTATGGGAAAAAATTAAATATACAAAGTAGAGAGGACAGGAAAATGAACCTCCATGTAACCATAGCCTTCCTTCAATAATGTCAACTTACGGCCAATCTTATTTCCTCTCTGTCTCCACCAATCCCGCTGATTATTTTATTTATAAATATTTCATGATGTATTTCCAAAAGACAAATAACCTTTTTTTCCCCTTTTTATACAAACACCACCACCATTGTCACATCTGGACAGAACTTAGTAATTTATGATTTGATTTCAGAATTTACATTTGAGAGAAGGTCTCCTGGAGGAGGTACAATGTGATGAGATCCAAGGGAAAAAAGGAGCCAGCCTTGAGAAGATATGAGGATGGTACCAAACTTTTTTGTTTGTTTGTTTGTTGTTTTTTATACAAATTCAGAAGTTTATGGCTAGAGGGAAAAAATAGTTGATTCCTCAGAATCAGTTGTTATTCCTTGTCAAACATGATGCTCACAGAACATTTTCGACTAAGGAACAAAAGGTTTATGTTTTGGGGGCAAGATTTGTCATTGCTGTTTTTATCCCTTCTTCAGGTAACAGATAGATGTAGCTGAATCAATGGAGAACAATACTTGCCTCAAATGTGCAGCATAAATTTAGAAATCCCAGGAACTGAAACAAAACCAACTTTGAGCCCGGGTGAATCTTCTGTGCAGACTGCCACACCTGAACGACCAACAAAGTCTTTCAGCTGCTTCCTTGTTCCATAGCTAGCCAGACTACACATCTTGCTGCCTGGATTTTTCATTATTCCTCCTTTGAAGATGTCCTTAACCACACCTTTCTGGAACTGTTGGATTACCTGCTACCACTTTGAGAAGCATCTTTGTGCTTACTTGTTCCTTCTCTGGATGAAGATCAGCCGAACACAGAAGGAGCATTAATGTTCCTTTGCTGGCAGTTCCATCCAGCCTCCCAGGGGAAGGCATTCTGCCAAGTCCTTCTCTGCCCATTTGAAATTCAAATCCCTGAATAAGCCTCAGTGTCACCTTTGTCCAGAAACCTCAAAAGCCCCAGTCCATGTCAATCTGCCTTGAAACTATAAAGGGGCATATTACTGCGTAGGAAGATAAACTGTGTTGAAATAACATCCAGGGTGGATGTTAAATAAATTCAGGAAAACCAAGACATTCACTGTTAAGCTGAGACTCTGTCCTCAACTCACCTCCCAGGCAAGAAGTGGGCAGAGAAGCCACATGCTGGGGGGGGGACGCTCTTGAACTAATGACTTCAGTGGCTATTTGACTTAAAAATAATGTAACTTACCAACTTCTAACAGCTTCTGAACTGTTGTTTCAGGCATCTCCAGAGATGCGATTAAAGCTTTAGCTTAAGAAAATTTTAGTTAAGATGGGGAGAAACTTGGGTCCATTTTCTACCTCAGAGATTCTGTTGCTCTGTTGCCTCAACATACTTAGTCAGGACCATCCTGAACTTTATTTTCCATATCCACAAAATGGGCCCATTCACCTTGGATTGTACAGTTGTTTTCAGGATAACATAAGCATGGGAAGATACTTTCAGAAGTAAAAGGTCCAACTTAATGTAAGCTTCAGAGATCAGAAATACATGAAGAAGCCATGCAGCTACACTTTCTGACTGCTAAGGGATTTGTTTGAAACCTGTGGTCTATTTGATTTCAAAGGTATTTACCAGGCACCTACTCTGCATTTAGCATGTTTTCCCTGGTGCCAAAACAAGTTTCGATGTGGGGGTGTGGTGGTGGGGAGACAAGAAAAACACAAACAAAATGATTGAACAGCAATACATTGCACCACGAATCCTTGAGCAAGGTTAACCTCTCCAAGCCTGATTTCTCTTATCAATTAAATGGGGATAATAGCATGACCTACCTCATACAATTCTTGTGAAGATTAAAAGAGAGAGAATGGGCAAAGCATTTAGCATAGTGTCTGACAGAGAAAACTCTGTAATTTTATCTACTTTTAAAAAGACTTCAAAAGTTTTCTCTCTCAATAAAGGCAGTAAAAATCTGCTTTTTCCTCTCATTAGCTTTAAGAAGAGTGGATTTTTTTTTAATGTCAGTAATAGGAACCATGAAGGTTAGTGAAAAGGAGTTGCTGCATAAGAGTAACTCGACAGCAGTTTTAGGAGGGAATGGAAGGAGGTAGGGCAGTAAACAAGAGGTCTATTAAGACATTATTTTAATGATTCCCAAGATGGAGGCATGGAATTTTGATTGAGAAGGATGATGAATGATGTTGTCTGGTCCCAGAGGAGTGAAGGGAGAGGACCAAGAATGTAGGATTTGGTGGCATACATCTACTACCTGCTCTGTCCCTCTCCTTTCCGTGGATGAGGGTGATTGGCACCATTTGATCACGGTGCTTTCCCATTGAGTAAGCACAGCAGAGGTCATGGCCTCTGACTCACACTTAGCACATGTCATGTGCTCTCTTTAGAGATGGAGAAGTTAGTCTCAGAAGGGAGGAGCATGACTTTTCTGGAAGCAGGTGCTAAGAAGGAGACAGAGGTTGAATACAGTGAGTGATCTCAAGATGAAAACATCTGGATAATCTCAACTGCCTGTTCCATATTGAAACCTGGCTTGGGACTTGTGCTCACAGGTAACAATGAGGTGGGAACAGCAGGGAGTGAGGAACAGAGAGGTGGTTTAGTTCAGTCTGCAGAATAACAATGACAAGGATGTTTTGAGCAATTATTACAACTAAGCACTCCACTGGGTGCTTTGCATGTCTTTTCTTATTTAATTTTTCCAAAGTCTTAGTGATATAAGTCATGTTATTACCTCCATTGTACAGATAAAGCAAATGAGGTTAAGTAGCCAAAATTATTTAGCTAGTAAGTGGCAAAACTAAGATTCGAGACAGGGTGCGTGATCCTGGAGCCCAAGTATAGAGCTCAACTGAGGATTCAAAATATATTAAGGAAATAAGAAGTGGATAAAACCCAATGAAGGAGGAAATGCAAACACAATGGATGTTGCATTTGTACCCAGGGCTTCATATTTATTTAGTCTCAAAATATGTTTCAGGGTAAACAAAACTGGAAAACTGAAACCACTTCTTTGATACAAACTACGGACAAAGCTTTGAGAGCTGGCTGTATTTGGTAAGGGAGAATACTTCTCTGTGTGTCTAAAGGAGAGCTAATTATAAATGCTACAATGGAAAGTTGTCCTTTCAGAGAGTGAGAGAGAGAGAGAGAGAGGGAGGGAGGGAGGGAGGGAGATGGAGAACATGAGCAGGGGAGGGGCAGAGGGAGAGAGAGAAAATTCCAAGTCTCTCTCTCTGGAGCAGGGCTCCACCTCAGAAACCACAAGATCATGACCTAAGCTGAGATCAAGAGTCAGACACTTAACTGACTGAGCCCCCCAGGTGCCCCCAAAAGTTGTCTTCTCAATAACAATGTCCTCCTTAAAGCTATCTGTTGATTGTTGACAAACAGTAATTTAGAGTGCTCTAGAGTCCATTTGTGTGTTTGTCTGTGGAAACCTACCTGTCTGTGTTACATTGTCTAGTCATCCTGCTAAAATCAGCTGGACGTGACATGAAGAATTATCTAACCACAAAGCAGCTAAGCGATTACCTAGAGTGGTTTGGTTGTCATATCATATTCCCTTGATTCATTCTTATTTTTTGCTTTCAAGTTTCATTCCAATGAACTGTTTAGTGGTGCTCATAGTGGAGCTTATTTATTCCTCATAAAGTATGAGGACTTTATCACCAGATGTGCTATTGTAATGTTATAAATGTGTCAGATGTCCAAAAGAAAGACACTACTGGTGCAATATCATTCTACACCCACATGTCGGTTAAATCAGACCATCTTCTGATAGATGGTGGCTTTCAAAAACATTTCCTTTCTCATTCAACAGTGCAGAGCATCCAGGAAGTCAGATGTTTATTTATTATACAATTCATGCCTCTGAGGAGTCACTTCTTGTTTCATGTTTCTTATCAGTGTCAATTGTAATCAATTACTTGCATAAAATGATAAGACACCTAATTTATGACATGATGACACACAGTAGATACATCGTTTCTATCTAGAATTGAACTGAACCCCTGCATTACTTTTCTGCCAGAGCCAAGAAAGGGCTCTGGGGATAGAATCAAGATGAATAAAGCATATTTTCTTTTTCTTAGCCCTCTTTCTTAACTAGTTCAACTTTTAGAAATAACATTGGCTAGCCAATGAAAACACTCCTTTGATAAAGGCTAAGAATTTAAGATAAAAAACAGCTGGGCAGGTTTTTTTTTTTTTATATGAAAGGAAACAACTTTGAACTACATAGACAATGTCATTTAAACCCAAACAGATGTGGTTTAATCTTGTTTTTGATCCTCTTGTAGATTTTTCTCAAAATGCCTGCATATGCATAGAAATGATGACTTTCAGATGTTTGAACATAATTTGTCTCTGTTAGAATATCACCTTGGTACATAGATCATGTACACCAAATACTCCCCGTCTTTGAACACGGACAGCAGGGTACCAGGGAGAATTTATGTTCATCTTTTGGTTTTGCCCACCAATTTTCTGAGAAACTAAAAGGGGAGGGGGAAAAAAGCAGTGGTATCCACATACTGTCATTTTCAGAACAAAAGTCACATGTGTTCTCCATGACTTCAGTAAATCATGGCGATAGTTTTAGATCCTAACACTTAGAAATGCTTTTAAGATGAATCCCATGACGTGAATGCTCTAAAAATAACACAGTGTTGATTTGTGCACCATTTTGTGTCCTCACTGATTATTACCCACTTATCATGTGATATACTCATGTATTAAGGTTTTCCTACCCCATTTCTGGAAAAAGCAACCACTGGAGCAAAACTAGGTTAAAATATAAAATGTCACCAGTCAGACTGTCAAGGAACCCACTAAAATATACTCAAACTCACTTTCAACTTCAAAGGCTATTAAAGTTGTGACCACAGGCATTAGCCTAAAGATTGAAGGAAGGGTTGTACAGATAGAAATTTTATACATTTTTTCCTTTTCTTCTCTCTTTCTTTCCCCATTTGAATGAATATAATGGTGACGCAGTGGGGATATCTGTGAAGCATGTGGAGAGACTTACGATCGTGAGTAGGAATCAAAAGCAAAGAGAACTCTGGGGACAGAGGGTACTGGGTAATAAACAGCCAGTTCTATCAAATGACCTTAGGCAAGAACATGGACACCACTGCTCCTATAGCCTTGCCTTCAAGGCACCTCCTCCTTGGTTTCTACAATTTCTCCACAGTCACCACCCTTGAAAGTATTTTAAAAACCACATCTGGACAAAGAGAAAATGAGAGGCACATATTTATTTTAAAAACTCTGGAAGGATCATTTATTGTGTGTGTGTGTGTGTGTGTGTTTGTGTGTGTGGTGTGTGTGTGTGTGTGTGTGTATGGCATGTGGGGGAAGTGAAAAAAGAGATAGATGGAGATGAGGTGCTCTAACGGCAGTGGTGGGCTTGTGCTTGATCATTGGGAAACCAACCCCATAGCTCCAGTCGAAACACCAAAGAAGGGACCAACTTTTAAGTGGGCAGACAGTTTCTAGAGCTGTGTTGTTTCTCTGGCAGCTAACTGTTGTTCTGTGTAATGTCTCACCCCTTCAAAACCTACCTCGGGGCATAAGTGCAATATGAGGTCATTTGGAGCCACAAGCTAATCTACAAGCATCATCTGGCATTATATGTAAATGCTTATTATTTTTAAAAATGCAGTTCTGTTTATTCTGTTGGAGTCTCTATGCCCTCTTCATTATCCATTCATGCTGTCTGTCTGGATGTGTTTTCTGATCTTTGTGTGAGGAAGTTGCCTCGGCTCAGTGTGACTCAGGGAGAAAATATTAGACTCCGATGCCCTATGTTGTCATGATTCCCATGCCAGGGGCTTCATGAATGATATTTCCCACCAAGAATTACAGTAGCTGCCAAGGGATGGAGGAGGCAGGCACTGGCCCAGTTACAGAGCAGCTAGTGAGAGTTCCAGAGGTTTCATGGAAACCCAACTGACTCCTGGGGCAGTGAGGAAGAGGTGAGGAACTAGAAGAGGCATGGGGGAAGAAGCATGTCCCCTGTGACAAGGATGTTTGGATTCCAAGCCAGGAGAGGAGGGAAGTCAAGGTGGCTACATCCCCTCCGGTGAATAGTCTTAGGAGTAGAACATGGAAAGGGGAGAATGGAAGGGATACATGTGACACACTAGAGGGCAGACAACAAGACAGACAAAAGTTACTGGACTAGGGGGCCACAGAACTGGGTTCTAGTACTACAGTTCATTCAGTGTGTGATTTCAGAGAAATTATGTCCACTTTGCTTACACACCTTGTGTAAAAGAAAAAAAATTAGATATCTTCTAAAGATCACCCCAATTAGCAAGTGTTCTGAGCATAATAGCCTTTTGTCACTACTTGTGATTCAATAAATGCACATCTCTAGCTCACACTATTTCAGCTCTGTGGACAGCAGAAAAGAAAAGGGGAAGGGGGAGAAAAGGAGAGAGGGAGACCAGGGTCAAGATGGAAGGAACACAGATATGAAACATGGTTACCTCGGCCTGCCATCCACTCTGTAAGGGCATGTGTGGCATGGCTTTAAAGAAGTGGGTGTCTTTATCTACATTTGGTCTTGGATCCCAAGAGCTTCCCATTCCGTGGGACTCTCACCCTGCTGAGTAACATCCTGATGTTTAAAGAGACTTGGGTTAAACCTTAGAGTGGTTTAAATTTTTATAATTGTTTTTGGTACAACATAGGTTCTAACAAGCCAAATACTCCATTTGATACTCAATCAAAGACTCATTACTCTGGTGCAATGCTGGAGGAAAACTTGGCTGAGTTGGGCTTGCAGTGAATGTCTTCCTAATGAATCTTCAAGAGTAATTCAAACTGTGTGTGATTTTTCATCCTACGTGCTAACTTTGGATATAGAATGCTATACCTACTGTGTACACTTCTCCATGTTGTGGCAGTCCCTGTTGCATCTCAGGGAACAGATTAAAGAGACCCACTGAGAAGGGAAGGAAAGGGCGAAACCATGAAGTCAATTTTCATCTTAGAGCCTCTGTTTGTGAGGTGAGAACAGTCAAACAATTAAGTAATTTGTATTGAGGCCGTTCTGTGCACCAGGGATCATGTGGGACATTTTATACATACTCTTTTCTCTTTTACGACAACCTCAGGATTCATTCAACAGCTAACTCATTTTACTGCCCACCTACTAAATGCCAAAAACTCTCCTGGACTCCGGAGGAAGAGCAGCAAACAGAAGAAAACAATGATTCTGCTCTTTTGAGGTTGAATTCTGGTAGGGGGGAGAGATGAGAAACAAATAAATACATGTGAGGTCAGGTAGTGATAAGCACTATGGTAAGTGAATACAGAAGGCCAGAAGAACAGGTGGGAGGTCAGAGAGGCATTTCTGATGAAGTCAAAGAAGCAAGGGAGCCAGCCTGGTCCTGGAGCAGAGAAAGTAGTCACATTCCCTACTCTCAGATGGGGAAACTGAGCTTCCCATGGCCTCTCATCTAATAAGCTGTGACGATCCCACTAGATCCCAACACAGCATCTGCTTCCCATTTTAAAAGGATGCAAGTCAGAGGAGGGCTGTGCATACAAGCAAGTCTGTCACTAAAAACTGCATGCGTCTATTAACAACACACCACTGCTTTGTCTGCATAATGTCTGAGCTGGCTGGGCTCTTCTACTAGGCTGAACTAAGAGAATTGGCAGATTGCACTGGTTTTATAAAGAAAAGGCACACATTTTCCTGCAGGTCTTTCCTCTTATTCCTTCCACTCTTGAACCTCAGGTTACAACCAAAGAGACAGGGAGGCCTGGTTTTCACCTTGTGTTCATAGTGACAGGGGGCTCCTCAAAGAGGCTTCAAGGACTTTTTAAAGAGATGACAGGGAGGGTCAATTGCTAGAGCTCATGGCTACCGACGCCTTCTTTGCTCAGAGCAGCAGTGGTTTTACCTCTCTAATGTATTGGGCTCTGAAATGAAACTTCTGGGACTAGTAAAGAAGTTGAAAAATACATGAAAGCTATGGCTCCTTGTGAATAATAAAGGGTTTTTGGAGCCATCTTAAAAATTAGGTTTTAAACGCAAAGTTTCTTAAAAAGTTCCCAGTGGAATAACCCTAGAGGATAGCCTTCAAGTTGTAAGAAATGAATGGCGTATGCAAGTCTTTTATTGGATGAGAAAGCCAGCTGATCCAAACAACTGCTAAGCAACTCTGATCAAAGATTTGAGGAACTCATGGGAAGAAATCACTATGTGACTATACTTTTCTCTGTCTTCATCTCTAATGAATGTGGCATACGCCACACCCACAAATACACACACATGCATGTACATATGCACGTACACATACAACATGGGATTTAGTTCTTTTTAAGGAAGTATTTAAATATATATTTAAAAAAATATATACACACATATACATACACACATCAGGTGAGGAAGGGCTTCTTCCAGTCCAAACATTTAAGAAAATGTGTAATTCCCATACTGGCAAAATTAGAAGCCTCACCCATCAGGCAAATAAATAGTAGGAAGAATTGTAAAGAGGTTGTGAAAGCCAAAACTTGGTGTCTGATTCACGGTTTATAGAAAGATCATTTCCTTATTATTTCAGTTTGTGGCTGTTTGGTTAAAAAAAAATAAGGAATATCCAGAGGTTACACCCAGATGCCTCTGGCTGTGGCATGTGTGTTTGCATGTGTGTGAGTGTGGTCTCTGAGAAGAAACATTTTTCTGTCACCCATTTTCTTTCTGTGTCCCATTTTCTTTCTCCCCAAGAGCAGGGAGTAGGTTCTCATCCATGGAGTGAGAGCAGCAAGTAGTCGATTTGCCTTTGAAGACACCTCCTTAAACAAAGATTGTTGCCTCTGCACTTTCTCTTTCCCCTGTCCCACGAGCTGGACCTTGGATGTGTAATGTGAGCCACCTTTAATCAGGTGGGTGAGAAATCGCCTTAGAGGATGACAGAGCCATCTTTCCTTCAAGGAAAAAGGAAACTAGATACTTGGATGATTTCTTGGAGAGAAGCTACCTGCAACCTGGACCCTGTGAGTGCCTCTGGAATATTTCATGAAAAAGAAATAAACTTGTTTTACTTGTACTACTGTATTTTTGTGGTTATTCCTGCTTTGTTTCTCTGTTTTACTCCAACCAATAATCTATTGGATATAAAAGAAAATTAAAAGTTGATTTGGCTCCAGATTACCAAATTTTTTAATTCTCTCTTCAACTGGCCATGTACCACCCTTTTAGATACACCCTTTTAGATGTGTAGTGAGGATTTGACCTGAAACTTTAGTCCTCTACTGATCTTGGGTTGAATCATACAGAACAGGTGTTACGAACTCAATCATCAATAAGGATTGGGAAGATAAATGCAAAGAAACAAAGCTTACTGGATAGAGTTGGGCTCAGTGGAGGTGTGACCCATCTAAAGCAGTGTTATTCAGAAACATGGGCTGAGTATTTCTTGATATTTTTATCTTTTTAAAAGAAAGTGGAAATCTAGATTTATTTAAAATGTCAAATTCATACATTTTAATTAATTGGCTAATTAAAACATTTTTAAGAAAAAAATACTATGTGCACCAAAGAAGATATTTCTATAGGACAGGACCCTACGTCCTTGGAGAAATTTCCTGTTGCTTGCGTTAGAAGTTAGTCTTGGACCTATAACCAAAGTAATGTGGTTTAATGAACTTCTTTGACTCATTCTTGAAAGTCTCACACCAAAACCCTGGAAAACTAATCCGATTACTATTGGTAAAATAAGCCTATTCCAGGCCAAACACATATAGGAAGCCAAAAAGACGCAAGCCTAAAACTAAGACAGGATAGCTTCATGTCTTGAGGGGACATAAGATGGGCCATTTGATCAAGCATTTCTGGCCCAGGCTAATTGTTCTGGAGCCTGTTTTAGAATCAGTGTTCTAAGTTCCAAAAAAAGGAATCATTGATACCAAGGAAAATTAATAACTTACTGAAATATCACAATTAAATAACAGGGAGGTTTGCAAGGACAGGAATCAGTGAATCTCCCATAATCTTGGTTTTTCCAGTAAGGAGACACAATATCAACTGTCTTTTGATTCTCTCTGTGACATCTAGGCAGAGCTGCATCCTCACAAATAACAACTGTTAAATGGCTCTGAATAAGGGACCTGTTAATTATACATAGCTAATGACCAGGCTACAGCCATTAGAAAGAATGTGGTACATTTCCTTGCTACCAGGGGATATGGGACACCAGGGGATATGGGACACCAGAGCCAGGGTAGATCACAAATGAAAATGAGGGTGCTACTTTTCTAAGAATGGGAAAAATATTCCTGGTTATATCAAAACAATAAATAGCCATTGTAATAATACTTCCCATGTGGGGATTCCTTCCTGCCATTTCTTTTTTCTTTAAAGCTTTTTTTAAACGTTTATTTATTTTTGAGAGAGAGCGAGCGAGCATGAGTGGGGGAGGGGCAGAGAAAGAGGGAGACACAGAATCCGAAGCAGGCTCCAGGCTCTGAGCTGTCAGCACAGAAATCAATGCAGGGCTTGAACTCATGCACCACGAGATCATGATCTGAGCTGAAATCGGATGCTTAGTCAACTGAGCAACCCAGGCACTCCTTGCCATTTCTTGAAAAAATTATTTTTTTTCTGAATCTCACATCCTGAAAAAAAGGAATTTTAGAAGTCTAGAAAAAAGAAAAAGTACTGTAATTCTCCTGTGAGAATAAAAGATTGACATCACTTAGAGAAATTATGCTTCCAAGGAATCCAGTGATGTCAAGAAGAAAGCAAGTGCAGGAAAAGTTGATGCAAAGTTGAAGCCCAAGGTCAATGTGACTGGGATGGAGTGAAAAGGAGAGATGCAATACAATTTCACTGGTTTTGGTTATAGCTGGGCCCTGTCTGCTACTATTGGTGCATTCTTTAGATAAAGTGAATGCTAAGGTTATTCACTTGGTATCCTCTGTAGTAAACCTGTAAGTGGTGTTCAAAGAAATAACAAGTTTTGGAAGAAAAATAAGTCTTTAAATTGTCAATTTCTACACACACTTCTATTTAGAGCTGTTAATCTTATGAGATGAGTAGCATGTTAACATTATTTATTGTTACCCAATTATGTTCCTAGATATTTTCCAGCAGTTGGGTATTCAAGCTAGACTACAGTTCATTGCGAATACTACTAAATTTATGTATCTTTAGTATTAAGGATTTTTGATATTTCTAATAGTGAGTTAGGCTGTATGAAGAATGCTGGACATATTTAATAACAATTTATGATTGGAGGTATGCTGAAGAATTCTAATTTTTGCCCAATTCTCTAACTTTAAATGTTTAGAGTTTGGCAACTACACTTGTCACAGGGAAGAAGAATTGCCCAAAAAGAAAGCAAAGGAGGGAAACAAAGAGAAGGAATGCTGGCCAAGTCTTCCTGAGAGGGAGATCTGAGGGGTGATCTATACGATCACAGCTCTGAGAAGAAAGGAGAGACTCTTATAAGGGAAGACCACCAGAGAGGTAGATCACATCAGGCTCCTGCTTTAGGGAGTATCAAGGGAAGAACAGGATCTGACTGTGTATGTGTGAATCAGGACAGGAGAGGAGCAGAGGAAGAGAGCAGAAATAAGCTCTCTCAAGGGGCCTAAAGAATCCACTAGAATTCCAACTTTTTATTTTTTTTAGATTGGAGAATTATTCAAATATGGATTTGGATGTTCCATCTGGGCTGCCCAGAGAAGAACCAGCTGGATTTGATTGTCCCCATTCTCCCACTAGAAGTGGGTGCACCTGCACATGATTTCTCATGGGGGAGTGGATCTCTTCTGTCTGGGGGAGGCTGCAGCTGCTCATTGGCCCCAAGGTCTCTGGGAGCTACACAGTTGGTTTCCCAGGCAACTGCTATAAAAAGTGAGAGGATGCTGTGGAATTTATCCACTCAAATTCAGTGGAGACCAAAAAGAAAATGCCCACCTGGTGGGACGAAGAGTAGATGAATGAGCCCTTAGGAAGAGGTCTGTTTTATCACTGGCCTGGATCACCATTCTGAAGATACACTTAATGAATCTGAGTGGCATGAGGCTGAGGGGCACTGTGAACATGTGGCTGTACAACCAGAATTCAGATGGAATTTCACAGGCTCAAACAATGAACAGAATCTACTAATGTTGAACCTCTTATGGACAAGTGTGTCAAGTCCTGGCTTTGGGTCCAAACACTAACTGTCCAAATACAAGAAGCAAAGAGACTTCAGAACTTAAATAAACAGAAAGCAGTTTGAATGAAGAGTGGACAGGGCAGTCGAAAACTTAATATTATATACGATGAATTAACAAGAGTAGCTCTTCTGAATAGTGAATAAGATACCACATGCAGTAACAGGAATATACTAAGTGCTCAATAAATGTTTGTTACCATTGCTACTATGGCCACTGTTGGCTCTTGTTGACAAGACTTAAAGAGGAGACTTTAAGGTTTCTGGATTTGCTTTCATCCTTCTGTTTTCCCTAGTCTTTTCTTTTATATTCCTTCTTAAATGTACCTCAGTGCTGTTGGGATTGATCAAAATAGAGTTAGGAATTGGATAGGGAGAGGGGCTCTAATCAGGAACTGACCTTAAATCCTTCTCACTGTCTAGGGCCATGTTAGAAGCTTTATATAGATATCTTTATATTCTCATGCATGGCTTTCTCTTTGTGATTATGTCCCCGTTATAACAGCCACCTTACTCTAGGTCTGCAGCATGGGTGGTGGGGATTGGAGTGGAAATGAGGATTATGGAAGGGTTTTGGGTGGATTAGGGTAGGGAGAAAAGAAGAAGGGATTAAACAAACCATTTATATGGCTACATCATTCCCAACAATTAAAAATGTTCTTTCCCCTCAGAGAGACTCAACAATAGTATGCTGGCCTTTAGTTCTGAAAAGTGGTTGGGTTTGGACTTCTCAATTTTAAGTGATCCTTCAAGGAAAATTGATTGGTGAGATCAATTGGTAAGTTCTTATTTTCCTTTCTCTTCAACCCAGACAAAGCTATTATGTCTTCAGTTTTGATAAAAAGAAAAGAGTTTACAGGAAGAAAAATGTTTGTCTTTTGGAGATAAAAATAGCATCTGCTTTTCTGGGAGCCAGTCAGCAGCTGGAGGAAATTATTTCTCTCTTTTCTCTGACCCTTTTCTAAGAGTGCTGGTCACCTTTCTGTTTAATTACTTTTGTCATTATCATTTAAAATGACCACAATTTTAGCATCCGTTATTTCAATAGCACCTGCATGTTCAGGGTTTTTTTCTCAGTTTTAAAGTTTAGTCAAGTTATATCACATAGCAATTTTAGGAGCTCTCTTCACTCTTTTTGAAACACTTCACTCTAAAACAATAGCTATCATTTTAGAAGAAAAAGTTTCTAAAGGGTCAACGACTTAACTGATACCTCAAATTTTAACAAATTCTCTGGGTTTGAATTAAGCCACCCATTCCCAAAACTATGTAGGAAAAACAATCAAGTCTAGGGAGCTATCTTTGTTTTCTCTTCAAATATTATACTTTAAAGTAAATTGTATTTTGGGGGGCATGAGGAAAAACACATTTAAAATGTGATCTTTATTTCATTTACAGAAACATTTTCTGGTACCCACTGGACTCAGAGTAGGCAGAAACCTTATTATTAACTAAAATTTGAGAACTCTGTAGTATGGTAACTTTGAAGTGGCTCTTTGTTGTGGTTTGAATTCTAGGATGGAAGAAAAAGCTGTCGGCAACCTTGGGGAATTACTTAACTTTTCCTGTATTTGCTCCTCATCAATGTAAGGAATTGCTCTCTTCAGCATTGGGAGTAGTGAAGCATACTTTAGAAATAAGAGTAGGAGAAGGGTTTTTTTTTCCCTTGAATTCTCTTATTTTTAGGAAAAAGGAACAAGCTTCTAAACAAAATTTTTTCTCTCTATCCTTGGTGATTGAAAAGTATTGATACCAGAGAGAAAACAGGAAAGGGGAGGATGACAGACAACATAGAGAGAAATGGGAGTCTACTTCCCACTGTCAGCACTCAGATCAGGAGACTGATAATTACTTATGAGGTGGCCAAATGGTGAATTCTTAACCAGAGGGTGATTGTGCTAGGGATAATGTTTTATTAGGGCTATGTTAAGGTAGCAAGGATTTGCTTTTAATACTACAGTAAGAGTAAGCATTTAACAGCACTCTACTAAAGTATTTTTTTATGTTTCTTTTATTTATTTTGAGGGGAAAGGAAGGGCAGAGAGACAGAGAGAGAATCTCAAACAGGCTCCGTGCAGCCCAGCATGGGGTTCAAACCTATGAACTGCAAGGCCATGCCTGAGCCAACACCAAAAGTGAGACACTTAACAAACAGAGCCACTCTGGTGCCCCTTTACTAAAGTATTTTTGTCAGTGTGTTTGTCATTTAGAATTTGAGAAGAAAAGGCATTATTGTCATGCAATGAAGACTGTCTCTGGCAGCCTGGAGGAAGCTAGAGAGGTAGAGCTGACCATATGAGCACTTATGTAGGGCAGAAAGTGTGGGTGTCTGCTTAGCAGGCCCACCTGCCCTCTGACAATTTGATTGCTGGGGACAAATCAGAACAGAGCAGTCTCTCATATTTCTGGGCTGTTTAAGTTCAAACTGCCTTTGGGGGAGGTGGAAGCCAGTCCCACGGACTCAAGATTGGAATCACTTAGACAGAAGAGTCTACAAGATCAACTTCGCCAGTCTCCTGCCTTTGGGAAGGATGTACACTCAGGGCACAAGAAAATGAATGTTCTGTAGCTGACACTTTTCCCTATTTAGGGCAATCTTTAAATGTAATGAAATAACAGTCTGGGGCCAAACCTCCATTTAAATTCACAAATGTAATTTTCAATTTCTCCTTGAAATTGAAAGTCTCATTGTCTAATTTTTGAGTTAATATTAAACAAAAAGAATTGTGTAATTCCAAAGTTTTAGTTCATAAAGTAAAAACTAAAGATCATAAAATCCTGAATTATATTTTGCCTTTCAGATATAAAGGTCAATGACACAGTTTAGTTATATACATTTTAGAACTTAACTTTCCTTCTCAAATGACCATCTAAGGCCAAAAATTATCTTCCCAAAAGTAAATGTTGTCCACATTTGGCATGCATAGTAAGTTCTTTAACATTTGTAGTTTTATATTTCAAAATACTTGACCACCAGAATCACTTTCCAGTTTGCACCAACTTAAATAAAATGTTAGGGATGCCTGGTGGCTCAGTCCATTAAGTGTCCATCTCTTGGTTTGGGCTCATGGCATGATCTCATGGTTCATGTCCCGTGTCAGGCTCTGCACTGGCAGTGTGGAGCCTTCCTGGGATTCTCTCTCTCTGCCCCTCCTCCAATGTCCCTTTCTCAAATAATAAATAAACTTTAAAAAGTACAAATAAAAGCTTAATATGTAAGCTCAATAATGCATTTAAAGTATGCCATAAGCTCTACTTTTTAGGTAAGGCTTGTGATACTATCATTCAGTGGGCCAAAAGGCAGAGTAAGCATGATATTTTGAAATGTTTGCTCAGTCAACATATCAAAGTTTAGTTTTGGCTCTTGAGTACATTAAGGTTATCAAGTTGTGAATGCTTGGGTTGTACAATGTTTGTGGACCACTTGCATGCAATAACACCCTGTACTTATATAAAACCACTTTGCTTTTTCTAAATATTTCAAATTGACTCTTACAAAAGTACTCTATTTCTGAGAAAACACATGTAAAAGAACACACATATAGCAAGGACAAAATCAGATCAGTGAACTGGCTTTTTTAACTGCAGTGATGGTGACATCAGAAGCTGGAGCTTGAGTTTTAGTTTTCAATGTGGAGACCATTAATTTTCTTTTCAGTGCAATGCTTGTCCATTTCTGGCAGTGGAGTCTTAATTTTCAACTTTCTATTTTTTCCCCTTGTAAAGTACTTAGTAATCTGGTTATCACTCTTGGATTTAAAAGTACTTAGAAGACAGTTTCCTCTCTTAAATTTCACATGCATCAAACAGATTAAACACAATATAAAAACCAGTGGACTCTGATGAACATGCTGTGTAATGGTTATGAGTGGGGACTCTGAAGTTGGGGAGGCCTGAGCTGGCACCCTAAACACCATCTCTGAGACAATGGATGAGACAAAGAAAAATTGTGTGCCTCAGTTTCTTCCTCTGTAAAATGGGAGATCCCAGGGCTCGCTCATAGTTGTTTGGAGAATTGAATGATAGGAGCATGTAAACCTTTCAGAACAGGACCTGATTCAGAACATATGCTAATATTTTGTTGAATTCATAGGTACTAGTGGACAATTAGTGTGGTTTCTCCCTCATCAATCATTCTACTACATATCCACCATGAATATTTATTTATTTTATATTTACCTCATCTACTTTAAGGATAATTTTCATCAGTTTAAAACAAAATAACTCATATAATATGATAAACCAATGAATAAAAAAGACAAAACCTGAGACAGAGATGGAAAAATTCTAATGAAAACTCCTGGTTTAAGGAAGACAGCAATGAACACAAAATTTGGCTCTGAGGTTCCTGGCAGCCAGTGGAGAGAGGGAAATACAGCTCACTGAACTGTGGATTACACTGCCGACTAGAAGAACACATTCTGGTTTGCTTCCATTACCAAGAGCTGCAAAACAAGCTGACCTAACATGTGTGGCTGAAATCATGATGACTCACCAGTTTTCAGAATTCTGTGGGTCGGCTGAGGGACTCTTCTGCTAATCTTGCTTGGGGTACCAGATGTAGGTCATGCACTTAGAGGCTGAGATTGGCTGGGGTTGCTCTTTGGGAATCTTGGTTTATGTCCTCATGGTCAACTTGAGTTTCCTCATAACATGGCAATCTTTTTTTTTTTTTTTAATGTTTATTTTTGAGAGAGAGTGGGAGTGGGGTAGGGCAGAGAGAGAGAGAGGGAGACACAGAATCTGAAGCAGGCTCCAGACTCTGAGCTGTCTTCACAGATTTTGATACAGAGCCAGACTCTCAGACTCCCAGATCAAGACCTGAGCCAAAGTGAGATGCTTAACCAACTGAGCCACCCAGGCACCCCTATGGCAGTCTTGAGGTAGCAATCCAATAGGAAAAGCCCCTGTATGCAAGGTTCTGCTCAATCATCCTTGCTAATGTCCCATTGATGAAATCAGTCATAAAAGTAACAAGCCCAGAGTAACATCAGTTGGAATGCCAGGAGGCATGGTTCATGGAGTTCATAATCTATCAGTTTCTTAGGACATGCCAAGTTAGCAATCTGGGACTCACTGACACCCAGAACTTTTTTTAAAAATAGGTATCTTCAAGCTTCATATCCTTTTTACTATTAAACCTTGTTTCCATGTGTTACATCTTTTTTCTCTGTAGTGACACCACCATTGCAAGCCTTATAAGCTCCTATCTGCTAGGACCATAACAGTTTTGTTAGCCTTCTGCCTCTGGAAGCCTTAGAATAATTTTCTTGGCCTTTTTGTTGATGACTCCCTAGTCTTTGCTTGCTAAAACAGAAGCTTAGCAATAGTCCTGAACACACTGTCCATGGATTCAAATGCTTCAGCACATCTCCTGTAAGTTATGATGAATTACTCACAAAATTATTGTAGTGCTCAGGTGTGAATCAGATCAGCTAGGGGAATATCCAAAATGCAGACTCCTGGGCCTATGAAAATTTAATCTACAGAGAGATAAGAGCCTATGAGGCATTTCAGGGACACGAAGAAAGACTTTCCTCTAAACTATACTCTCTTGCCCTTCTTTTTCCTTCTGACACTTATTTTTTTCTTTCTGTATTTTACTTATTCTTGGCCTACTTTACCTTCAAATATGAGAAGGGGTAAGAAAATGGGAACTGTAACCTAACAGCTCTAACAGCTTTGGGTTTAATTCTCTCCATCTTTTTGGTGACTGGTCGACTCTGGCTCAATCACTACACTTGTCTGAGCTGCTCTTTCTTCATGGGTTAAGTGGACATAATTTCCTACCTTCTATCATTATGGTAAAGACTAAATGAGACAAAATAGGTAAAATACAATGCCTGAAACATAGTGAGAATTCTACTACTACTACTGCTGCTGCTGCTACTACTACTACTACTACTACTTCCTACGGTGCTTTAGGCTGTGCTTAAGAATAGAGCCAATGTGGGGTGCCCAGGTAGCTTAGTTGGTTAAGCATCCAACTTCAGCTCAGGTCATGATCTCCTGGCTCATGGGTTTGAGCCCCATGTAAGGCTTTGCACTGACAGCACAGAGCCTGGAGCCTGCTTTGGATTCTGTGTCTCCATCTCTCTCTGCCCGTCCTTGCCCCAAATAAATAAACAAAAAACAAAAAACAACAAAAAAAAAAGAATAGCGCCAATGCATTGGAAAACAGAATTGACAGATGGGAGAGCAACTCAGTCTCTGAGCATTTTGCTTGAGAACTTAGATCCAGCTGTGCCTGAAGCCATCTCCCTTGTTAGACTCTTTAGTTACTACAGCTGACATGTTCCTTTGTGCCTAAAGCCAGCTGGAGCTATATGTGTGTCACTTGTAAGAGAGGTCCTGACTTCTGTAGGATCCAAACCTGCTCTGTATCAATTTCATCTGATGAATGTAATTAAAATATAGTTTCCTGCTTTGTCCTCTCAAGATTCTGATTTTGTTGGCTTTGAATAGGACCTGGGAAGATGTATTTTTAGAGCACCCTAAATGAGTTACTCATCCCTAGCCTATATATCACCTTTCAGAAACTGCTTCCTTCAATTCTGAGTTGCTTATTTGGCAGTCCCTACAGGACTTTGTAAGTTATCTTGCACACAGAAGGCCCCCTAGTCCATTAAATATTTGTTGAATTGAACACACATTCCAAAAACATGAGTAAGGAGAAAGGACAGATTGGCTCAATAGGCTGATTATATAAAGTTGGGAGGACAGTTAAAAAGAAACAGATTACTTCCAGAAATTTCCAGCATCTCAGGGTAACTACCTTGTTTGAATTAATTTCATACAAATTAAAAATTCTATTCAGTTTTCTCCTTCAAGCTTTGAGGATTTGGCTGTGACCAATTTATCACATGGCCTTGGACCTCTTTCCTGACAATTTAATGCTTTCTTTTTTTTTATTTGTTTCAAATTAAGACCTCTTTGCTCTATATAAAGATTTCATGTTAGGGTTGCCCTTTATGATAAATTTTATTTCAACTGAATGACTGTTTAAATAGAAGTTTCAGTTTCATTCCAACCACATCAAGGAGTTTGCAGAGTAAAACAGTTTCATACATTCAGGAGCCTGATAAATGGGGTGGGAATCCTCCTTTACTAAGACAGGCAGTGAAAGGTGCTACTGATGGAAATATTATGAGCACACACTATCAAAGTGGGAGAGACATCAGAACCCACCTGCTACAGAACATTGTTCCATTTATTTAATACACACTTTGGCAATTTCTTGCTCCTGGCCCCACAAATATTACAATGGCTCTTTTGGGGAAAAAATGCGTCTGAAGTCCTGTCTGGATGGATTTTTAAGAGTTATAGACTAGCGTTGACAAGGTGACCACAGGAAAAGATTTATTCCAAAGACTTTCAATGGGAACCACCCATCATTAGCACGGAAAGGGAGTCTGAAAGATTTTTAAAAGCAGCATTGCATTGATGGTTTGGATTCCAAAGCTAAAGGAGGCCAAAGATAACTCAATCCAAAACCATTGGAATTAAATTAGAACCTGAAAATTCTATTTTCATTTTGCATGCAATCACATCTTAGATGTCCCTCTGATCAGATGTATTATGATAAATCAGTGAGAGAAATCATCCCATTTTAAACATAACAACAAGGTCTGTACCCCCCCTGGAGATGTCCTTCTATGTGATCACAGGCAACTACAGCATCAAAGCCAAGGTTTCTCGGCTCCCCCATCCTGAGGATCTCCAGGAGGGAGAGAAATACCCCACCCTTCCTGCTCAAGTGACACATCTTTTTAGATGGAAGAAAATTTTGGCAACACATCACCCAGGGATGCTTCACCTTGATTTTATGGAACTGCTGTGTGGAGAAGGGGGTCTGTGGTGAAAGCTTCCAACATCACTGGGAACCGAAACACATAACATTTTGCATCTGTGTGTATATAAGATTTTTGGTAGGCAGAAGCACTGAGAAAAAGCAAGAGTTCGCAATTTTCTCTCACTTAAACCACTTCATGGATGGGGTGTTAAAGACTACATGGACATGCCCAATGTCACCCAGCAAGTAACCTGAAGAACTGCCTTGGGGTTGTGATAACAGATGGGAGCCCATTTTTGAACATGAGGCTAAGGGGACAGGAAACCCTATAGTGAACATAGCCCACAGACCTGCTTATTTGACCTGCAGTGTTTTATCCATTATGAAAAGTCATGAACATCCCTGTTTCTCAAAAATTCCAAGATGTGTCAAGAGGGAGCCCAATTTCATTGGCGTGTGTCCCCAGCTTGACTCAGTCCCTCCCACCCTCTACCATCTTGTTCCCAGCTGCTTCACTGATTTTCCCCTGCCCTCCCTGGTCGCTGAAACACCGGAGTTCTTGGTTTTGGATGCTAAGAGTCTTGGCACCTGCCGAGTCCTTTGGGAAGTTTTACAAAACTCCTTTGGGTCTGATTCTGTGTCACTCAGAGTGTTTCTTTTTTTTTAAGTTTTATACAAATAGCCAAATCACAACTGCTTAGAATAACACGTTTAATGCTTGCTCACCCCACGCATCCCTCAGTGTTGGGACAAAGCTCTGCTAATATAGTCATTTAGGCATAAACTGACAAACGGCCGCCGATGGAAATATGACCTGCAAGAGCTCGAGTTTCTCACACTGACAGTTCCCACACGGACAAATGCTTCGACCTGAAAGTGACACGTGCAGCGTCTGCTCACAACTCATTGGTCAGCACTAGTCTCATGGCCCCACCCTACCTCAAGGGGCGTGGAGGTGTAATCCTATAGAGCGCAGAAGGCAGAGGCAAAGGAAGATTGAGTGAGCACCGCTGGTTCCTTTTGTTAGTTTAATTGTGGACACCTGCCCTGGGTCTTGAGCAGTGGTGTGTAGTTCCAGGAAGAGCTATTTTGCTTTGGGATTCCTTTGGACACCTTTTCTATACTGACACAGTACTCTGGGCATGAGGGACACGGACCCATGTGAGGTCCCTGTGTCCTATTGATAGAATTGTCCAACTTTTGTCCTGACTTCAGTTCCCAGGCTCTTTACTGTGCATCATTGGCTAAGTTGTGCTGTGTATCTGAGCCTCAGTTTCCGCAGCTTGAAGAATATCACCCTACAGATTTGTGGAGATAATTACATTAAATGAACTTAGTCGTGTTCAGTGTCTCCATCAATGGTAGCTGCTATTTTTGGAGGGGATACCTCTTAGTAGTTATGAGAATGGGTTTACAAGCAGCTGTGTGACTTTGGTAAAGTCAGCTACCTTCTCTGAGACTTAATTTCCTCCTCTTAAAAATGGGAACTCACTGTGCTATGTATGAAAAGCCCCTTGTACAAATTAAGCAATCAAGAAAAATGGTATTTCAGTATTTAAAAAATATTCTCGGGGCACCCGGGTGACTCAGTCAGTTAGGTGTCTCATTTTGGCTCAGGGCAAGATCTCACAGTTCATGAATTCAAGCCCCTTATCAGGCTCTTTGGTGCCAGCATGAGCCTGCTTTGGAATCTCTCTCTCTCTCTCTCTCTCTCAAAAATAAACATTTAAAAACAAAAACAAAAAGGGGCACCTGGGTGGCTCAGTCCGTTAAACGTCCCACTTTGGCTCAGGTCATGATCTCAGGGTCCCTGAGTTCAAGCCCTGTGTCGGGCTCTGTGCTCACAGTGCAGAGCCTGGAGCTTGCTTCAGATTCTGTGTCTCCCTCTCTGTCTGCCCCTCCCCCACTCATACTCTCTCAAAAATGAACGTTAAAATTTAAAAGCAAAAACATGTTCTCATATCGGTTAGTACGTGGATGCCCCAATTCTTTCATTTCTTTGAAAACAAAACGCTAACAATTATTTTTTGCCCTGCTGACCAGTATCACTATCATTTGATTTAAGCTTGTTTTTGGCATAAAATGTTCTTATGTTACGACCTTCTTGGATATAAACCACTTTCTGCTTCGAACTCCAGGCACAGAGATCTTCTTGTGATTATTCTGGACAACTATACAGGAAATTCAAAACCTAAACCCAGTTCCTTAGGCATCTGTCTCCAGGAAAAACACCCAAGGATGAAAAAAGCATGCTTTTTGGGAGACTGTTAAGTGCTTTGTTATTTTTTATAATTCTCCAGACACTGCCCTGTGATGTGGTTTTACTTGTTTCCATTTTATAGATGAGGAAACTGAGGCTCAGAGAAGTTAAGCAACTGTCCAGGGTCACACAGGATGTAAGGCAGGTATCAAATTTAAACCATGCCCGACTAGCTCTAGTCTCACATGCAATTTCTCCTGCCAGGGAAACGTTAGCTGCAAAACGGTTAGTTTTAGAGTAATGTGGCTGTAGGGAAACTAAGTAGTTTCTTAGAGAGATGAAATAATTTGTACATTTCACAGCTGCTTACTGGAGGAAAGTGGCTCCAAATCCTGTGTTCTCTCTCTGATTCTATCCAGCCTCACAAACCAGACAGATTCTTGGCTCTAATGTTGACGTCCCAGTCACCAGGAATCTGAGGGACTGGCTTAGGAACCTCCCACCTTGCTCTGGCACGGAGAGACCCACTTCATACAAACACCTCCCCGTGGGGACCACATAACATGGCTCCTGCCAAGTGGATGACAAGTGAACCAAGTGGATGCACATAGCGAACCCGTCTGCCAGCCAACCATCACTGTAATTTTTCATCTGCCTTTGACACAGGCAACGTTCCACTCCGGAGCTCTGACTGACAGCAGTAGGACACCAGTCCTGCCCAGGCAAGCTGTTTCAAGCAAACTGGAAGTGAGTAACCCTGGGTTCTGGGCCAGAGAGAGAGAGATGAGGTCAGCTTGGCAAATGTCAGCACCCAGATTTCCTGAGAGAGAGAGGAAGGGGAAGCTTTATAAAAGGACACTCTCAAGCATGCCCCAAAGATCCCAGTTCTCCCCCCATTTTGGGCATGTCAGAGTCCTTCTGCATCAAGCTGGCTGAGGCTTTGGGGGCTTTTTACGGAGGAACAGAGCCATTTTCCTATATTATAGGTAATTTGGTTTGGAGGGGTCATGGGATCCAAAGCAGGCCTGACATTTTAATCCCCAGCTAGTTTTCAGCTCAAGTTTTGTGGATGCGGGCAAGGTAGAGACACAAAACTGTGTATAAATACACAACGAATAGAATACAAGATTCCACAGGGCCCTAGATATGTCTTGGGTAGAGTTTTCTTGGGTTTTGGGAGTCACCAAAGCTTTCACTTTTAACTCCAGAGCTTTAACTTCATAGACTGAACTTTTAAATTAACAAGTGTAAACAGCACAATTCCATCATTAAGAAAGCAATGGCGGAAGTGAGAGGAGGGTGCTGGGAGGTGCATTGATTCTTCTGGAATCTTGATAATTCCTTCCTGTGAAGGGCATGTATTTGGCAGACAAAGAGTTCTGGCCCTTTTGCCACAAGACTGCCTCTACTCCAGGGAGGTGGAGGGATCTACCTGATGGGGAAGAAAAAACTAGATCTTCCTCTTTTTATTTTTATTTTTTTTAGGTATGAATCCATCAGGATGATTGGATGATGCCAGCTCACCCACGCTGGGCTGCACTGCCTGGGTTGTGTGTGTTAATACATCCGGCAGAGGCCAGCAGGGTAGCAGTTCCTAATTCCACTGCACCTAATTGCACTGCAAACATCCCCATCCTAGCCTTTGGCTGCCATCAAAGTTATAGCTGGATTTTCCAACCTGCAACTCTTCTGTTGTATTTCTTTATTTGTTCAGAATTCAGGTGGGTAAAGTATTTTTTCCCCCAAACAACAGTCTAGATGTTGCTGTCATAATATTTTTTAGATGTGACTAACATTTAGGGGTACCTGGGTGGCTCAGTTGGTTAAGCATCTGACATCGGCTCAGGTCATGATCTCATGGTTCGTGAGTTCAAGCCCTGCATCGGGCTATGTCCTGACAGCTCTGAGCCTGGAGCCTGCTTCAGATTCTGTGTCTCCCTCTCTCTCTCTGCCCCTCTCCTGCTTGCACTCTTTGTGTGTGTGCCTCTCTCTCTAAAAAATAAATAAACATTAAAAAAAAATTTTTAAAGATGTGATTAACATTTAAATCAGTTGACTTTAAGTAAAGCAGAGTAGCCTCCGTAATGTGGGTGGGCCTCATCTTATCAGTTGCAGCCCACAAGAACAAAGGCTAAATTTCCCAGAAAAAACAATCTTGCCTCAAGACTGCAACATGGAAACCTACCTGAGTTTCCAGCCTTTAGCCTCAAGAGTGCAACAAATCTTAATCTCTAGCCTGCTAGCTTCCCCTAGATTTAATACTTACTAGTACCCACAAATGTGGGAGTTAATTCCTAAGATAATTACCTATTAGAGAGTTGGCAATGTATCTTGCATGCATACACACACATATATATATACCACACATATATACATGTATCTATATAGATATATACTGTCCTATTACTCTGTTTCTCTGGAGGACTTTAACACAGTCCTCCTATAACCTCAACAAATAATCACAGTGGCTGACATCATTAAGCCCTCAATCTCACAACTGCATTTAGACATGTAGACAACTGCGTTTTCCCCATTTTATAAATGAGGAAACTGAGGCTTAAGAAAGCCAAGTAATTTGTTCAAGCCCATGCAACTAGAAAGTGGAAGAGAGGTAGCATTTGAACTCATATTTTCCTACAACAGGTGCTGATATTCTTAATCATTATACCACACCAGGAGAGAAAGACATACTCAAAGCTATGATAAAATGTATATAATTAAAGTTTGGTCATGGCCAAGTGAGGCAAATCCCTATCAGTCATCTTATAGTGAGTGCTCCTATTTTGAGGTTATATGAACTGATCATGTGTTAAAGCGGATGCGAGCAGCCCAGGGGCTGCTCCCCTGGCCAGCCCTCTCAGTGTTTGCGGGCTCCGGCTTGTCTCTGATTGTCCCTGCTTATTTGGTACTCTGATATTCACCATAATGAATAACTCTCAAGGCTGGCTATGTAGACCACTCACACTTTTTTTTTAAGTTCTATCTAAAATTTGCTGTTATAAAAACTTACAATACTGGCAAGAACAACAGCATGGAAAAAATAAAAGTATCTTCATGGATCAAATTCACCTTTGAGGATTTAGTCTGATGTTCATCTGTTCATGGATTTATACAAAAGTCATCAAGAAAGATATACTGAGAATTTATTCTGTGCATGTCTTATTTAATTCACTTATTTATTCCAAATTAATTATGGGATTCTTAATGCATGCTCTTTTTTTTAAAGGGTCACTCTCCCAATTTTCTCCCTGTATTTCCCTACACAAACTAGTGTCCTTACAATGTGCCCACCAGTAATAATAAGGGACCTCCCTTCTACCCAGAGGTTTTCATGTCCACTGCTTAAAAATGTATCCAACTTACTTATACCCCTCCTTAGAGCCTTACTCTCTACTTTCCATAATGATACTTAGTTTGCTAAGCTAATACAGAGAACCAAGTTAATGGATATTCAAAAGCCTAACAGTGATCTAGTCCAGGTAACATGTATTTTAGAACAAAGATCTTTTGGAAGCACACCACCTCCATGCAGAAGGAGTGGGTTTCATAGTGGACACTTCAGATCTTTTATTATGGGTGGTTTTGGTCAGATGAGCTTTCTCGGTGTTCTGTCAAATGTCATGCCCTGTGTTGAGGACAAAACCTCCACCATTTGAGAAGCTGGCAATATGTCCTCTTGTGTGACATCATTCTACTTGTTAATGGGATGATTGCATCACAAAGTAAAAAAGAACCAAGTATTTGCATCAAGAAAATCATGTGTGACATATCTAAGGTAATGGTTAAAAGAAGGCAACAGTTTTCTTCTAAGGATCCTCTTTCTACTTCCATGAAAAGTTTACTTGACAGGTGGAAGCTACCTAATCAATATCCACTCTTTGTGTTTTTCAATGGCTGAACCACCATTTTGTTAGGGTGACAAGTAGACCTTATTTCTCAGCCTCCATGCATCTAGTCAGTGGTGTGTGTAACCAGATCACCAGGAAACAGTGGCATGTTTCTCCCAGGAAATTTCTTCAAGGACTGAAGACTCAACTAGGAGGGGTTTGTCTTTTGCTTTTCTCTCTTCCTCCTACCTGGAAAGCACACTTCAAGGCTGGAGCACTAACAGCCATTTCTCAACATAGAGAAACTTCGAGAGATGAAACTACGTAACAGCCTTGCAGAACATAAACACAGGATGAGCTGGGTGAGTAGGGATTTATCTGTTAATATTGGACTACCTACTTCTAGAATTCTTTAATGTAATATATAAACTTCCATCTCATTGCAACCACTGCACGTGTATATGTGTATGTTTTGTAAAGCTGTAACTAAAACATTGCTCGCTTATTATTAAAATCTATTAAATGTATTATTCCAACAATGTTTTATAAATGGAACCAACTGGGATCCTGAGTTTATTCACAACTGACTGTTCCAATCACTTGGAAACTGAGTGATTCATAAACTTTTGGGTGCTGGGCCCCTATTTTGTTTTAAACATAGATCTTCAATTTTCTCTGTTGCCTGACCATTGCTATTCATGGATTATCCAACATATTGGTAAAGAAGTCATTGTCCACAGAATGTAGTTTTCACTTGAGGTGGAAAAGCTGCTTCCGCTGCCCCTTCCTCCTCCTCTGTTTTCCCTCAGAGTTCGAGTAAAATTATGCCTGGTGTAATTTATTGAAACCCACCCTTCATTTTCCAAAACATATCTGTCTAGGAGAGTTTAATACCTGTAAGACGTTTGTTACTCTCACTTGTCCTAATCAGGAACTGAATAAAAAGACATTTTGACATCTTGGAAAGAATGAGGTTTCTGAACTTAGGCTGATCTGTTAAACCAGTTAGTTGAGCAAGGCCGGATGAACCCTCAGGAAAAATCATGAAAACTAAATTAAACTGCACACAAAAAGCAATTTACCAGCAACGAACCTAATTCGCAATTTGCCTCCTCCGGAGAAGAATAATCTGCCTTGGCCACATGCCAATGAGAGCTCCATGCGATAATCTATAGGATTGCACAATTCCTCTTAGGACAGTTATGAAAGGAAAAATAACATTTGTTCTGCCAAAGTATGTGGACTTGCTGACATTTGCTGAAATACAGATATCATCTAGGTGAAAAGTGAACAGGATGTTACCCTTAAGGTGCTTCAGAGAGCAAGTATGTTACCGATCTTTTCCACACATACATAAGGCAGCTTGAATTTCTGGTAATTGTGAGGGCATGACTCTTGCAACTATTTCCAACAGACCCCTGGTGACTTTTGGGCTTTGTGAAGATCATTCCTATACACTCAACCTGGTGAGAAATTGTTCTTTGTGATTTTCAGTAACGTTTGTCTGTTTCTCTGCCTGTTGGAATGGTGATTGAAGAGGGGGATGGAATATGGAATTGTGGGTGGGGAGGGGAGTCTGCACACTTTAAATAAAGTGTACCTGTCATATTAACTGCTGGACTCTACAGTGACCAGGAGAAACATGCTGGGAAGGGATGGGGAGAGACATGCTATCCATTTTATTTCTCTGAAGAAAACATTAGGAAATTTTTAAATAATGGAGATTATCACCAATTCATATGGGGTGAGTTCATGGAAGAAGGTTCTAGGCATGCATATGTGGAGGGGAAAACATAAGAGATTTGACCACTAATGGAAAATCTGGATAGTCCTGTTTAGCTGTTAATCAAAGTTAGGCATAGATTAGAAGTATGACCAGTGGGTAAAAGCATTTCAAGATGTAATACGGTGAATAGCTCAGAAACAGAAAATATTGACAATAATGGACAAATTGTTCAGTAACAGATTCAAAAAGAACTTGGCCACAAGTCGTCAAAATATTAGAGGATCAGAAAACAATGCATAGGAATTAGGAGATGTGTTTCAATAATATCTGTCTAAAAACTTATTAAGAATCCAACTGCAGAAGGCTTCGTGTTGACAGAGATTGAATGTGATAGTTTAAAATCACTTTTAAGATGATTTTATACACTAGTAAATTAAAACTCAATGCTTAGACTGCTGATTTGCAGTGTTGCAAGGAAAGCAGCAGCCTTCTTTAGTACAGTGACTAGAGTTTGAAGATCATTTTGAGCTTTGAGTAGACTGAGGTGGAAGCTAAGAAACTAATAAGGAATTAGTAAGTGAAAATGTCATATTTGAAAGGGCTTTTGATATCTCACTAATGTAAAATTTTACAGCTCAACAGGAATGTTGCACAGTTTGGTTAGACAGAGTGGTTAATGAAAGATATAGTTGGCAATAGAATTCACATCAAGAAATACAGAGATGGTGCCCACTGTATGCCAGGCACTGTGCTAATTGCTGTGAAGCTACAGATGAGTAAGTTAGAGCACTAGGGTCTAAAAATTTATAGTTCGATAAACAGGAAAGTGACATGGTAGAAAGCATGAAACGAGATGTATACAGTTCCAGGACATGTACAAGAAACAGAAAGAATATTACAAAGGACCAAGTAGCATTGTTCAGTGGGCATGACTGGATAAGAAAAGGCGAGAGAAATGCAAAGTTTTAGGGAGAGATTTCCATCTGAGCTTTGTAAAGATGAAGAGGAGCCAATCAGAGACATTTAAAGATGTAGAATAAGAAAACGATTAGGAATCACTGACAGGAACATTTGGTCTTTTGAAAGAAGGGAGCAAGAGCCAGATCAGCCGTTCGTATCTCTCCCAGACCCAGTATTCAAATCTTTAATGTTATCACTCTAATGAACTTTTGGGGTTTGCATCATCATCTTATTAATTTTTAATCTTTTTTTATAGAACTAAACTGACAAAGTCATCTCATTCTTAAAGTTTGAAAGAGCTTGTGAGATCATTTTTTTATTTCCCTGATTCATTAATTTATTCAGCAAACACTTACTAAGAAACTACTATGTGCTAGGCAGGCACTATGTTAAGTACTCCTAATACATGACAAAAACAAAAGAGACTAACATCCTTGCCCTCGTGCAACTTATGCTCTAAGAGGAAGAGAAAGACAATAACTCACATAAAATAAATGTGTCAATATCATAAGTCTATCAAAAGGCTATTAATGTTAAGGGAGAAAATCAGAGCACATTTGCCATGAGTAGGTCTATCTCTCTGCCCAAGGAAGGCTCACTGTACTCCTGCTGTCCCAGCATAATTATCCTCAGCACCCACTTTTCCCCTAAAAGATGTCCCAGTTTGGGACATCTACAAAAAGACACTACAAAAACGAGTACCATAGTTAGAAGCATTCAGAATGTGTGCCTCTGTTCCCTGGTGTGTGTGTGGTGGTGTAGTGTAGTTAGTAGTGTAGTTACAATATTTAACATAGTAATCCAGGTAAGCTTCTCACAGGAGAGGACTTCTGAGCAAAGACCAGAAGGAAGTGAGAGAGTGAGCCACCAGATAGCTCAGTGAGGACTGTTCCAGGCAGAGAAAAGATCTAGGCCAAGGCCCTAAGATTTCAAGGAATGCAAGCAAGGCAGTGCAGCTGAAGTGGAATAAATGGAGAAGAGAGAAACAGGAGATGGGGCCATGGCTAAAAAGGAGCAGGGGCCAGACTGGGGAGAGCCCAAAGCCATTGTAAAGGGAGTTGAGTTTTCCTCTGAGTCCAGTGGGAAGCCCTGGGCTTCCCATAAACAAAGGACATAATCTGACTTCTGTTTTAAAATCATTACTTTGTCAATTCTTTGAGGAGAACACTCTAGGAGGCACAAGAAAACTGAGTTTATCTAGGTAGGAGTCTCCTCCTCTCAAATGAGTAAGCAATGGCCATGGCTTAGCCTAGGATAGTAGCAGAATACGTGGTCAGAAATGTTCAGACTGTGGATATGTTATAAAGCAGCAGGATTTCCTGATGAACAGGAAATAAAGGGATGAGTTGCCATCTTGAAGCAGTAACAAACAACTTGCAGAACTAGTTTAACAACTTTTGAGTTTTTGTTGTAAATGACCTCTTAAGAAGAGAATCACATCTCCCACTTGGCTTCAAAGCCTTGACTTCCCTTTCAAAGCATTTGCAAAATGGTTGCAAACACAGCATCTTCTGTCTGGTAAATAGTAAGGATTGTTGCAATATGTAGTTCTGACTGACTGCAACGTAGGGAATGTGCCACACTCAAGGAATTCTGTCAAAAATGGAACCTTTATAAACAATAGCAAATAGGTAATCAGTATGTTGAATGGAAAGCTTACATTTTGAAATGGTGAGTAGTGCGGATGGTAGCACATCCATGGGGTGATGGATTACTAAGTAGCATAGCAGAGAGAGTTGGAAGTTCTGCCCATGTCACTATCTGTCACTTTCACCACAACCCTTAATGCCTCTGAGATGAATGCCCTCGCTGTAAAAGCATTCTACTGTGATCATAGCTCTGTTCTCACACTCGATGTATTTTTGGCTCTAACATTCTATGACTCTGTAAACACTTGGAAATCAGGTGAGGAGAAGGCTATATAGACAACTAGTATTCTGAGATTATTATTATTATTGTTATCCTTAGTCATTTTTTTGTGTAGACATATTTAAAAAAACTTTTTTTAATGTTTTATTTATTTCTGAGAGAGAGAGAGAGAGAAAGAGAGAGAGACAGTGTGAGTAGGGGAGGGTCAGAAAAAGAGGGAGACACAGAATCTGAAACAACCTCCAGGCTCTGAGCTGGCTGTCAGCACAGAGCCCAACGCGGAGCTCGAACCCACGAACCGGGAGATCATGACCTGAGCCGAAGTAGGACACTTAACCAACTGAGCCACCCAGGTGCCCCTTTTTTGTATATGTAAACTGGAGGTCAAGGACTGATCTCTTCTCTAACAATGCTTTATTTCCATAGGCCATAAATCAGAGAGGTCCTTAGCACAATGATTAAGAACACAGGTGTGGCTTTAAAGCAGATTAAGCATTAACTGTATTTTAGGAGACTTGTGCTATTATGTAAAAATAAGATATATTGATAATAAAAATTTACTGGGCATTGGGCTCTGCCTACTTGGGATTCTCTCTCCCTCTCTCTGCCCCTCACCCTTCCATGCCCTCTCCCAAAATAAACTAACTTTAAAAAGGAAATCTTTTAATTCTAAACAAAAACAAGTGTATGTACTCTTCAACTATATCTTACTTTCATACCCATTTTAGAGAGGGAAATGGAGCCACAGAAAAGTGCATCATTTGCCCCAAATTATATGAACTCAGGCAGCTGACCTCTAGAACCTATTACCTCCTCAATCACCATACTCCACTCTCTCCTCCAGGAACAGAGAGGGTTAGCACAGTGTCTGGCAATAATGTAAAGTTAATAAATGCAAGCTATTAGGATGACAGTTATTATAACAGTGGGAATTCAGTACCTGCTGGGTAACTGAATGAATCCATGAGTCATCTACACTGAGGCACTGAGGTGATAACTGAAATCAGGAAGAAATGAGCTCATTCAGGGGGAGAGGACAGAGAAGGGCTGAGGACTGAAATTTGGAAGCTGGATAACCATATGCCCTAATACACACTTGGGTGGGGTTCAGTCTGGAAGTGACTGTTCTCATAACCTGCAGCAGATTCAGATCTTTCCTCTCAAACTGGTCTAGTGAGTCTTGGATTGGGTTCTAACTCCTTAAAACTGTTATGCTGACCTTGTTTCAAAATCTTGTCTTCCCTTTCAAAAACATTTGTAAAATGGCAAATCCTACCTCTAAAAAGTCTATGAAAATTGAGTTGTAAACACAACTGCTTCTGTTTGTAAAGCTCAATGTGTTCCTGATAAGGATATTTATGATTAATTGTTGTTGAAACTCCTGTGCTCAATGTCAAAGTTGGGAAATGAACTCTTACACAGACTCAAAAAACAAGAGGCCATGTGCCCTTGAACATAATCCAGTCAAAGAGAGTGCAAAGGAAAACATGTGAGACAGTCTTCAATTCATGGTGACATGAAAGGTCCCTATTGACGTTGTGAAGAAACCAACAGTTCATCATTTTCTAAGAGACTGTCCTTTGATATGGACCTGCCTGAAACATCCTTTCTAAAGCACAGCTCTTGACTTCACTGGGTAAACATTTATCAGTCCTCCAAAAATTATACTTTACAAGTCTTGATGTCCAATGTCATATTAAAAGAACCAAATGAAAAGAAATCTAGTCAAGAGAATACAAGCACCCAACTGGCTCTAATATGCATTGGTAAATACGCGGAATAATATTTAGTTAGCTCCGTCAGCAAAGTGTCATCCTGTTGAGCCTGGGAGTTAAGTATTATTAAAGTTGTTCCAAATGAATGACAGGGTCCTATCTCTGGACACTGCCATATGACTATTATTGGGTCATTAAATCATGCTTGGGCTAAATCAAATCAGTTACTTATAAAGCTTGAATGGGATTAAGGTGAATAGTATTATGAGCATGTTATTTTTAAAAATCTATCAACGCTGTTTGTTCTCTCCTACCTACCTACCACACGGATTAAAGTTACAAGTGATTTCAGAACAAGGAGCAGGCTAGGTGTTTTTCTCATTAGGCTAGTGAGGAGTATTCAGCTTTAAATGCTACCCACAAATGTCCTCTGTCATTTCACCCTGGTCTCCAATGTCAGGTAAAATGGGGTTCATCCTGCACCACAGTCACCTGAAAATCTAGCAAAAAATGTAAATTTCTGAGCATAACTCCAGAAATACTGGAATTTCCAATAGGTAGGTAGAAGAATATGCATTTTGGGCAAAATCCTCTACTTTGTATCAAATTTGAAAATCAATGGGTAGGGCACAAAGATAGGTTGTCACAGGTGAGCTCTGTTTCCCCTAATAGCTGTGTGACCTTGGGCAAGTGACTTAATGCTTCAGAGTCTAGTTTTACTCATGTATACAAAGAGGGGCACACCAGCCCTGCTTGCAACAAGGTGGCATGCAAGCTGAAATCAGGTAACCTATGTGAAACTGCTTTATCAACTACAAGGCAAGGCATATGCATAAGACACTACGATTGTTGCCTAGTCATTTCCCTTCTTCTCATCCATTCAGTTGGATTAGGACACCATGGGTAGCAATTACATGTCAAATATGGGCAAAGAATTACAAGGTGTAATTGGTGTCTTCATTCTAATTCTCCTGAAGTCTGTTTTAACTTCATAATTGTAAATTACAGAAAGGATGTGTCTGTCTTCAACCCTTTCAAAAAGCATTGCTTGTAAAATTTTTTTCTATGATGTTGTCCATGTTTTGAATCTGCTCTATTTATCCATCTATTATGTGGAAAATATCAACTTTCAGATGAGAATTTCTCTTCTCTCACCCAGCCATGATGAATTGCCACCAGTAACAATAGCTCTTGTGAAAACAGGGAAATACGTCTGCTTCAATACACATGGCTAGGAACTGATAAATTAAAAGAATATTTCTTGAATCTAAAATAATATTGACACTTTTGGTTCAACAATATTTCTTAGGGTAAAAGTATATATCTAAAGAAAACCCTATGTATTTACATATATTTACCTTAATTTTATTTATGAGAGGAAATGAAATATAGTATAATCAATTTTAATATAAAAAGAGGATAGGAAATTGTGTCAAATTCATCTCAGTCTTAAGAGAAAAAATAATTTTATCTGATAAACCCATATGAAGTGACATAATCTCCAAATAATGATTAGAAGATGTTAAAACAAAAATATAATGGTTAAGAAATAAGATACATGTGCTAGACTGTAGTACTTGTTTAAGTATTTACTTTTCATCCTTCTAGACCCATTTCTCTGAGAACAGTCCCAATGGCCTGTCCCTCTTAGAGGATACTCAGGACCCGAGATTGCTATCAACCTTGGCAATGAGACTTGATTTAGTCAGAGAAATATAAGTAGAGGGGAGCTGTGCTATTCACAGATGAAGACAACATGGAGGAGAGCTGGTATAGACTGCCGTTGACATATCACTTCATTTTTCTGAACCATTAAGATTTGAAGGGCTACTTGTTATTGTAGTATAACCTAGTGGGACCTAATTCACCCAGTGTGTTCATTCTATTTCACCCTAACAGTTATAAATAAACACTGACAGAGAAGTTGGGTTAGGCTAGATATGTGAGTCTTGATCTTTGGCCATGAAATATATAGAGTAATTGCTGGGTAAGAGGAACACTTGTTCACACATTGAGCATACAGTGTTCACCTACTAGGCTGAAATGAATGCAGTCTATCAGATGCATGGTGGATGAGGGGCTGACGTGACATGATTGGACAAAACAGAATAATACATATATATTTTAAAGTTTATTCATTTTTGAGAGAGAGAGCACGGGTGGGGGAGGAACATAGAGAGAGGGAGACACAGAATCAGTAGGAGGCTCTAGGCTCTGAGCTGTCAGCACAGAGCCTGACACTGGGCTCAAACTCATGGAGCACGAGATCATGACCTAAGCTGAAGTTGGACACTTAACTGCCTGAGCCACCCGGGCGCCCCAAAACAGGTTAGTATTTTACATTAACTATGGTGGGCTTTGTTGTCCATTTGTGGTTTTGTTCTGCTATTTTCTTCTAGCTTTGTTTTTTGAAATACTGAAATGATTTTATTTTTCTCTGTATCAGTTTTCAATTAAGTATTCTTTTAGAATTCTTTTAGTGATTTTGATTATGTATCCTAGATTTTGAAACAGTTTGCTTAAATTAATAATTGTATCACTTCAAACGATGCAAGATATTTAATCCTTGTATTCTTCTCTTGCCCTTTGTGCTAGGGATGCCATGGTCTTCTATATATCATGGTTTCTATTGAAAATTCAGATCTTAGACTTGCCGCTTCTTTCAAAACAGTGAGGTTTCTTTCCCTGGATGCTTTCATGATTTTTTGTTTCATTTTTTTTTGAAAGTTTGACATTGAACTCTATGTCCCAGTGTAATCTTCTTTCTTTATTCTGCATGGCAACCACTGAGCTTACGGAATCTGTGAATTGATTTCTTTGGTGGAAGGTCAGTATGAACACTTTATAACTGTCTCTGAGAGTAATGCCCCCCCCCAAAATAAACCATAGGCCTATCTCAAAAATTGATAATTACAAAAGGAAAAAGATAAAGTGAGATTTAATCAAAAGTTGAAAACTTCTACTCTTCCAAGGACATCTTGAAAACATGAAACTACAGACTGGGATAAAATATTCCCAATAAATATATCTGACAAAAGACTCACAGCTAGGATGACTAAGGAATTCCTCCTTGGTGGGGGAGGGGGGGGGAGGAGAATTTCTCCCAATAGTAAACTAAAAACAATATGGAGAGATTTTGAATATATAAATGATCAGCACCTTTAAAAGTATTCTACATCATTATTCATCATTGGGAATCCAACTTACAATGTGATGAGCTACTACAGCATGTTCATCAGAAAGTTTAAAATTAAAAGTTTAACATCATCAAATGTTGCCTATGATATGGAGCCATTTGGATTTTTGTATGTAGTTGATGGGAGTGGACAGTACTAGTCCCAGCTTGGAAAAAGTTTTGGTAGTTTCCCATAGATGTAAACTTAGGACTCAAGGAGGTTATGTGATTAATCACAAAAGCTCATCAAAAATCAAATATAATACTTTTAACAATGGTGTCTCTTATTTATTCACCTGTACATGAATGTTGCTTCTATTTTGGGGTTGCTATGTATAAAGCTGCTATGAATATGCGTCTGCAAGATTTGAATTCACATATGAAGAGGATGTTGAGAAATGGAAACCTCAAAGATTGCAGGTGGGGATTTAATTGTATAATCACAGTGATGAGTAGTATTTCTAAAAATTGAACAAGTGAAAAATTGTGAGTGTACCAAAAAAACTGACTAATGTTCTGTTTTTTAAAGGCTGAGGTTTGAGGTAGGCTTGGAGAAAAATGCAGAATGCAGCTTTCTCCTGCTCTTTGCAAAAACCAACTTCTAGAGAAATAATCAAGATATTTAACAACTGGTGTGACTTGGGCACTAGCCAGTCAGAGCTAATGCCTGGCTTAGTGGCTCTCTACTGTACCTGGAGTTGACTTTGAGATTGCTGGATCAGAAATGGGTTCAAGCACTCCAAGAGATCCTGAGAAAGGGGCCAGTGGCAGTAGTTCAACTAACCAACGTGAAACTAATTTTGTATTTTAACAAGTAATACAGTAAAACAATATCACTTGTATTTAAAAAGTGGTACCAGCACTTTGTAGCTTAGTATCACACCTGGTCACCTCCTTCTAATATACTGGCAGGTACGAGGTGGGGTTGGGGGGTAGGAAATATTCATCTTAGGTCTATTCTGAGGTTTACTTTGAATTCTTCCTGGGCCTCGGTGTTTTTCATTTTCATAGGGTACTAGTGATTCAAGATTGTATTTATAGCAAATATGATCATTTATAACTAACAAATACCCCCCAAAATTGACTATTAGTTTTGTCTGTCTTTTATGGGGCTTCAACAACCATCATGGACTCCATTGCATGACCACACCAGGTACCTTGTTGCTCTCTATTATCTTTACCCATTATCTGATCACCATTCCCTAAAGGTTCTTCTGTTTGATTAACTCCCAAATTCTTGGGAGTTTTTTTGGATAGAAAAGCCCAATTCTCCTTTTTTCTCCATTCCAACTTCCCATCCATGCCTGTCAATCACTAATACATTTATTCACTCAAGACATAGTTGAGGGTCTTCTATAAACCTGGCACTGTGGAAAAACAAACAAAACTGTACTAGGTCCATATCCTGATGAAACTTATAGTCTTACTAGGGAAACACATGTTTAAGAAACATTTACACTAGAAATGCCTAATTGAAATGGCACAAAGTAAGGCAGAAAGAGAGCCCACAACGGGTATGGGAACTATTGGGTGTGGTGAGGGGCAGTGTGGCTTCCTGGAGGAAGGGATCATCATGCTGAGATCTGAAGCATGAGTGGGAGACAGTCTTGGCTGTGACACTCCCTTAGTAGCACACACTAGGCTGCAGGTAGAACAAGCTGAAATCTCTCTTTAGATACATAGATAAGGTACTTTGATTTATGAATCCAGTATCTAAGATGAGCTGGCCTTATTTTAGACTCTACAGTGTAGTGAGGCTCTCCTGGATTGATGATTATTGCTATTTCTGGCTTTGTTGTTCCCCTGTTGGAGTTAAAGACTTATTGATGAGACAAAGACACTCATAAATGAGGAGAGCAATTTAGCTTTGTAGTCTGGGGACATTACTGTCACAAGGCACATAAAATAATAGCTTAAGAGCATTCCCTTCCATGTTCTGCTGTATGATTGGTTCTCCCTTCTCCCCAAATCTCCCTATCACTCAACACTTGGAAACAACTTAATTTCTTACAGCTTAAGTCTTTTTTTTTCTTTTATAGTTTATTGTCAAGTCGGTTTCTATGTAACACCCAGTGCTCATCCCAGTAAGTGCCCTCCTCCATGCCCATCACTCCCCTTCCCCTCTCCCCTACCCCCATTAGCCCTCAGTTTGTTCTCAGTATTCAAGAGTCTCTCATTGTTTGCCTCCCTCCCTCCCCGTTTTTTTCCCCTTCTCCTCCCCCATGGTCCTCTGTTAAGTTTCTCCTGTTTCACTTATAAGTGAAAACATATGGTGTCTGTCCTTTTCTGCCTGACTTATTTCACTTAGCATAACACCCTTGAGTTCCATCCATCTTGCTACACATGGCCAGATTTCATTCTTTCTCATTGCCATGTAGTATTCCATTGTATAGATAAACCACACTTTCTTGATCCATTCATCAATTGATGGACATTTTGGCTCTTTCTATGAGTTGGCTATTGTTGAAAGTGCTGCTATGAACACTGGGGTACATGTGCCCCTATGCACCAGCACTCCTGTATCCCTTGGGTAAATTCCTATCAGTGCTATTGCTGGGTCATAGGGGAGTTCTAGTGTTAACTTTTTGAGGAACCTCCACACTGTTCTCATTCCCTACAACAATATAGGAGGGTGCCCATTTCACCACATCCTCACCAGCATCTACAGTCTCCTGATTTGTTCATTTTAGCCACTCTCACAGCATGAGGTGCTATCTCAGTGTGGTTTTGATTTGTATTTCCCTGATGAGGAGTGACGCTGAGCATCGTTTCANATTGATGGACATTTTGGCTCTTTCTATGAGTTGGCTATTGTTGAAAGTGCTGCTATGAACACTGGGGTACATGTGCCCCTATGCACCAGCACTCCTGTATCCCTTGGGTAAATTCCTATCAGTGCTATTGCTGGGTCATAGGGGAGTTCTAGTGTTAACTTTTTGAGGAACCTCCACACTGTTCTCATTCCCTACAACAATATAGGAGGGTGCCCATTTCACCACATCCTCACCAGCATCTACAGTCTCCTGATTTGTTCATTTTAGCCACTCTCACAGCATGAGGTGCTATCTCAGTGTGGTTTTGATTTGTATTTCCCTGATGAGGAGTGACGCTGAGCATCGTTTCATGTGTCTGTTGGCCATCTGCCTTACAGCTTAAGTTTTTTTTTTTTTAATGGAGCCGTTACTTAAGGAAAAGAAGTTGAAAATCCCTTAGTGAAAGAAAATCTATTTAAGAATATAAAGGTATATTTTCACATTAATTTTTTAAATGTTTATTCATTTTTGAGAGACAGAGAGGAACAGAACACAATATGGGGAGGGGCAGAGAGAGTGGGAGACACAAATTCAAAGCAAGCTCCAGGGTCTGAGCTGTCAGCAGAGAGCCTGACTTGGGACTTGAACTCATAAACAGTGAGATCATGACCTGAAAGTTGGACACTTAACCAACTGAGCCACCCAGGTACCGTCTTCACATTAATTTTTAAAAGGCAGTGTATGTATAGGTTACAGCAAAATAATTCAAAAAGTGTTCCTCAAAATTTGGGAATTCCTAACACATTTGGGGTTTCTGGGTAATATGAAAACAGAGGACATAAGTTGACCATTCCTGATGAGGTCAGTGGGTCAATGGTTCATCTGATTATGTAATTAATTTTAAGGGGATACTTCTAATTACCTTACAGATCAACCAGGTCATCCTCTTAGAGCTGACCTAGATTGATAGGGCGGAGTAAGACCTCATTCACTTTTAGAGGTTCTTAAAGTTTTAATTGCTTCCAGTCGGGTACTCTGGGCCTTGAACTAGTTTTCACTGTGCTGTGTTTTACTTTGTGTGCTTTTGGAATGCCAGAGATTAAGCCTCTGGGGCACCCCATGCCAAGACTGGCCATGATGCATCTTACCATATAGCAATAGCCTAATATGTAACCAGATTTCGTTAAGATAAAACTGAAAAAAGGTCTTTCACTTAAATATTGTGGAAATAAAGACTGCCCAAATGAGAATAAAGCTATTTATTCAGAGCTTACTGTAGCAAGGGAGTTGGCTGCCATCACTGTTTTGGCACACTGAAAGACAGGCAGAGATAATGGAAAGCCTCAACATGGAAAGAAGGGAAAGCTTTAAGTGTACCCTGGTTGGAGGCTGGTTAGGCGTGCTAACTAGAAGTGGGGCATCTCATGTTATTGATTAGGAGTACATGTTTGGCTTTCTCTGAATGATCCTGACTTGAAAGCAGGGGTAAAAGGTCAGGAATAACAGTTATAAAAACAAAAAAATTGCCAGGAATAACAAAGAATAATAATGATAATTAAGACCTGGCCACTATTTGGTCTAGCCATTTTATGTTTATATGTTCAATCTCTCAATATATTTATGAGGTATGCATCTTAGATAGTGCAAGTGTCTGTGTGTTTTCTTTACACTGGGGTTTGTTATACATCTGGCTTTTGCAACTTTCACAAGTACCCTGTTATCACATGATTTAGGGGATGTTAAGAGGTAGGGGAAGAATGTTTGCAGTGTAAAACTCTGTTTAATTCTATCTGGGCAGAGGCAGGCAGAGCTAATTCAACTATAGGAGGGTACAATACAAATGGAAAAGATTGAAACCTGGAAACTCAGTTGGGCACCAGAGAGGCCAGGCAATGCCAGGAATGAGAATGAAGAAAAAGAAAGTTCAAGAACCCAACTTGGATAAAGATTTGGGATCAAGTTCAGCTTTAGAGGCACAGGAAAAAAATCAGTGGTTATATTTATTTACTATCGTTAAATATGCTTTCAGTTCATGCTAAGGGCTATGCTGAACATCTTTCATTCACTATTTTGTATATTCCCTATTAAAACTCTATGAAGTCAGTTTTTAGACCGTTCCTTTCTACAGATGGGAAGATTAGGGATCAGAAAAATTATGTGTTTTGCCCAAGTCCCTCAGTAGTGAAGTATTCAGCTGGTATTAGAGACCAGCAGACTGATTCTGGAGTCAGATTTGGGTTTGGTACCTTTTCTCTGCTTCCTGAGCTCCTACTTCAGGTGGCCCAGGTTACACCCTCAAGCTGCACAAGTCTGTTGGCACCAGACAGCCCTCTTGTGGGATTTAACAGCAAAGTGGCTCAAATGGTGAGGATTGAATGATAATTCCATCTTTTCCCAAATTTCTCCTCCTCTGAGAAGAACAAAGAAATTTCAAGTCCGTTGCCTAAGCAAATATCCAACCAGAGTAAGAAATTCTAGCGTCTCCCTCCTTCTTTACATTTTTTCTAGGAGAGGATGTCTCAAAGTCTTCTTTTTCACTTGCTTGGGAGGGGGATGTGAAGAAGCTCTTAGGGAGAAGAACACTAGAGAGGATTGGGCTGGTGGACAAAGTCTTTGGCATCTGATTTGGACTTTCTCTGTACCCCTCCTTTTAGGACATCGTTAAATTATTGTTTGCTAAGTGCAACACAGGGTGCCAGATGGTGAGACATGATTCTACAACAGAGCACAAGAGAAATTCAAATAGATATGTTTATTCTCACTATGATAAGGAAATACACAGTACTTCTAGAGGAGATACACGGCATGCATTGAGGTGCCAAGTGGGAGGTCAAGGCAGAGCAGGTAGGGTGTAGAGGGAGATAGGGTGGGGAAGGGGGAGAGAGAGAGAAGGAAGGGGTAAAAAGGGAGTATGCTCTGGGGTTCCCAGGCTAGGGCTGGATTGGTCAATTCTAACAAGAATTTTGGTAACCCCCATGGGGTTTGTTTCTAAGGGGTATATAGGCATACGGGTGCTGGGAAGTAGGGAAGACTGTTGATCACAAAGGTGATTCTATCAAGAACTTATATTTGCCTGTCACTCTGGAGGTTGCTATTTAAGACATGCACTTGCATGAGGCATCTACTTAAAGTTTAAGATCTCTGTAGGCCACTTAGCCAAACAAAATAGATGCCAACACAATACCATGGAGTAGTTCAGCTAAACTTGACAATTCTGAATCTCTTTCTTAATCAGCTTACATGAATGGGAAAGAGTAGATGGAGTTGGATGATTGTAGTAGGGACTCTTCACACAACTCCTGGAAATCCTGGGGTAAAATTCTTGGCACCAACTGTTTGTTGATAGCTCATTTTAGATTGTGGACCACTTAGTCCCTGTTTTTAACTTGATTTTCAATAGAAAGGTATAATGAATTTGAGCAGATAGAAGGTATACAGAGGTGGGCAGAGAGGAATGGAACCCTCTTTAATTTGGAAGCCATAGTAATGATGAAATATCTGGACCAAGTCTTATGAGGGGTACTTAAGCAGCAAAAGCAGCTTGGAGTAAAGTATGTGTGGTAGAAACAAAGGGATGAGCAAAGACATGGAGGACTACATGAGCAGAGGGGACTGCCCAGGTGGGAGGATTGTGAGCAAACTGGTGTGAATAGAGTAAAAAACACAAGGTGAGTGGCAATATTGGACTAGAGATCCTTAACCTCGCCTTAAATGCAGGATTATTTGTAAGGAAGAGAGACGTTGAGGATGCAAGTAAAGTCAAATGATCCCAAGCATGGTCAAAGGAAGCTGCAGAGAGATTAGCACCAAAACCGTAAGCTTCTCAGAGACCATGAGCTCTCTACCTAAACTAGCAACTATTTTGAGGGGCCAGGAGGCCAGAAAGGTAAATACTTTTATCTCTGAGACTGCCCCTCCCAACAAAACCACAAGCCCGTCTCAAAAATTGACAATTATAAAAGAAAAACTATGTAAACTTCTTAAGTAGAAGGCAAATCCTTAAATGAAAACTTATTTTTAGGTCATGTGTCCAAATCCATGATCAGTATCCTCCTTGGTGTTTAAGAGGACTCTAAGGCCAACACTTGGCATACTAGCGATTTTGAAGCATCCAGTGACTTTTTTTCCAAAGGAAAAATTCATGATAACCCTGAGAAGGCCATTTAATAAAATTACATTAAATATAATATGTAGTTATTTTTTATGTTTTTAAGTTTATTTATTTTGAGACACAGAGAGAGAAAGCTCACATTGGGGAGGGGCAGAGACAGGGTGATATAGAGAATCCCAAGCAGGCTCCACACTGTCAGCTTTAGAGCCCAACATTGGGCTCCAACCCACAGACCATGAGATGATGACCTCAACCAAATCCAATAGTCAGACATCTAACTGACTGAGCCACCCAGGTATCCCAACAAGTAGTTATTTTAAAAGTGTGTAGCCCATTTATTTATTCACTGACTGCACTTGAATTGTTTAGTTTGAGACTGTCAGGAAACAAAGTTTCTATGAACATTTGTGTACAAGTTTTATGTAGATATGTTTTCATTTGCCTTGGGTAAATATCTAGGAGTATAAATTGCTCAGTTGTAGGGTAGTATTAGGTTTACTTTTAAAAGAAACTTCCAGGGGCACTTAGGTGGCTCACTCAGTTTAGTATCTGACTTTGGCTCAGGTCATGACCTCACAGTTCTGACAGCTGACAGCTCAGAACTGTTACCTTCCCACCAACTATGTTTGAGTTTAAGTGGCTCCATATTATCACTAAATTTGATGGTGTGAATCATTTAATGTAGCCATTCTGGTAGGCCTGCAGTGGTAACTCACTTTTCCCCTTCCTTACTAGTCATTCAAATATCTGTTCAAAACCTTTCCTCATTAAAAAGATTGGGCTTGGCTTCTTAGATTGAATATATATCTTGGATGTGAATTATTTTTCAGACATAGTTATTTGGTCTATCTATCACAGTCTGGTGCATCTTTTCATTCTTTCCCAAGAGTCTTTTGAAGAGAAGTTTTAAAATTTCAATTATAGCCCAATTTATTAATGTTTTTCTTTTATAATTTTCAATTTCTGAGACTGACTAGTCTAAGACAAGTCAGTTTCAGAAATAGTTGCAAGGTGTTTACCCTAACCTCTGGCCCCTCAAATTTAGGCTTTCACTTCCGGTCATGGTGTAGGAATCCAAAGCAGGCCAACATGCCCACTGCGAGAACCAGAAAATCCAGTTACCAAAGACCTATGTTTGAAGATATTGGGGAGCTACAGAACTAATGAGGACTAGATAACCTGGAATTCAGATGGGGGTTAAAGGGACTTCTGATGGGAGCTGAGAATCACTAGTAAATTTTCTTCCTGGGTTATTTGCTGATACAGGCTCCAGAGAGGCTAAGGTTTAACCCAGAGAGAGAAATTCTACTTGAGCAAAGAGTAAACTTGAACATCTTTTTTTTTTTTTTTTTTTTTTTTTTTGTGAGCACTTGATCCTGGCTGATGGAAGCAGGCTCACAGATGGCCCAGATATGGGAATTACCAAATTATGATTCTAAAATAGCTATGATGAGTAAGGGAAAATGGATACAGTGGACAAAAAGATTTATAATTTCAGTAGAAATTAGGAAAATCATCCAATATCCTAGAAATTAAAATAAGTCAATTACACAGAAGCTGAACAGGCTTAATAGCAGATGAGAGAGAATAAGAATAGTGAACTTGAAAATGACTCAATAAAAATTGTCCAAACTGAAGCCTAGAGAGAAAACATAATTAGAAAAAAAAAAAAAAGCTTAAGAGATGTGAGGGACACAGCTAAAGTCTAAACATACATTTGGAGCATTAGAAAATATTAGAGGGGGAGACAAGAATGGGTCAGAGAAAACAGCTGAAGAAATGACTAGTAATTTTTCAAAATTAGTGAAAAAGCTCATTTCAGTTTCTATAAACGCAAAGACTCACAAACAAGATAAATAAAGAATATTCTGGGACCTATTATTGTCAGATTGTTGAATGTTGAAGAAAAAAATCTTGAAATCATCCAGAAACACACACACACACACACACACACACACACACACACACACACTACTTTTAGAAGACAAACAATAAGACTAAGTGCTAATTTTTTTAAAAGTTTTTATTTATGTATTTTGAGAGAAAGAACAAGTGGAGGAGGGGCAGACAGAGGTGGGGAACAGAGGATTGGAAGTCGTCTTTGTGCTGATAGAGTCTGATGTGGGGCTCAAACTCACAAATTGTGAGACCATGATCTGAGCCAAAGTCAGATGCTTAACTGAATGAGCCACCCAGGTGCCTCAGAGCCAACTTTTTAATAGAGACTATTAATCCTTAAGAAATGAGGAAAATTGCAACAACCCCACTGATCAGCATTTTCCAATTTGGCAGGATTTCTCAAATTGAAAGTGCTCAGGTCTTTCCACTGAGCAATTCCATCCTTCCTTTGAATCACATATGTGAATGAGACCAAAAAATTGTCAACAAATTATCATCAATAGGAGAATGAATAGTATTATATACTGTGATATAAACACTTAGCATCAGTAAATCTAAGTTGCATAAACAAAAGTGCAATTACCCTGCATATTTATTTATATATATAATTTATATATGAAACAGTATAACTTATACAATACATAATGCACTACTATATTGTATTTTATATATTATATTAACACTTATTTATATAATTTATAGAATATGTATTTTGTATAAAATATATATATGAAAATATAGGAGTTAATGTAAAGATTATAGATACATGAAATATGTGTCATATAAATAATTTATAAAATCTGTATTTATATATAATGTTGTAAAATGTCAGAATACTTTGTAATGTTTATCAATATAAAATCTTCAGTCTAATTACAGAAAACACACATGGATCAGAGAGGAATTCACAGTGAAAGCTCAACTGTATCTTTTTAAAGTTTATTTTGAGAGACAGAGATAGAGAGCAGGGGAAGGGCAGAGAGAGAAGGAGGCCAGAGAGAGAGAGAACCTCAAGCAGGCTCTGAATTGTCAGTGCAGAGATCATGACCTGAGCCAGAATCAAGAGTCAGATGCTTAACCGACTGAACCACCCAGGTGCCCCTTTATCTTGTCTAATTATTTAAAATAATGAAGAAATGAAATAACTTGACAATGCTGATTGGTGGAACACAGGCATTCTTTTTCATTTTATTTATCCTTACCAGTATGTTTGAACTATTTCACTCTAACATCATTTAAACATAATTAAGAAGCCTTAGAACACAGAGGAAATTAAACACAGAGTGTTTCCAGAGATTTTTAAAAATTTTTTGATTGTTGAAAAGGAATGGTGTAATTTAGGGCATTTCTAGTTTTTTGCAAATCCATCATAAACTCAGACCACTACCTGTTCAGTAGAGCCATCCATACCAGTGAAACGTGGCTGCAAAAATGAAACATAGTATTTCTGTTTCTACTTGATCTAAAAAAGCAAGCAAAATATGTGAAATACTCAGCTGAGAAGAAAAAAAACTGTACCCAAATAAATTCCTTGAAAACTTATGGGTTATTTGTTTATGTATTTATTTATGTATTTGTGTGTGTGTGTGTGTGTGTGTGTGTGTGTGTAACATTCCAGAATCCAGTTACTTTTTCCTTTGGACTCTGTTATGAAAGGAAATTTCTTCTTATTTACTGCATGACATTTCTGCACAGCTTATCAGCCAATGCCCTCTTTACTCAGAAATGTTTAGGTATTACAAGAAAAGGCCGCTTACTGGGTGTCATAAAACCCATTTTCAGATGTGCTCTTTCCAGATGCCTTAGCTTAACCTGACTGCATGGGACTGTTTAGCATGATGGATGGCACCTTGTAACATCTGCAGGCTGCAATGATTATCTGAAGTTACGGTCAAAGCCAAACCCCATACCAAAAAATGAGTAACTTGTATTCATGAAAGTGGTTTTACTTCTTGCACAAATGGCCAACAAGCTGTTATGCTAAAGGGTTTTGTGTATAAACTCATGAAGGGGAAAAGGTCACTTAAAAGAAAAAACCCATCCTATAAACTTGGAAATCTAAGTACGAGTAAGGGAAGAGCAAGAATTAAAATATACTATAAATCAAGCAGCTTTTGAATTTACATTCCATGCTAAAGACTTCTACAGTTCTCCTTTTATCAATAGTGTTTCCAAAATTTAAATTATTACCTATCCAAGTTTTAAGTAAAAGGTAGCGAGATTACCTATTTTAAACGAGCGGAGAGAAATTCTATCATTCATTTGTGATCTCTCAAGGAATGAGATTAAATATTTTAATGATTTTAACAGGAAATCAAATAAGATTATGCTGCATTTATCACATCTCTCAGCAAAAACAGACTAGAGGTACCTAACTTTTTCTTTCCTTCTCTTTTTTCCTGCCTAGGAAGAAAATTTTATAGTGAAAATTTATAGGTGAAGACATAAAGTTGCAACCTAAGCAGATGGCATGATAGTTTGACCTTAACTTTCATTTTAAATCAAGCTCAGATCACTTGCATTCCAAAAAATAGTAAATTGCATTTTTTTCCCTGCTTGTAACAGTGGTTCACACATACATCTCCGAGTAGTTTCATTTCCTTGGGACACAAGGACAAGCATGTATGGATTGCTATTTCCTTCTTGACTTTGAGAACAAAATGGATGGCATTCTTATTATGGAAAAATCATCACCAAATGTCACCAGAAATCCATCAGAGAGGTACGTTCTATCTCATTGGGCCAACCAAGCACTTCTTCCTATCAACAAGTAACCAGTTGGACAACACGGGGCAAAGAACCAGTGGACTTTATCAAATCAAAGGTAGCCTATATCAAAAACAATGGGCTCTTTGATACCTTCAGTTGATGATACCACAGGAGGCAGAGATGAAGGAAAATGAACCCTCTCAGTCCATGCTGGAAGATACCAAATTATAAATAAGAAATTTGTTACCAGAACTTGAAAGATGCCTAGAACTTAAATAGCCCTAGAATTTAATTTTCACATCTACTTCTCAAAAGCCTTACAATGTGGATACACTTTGAGCCAGCCTCCTCATTCCTGATGGTGTTAACAATACTGTTTTAATATATATGCAAAGGTATGCATTCAAAGATCACTTTCACAGCACTGATTATGATACTGAAAGATGTGGACCCACCTGAATATCTACCAATATAAGACAGATGAAATCATTGCATAGCCTTCCAAGAGAGTGTCATAGTTATCAAATTGATGCAGATCTGTATTTCTAAAAACCTCATTAAGTTCATAAAACTAAGCTACCTAATAAAAAGTACAAAAGTAAATAAATGCAAACCCATTTTTGTAAGTATTAACCCTCTGTGCAAAATCATGGGGAGAATGGATTTCAATTTAAGTAAGTCAGGAGAAAGTCTAAGTACTTAGAACAAAATCTGTGTAGGAGTAGATATCCATGTAAAATAATAGAAGGGACCTTGGCCAGCACTTCACACCAAACACAAAAATCAATCCTAGATTGATGGTTGATCTAAGTGTCTATGATAAAACAATTAAGGTTTTAGAAAAATAAAATAGAATATCTTCTGGTCTGGTAGATAAAGATTTATTGGGTAGAACACAAGAAGTACTTTTATAAAAGAAAGTGATTTGCATTACATTTAAAGAACTTTATCAAAAGTATTTTTTTCCAAAAAAATACCATACAGAGGGTGAAAACGTAACTCACAAAATGGGGGAAGAGATACACAAAATATAAATAAAAGATTAGGAACCAGAACATACAAAGGCACTTGATAGATCAATAAAGGAAAAGGCAGATTACCTAGTAGAAAATGAGGCAAAAACGCTTGAACAGGCAACTGGCAAAGAGAGTGAGAGAGATCAAAACATAAGAAAAGGTACTCAGCTTCAACAGTTATCAAAGCAATTTAATTCCTAATGAGATATTATTTCATACCACCAGAATGGCTAAACTAAAAAGAAAGACAATACTAAATATTAGTAAAGGTAGGGAATTCATGGACTGCCAGAATAGTACCATTAATTTCAAAATGATCTATATTTACTACAGCTAAATCTAAGCCTATCCTATGACCCAGTGATTTATTTTAAGGTGTGCAACCAAAAGAAATGCATAAATTTGTGCACCAGAAGACTTGTGGTCAATATTCACAGTAGTGCTATTCATAACCCTAAACCAGAAGCTGTCCAAATGACCACTCATATAGTGGATTAATACTGCCATAGCTCTACAACAGAATCTGAGAAAGCAATGAAAATAAACAAATGTAATGACATGGGAAAGTCTCAACATGATGTTGAATAAAAGCCAGGCACAAAAGAACACCAATTGTAGGAGTCTGTTGAGGAAGAGTTCGGAAACAGGTGGAGAAAAATCTCTGGTGTTACAAATCAATGGTTACCTGTTGGAGGACACTACTTCCTTGAACAAGCTTGAGCAGGCATTCTGGTGCTGATATTATCTTATTTCTTGATCTGAAGGATACTTCTAATGTCCATTACATGGACACATCCACTCTTAAAAAAATGAGTGAGCCCTATACTTAGATTGTGTGCACTTTTCTGGTACGTATCCTGTATTCCTATGAAAGGTTTCTTTTAAAAAGTGGGTGAAAGCATTAAAATGTTGCATTGAAGTACTGCTACCCACAAACTGAAGTATTGTTAGTCCTAAGATAGCAGATAATATATATAGCTTACATGTTAGCATACATTAATTCAAAGAAAGTAAATGCAGCCCTTAAAAAAACAAAACCAGAGAAACATTTCTCACTATTCTAAAGTCCTCGTATTGAAGAACGTGTCTACAGTGAGATCTAATATACATTCTCATTCTTGCCTTTTGTCAATTGCAAGCTCATTTGAGTATTTTTCAGCTTTCCACTTTAGTTTTTTCCCCATAGATCTTTTTCTTCAAGGAAACATTTGACATTTAAGATGATTTCACAAGTTGGGAAATCTCAGATGACAAAGCATTAGCAAAGAAATAGAAAGAGATTAAGGTCTCTCACCACATCCTGGATTTCTTACGTTTCTAGGTTTCTTTGCAGTTTTTAAGGGTGATGTCCTATATCCCAGAGGCAGTGCCTGAAATCTAATACTCTGCTCAGTGATTAGCTGCATTAATTACTGGCCTGTGTCAGTATTCCAGTGGGCATCAGAGGAAGCTTTATGGTTTAACACATCAGGGGTCCAAGTACTGAGGAGTCTGAGAATGCAATTAGGCAACAGATAATTCCAGCCAGTTAGAGGGCCAATGACCTCGATTATGACATATAAGAACAAAATTGCAGACAGGGATCTGCGGTTTGCCAAAATGAATAAATAATATTGTATTTCCAAAAATGGCCAGTCAAATTTAGCCATGTAGAGAAAATGATGGTGCTGATGTAGAGACATTTTAAGTAATCTATTCCTCCTCCTGCAACATTTTCAGCTGTGAGCCATCAGAAAAGAAGGTGGTCATTCAGACAGTATGTTTTGGTGGTGCTAATTAGAATTATCTAGCAAGCTTAATGGTCCATGAGAAGGAAATTTGTATTTCAGGGGTCTGCTGGTCTGGCAAACATTTTAAGTACAGACTTTCTTTTTGACAGGAATAATTATGGGAGAGAAAAAAAAAACTTTCAAGTAAACAGACCTATGCTGAAGTTGTTATTTTTGATATCAGTAAGTCATTTCTTCACTTAGCCAGTATCTCATCTTCCTCTGTTACAAAGGATTGTAACATACACAGGGATGTCTTCAGTCTTCCAAGTCTAGATACATGGCCATGGCCGTGAGGTTAATTACAATAGCTATTTTTAAAATTGTCTACTATGGTCCAGGTTCTTTATATACAGATCTCATTTAATTCTCCAACAACCCTGAAACTCACAACAGTGGCGGGAGCAGCTTTAAAATGACCACTCCCCATTACTGAGTGCTTAAGCTATGCCACGCACTGTGCTGAGGATATAATTCAATACACTCTGAAGGTGTGATGGCTATTTTCCAGAGGACAATGTATTGGAATCCCATCATTAATGTGTTTAACGGCCATGAATGAAACTACAGCCCCTTGGCAAAATGAGAGAGGAAGAGAAAGAAGCCAGGAGAAGAGGGGGAAGAAGATGACTCTCCCAATGTGTGTGACTTTGCATTGCATTTACAGAAGGATCTCTCATCCAGGAATTGGCATAGAGAGGAAGATGTAGACTTGCCATTTCTTCCCCTAGTCTGTTTCTTTGTTCTCCTCAGTGGGTGAGAATCACACTGGGGTGAAGTCAAGTGTTTAAAGATTCACTTATCTCCCCACACACAAGACCACTGAAACAAAAAGTTTTAATTTACAACTGAAGAAGCAGATATCTTCCGATGCCTGGCAATTCAAACAATTTTCATTTCAGGAATAATTTTAGGGGTGCCTCGGTGGCTCAGCTGGTCAAGCGTCCAACTCTTGGTTTCAGCTCAGGTCATGATCTCACAGTTTCTTGAGTTAGAGACCCAAGTGGGAGTCTGCGCGCTCGCTTGCGCTCTTCCCCGCTCCCCCCACCTCTTCCATTGCGCTGCTTCTCTCAAAAATTAAAAAAAAAAAAAAAACTTTTTGAAAAGATTTTAAATACCACTGGATTTGGTTTTATATTCTTATTCTTACTTCAAAACTTCTCTATTCATCACTACTCCACCTCCAACCCACCCCCAGTCTCCTAGCAGGAAGATGCTACCCCACTCACTGTACTAGTTTTAGTACCCAAGGGGAGAAAGTTACCAAGTGGTGGCAATGAGCCTCTGATGATCTGCTCCAAGCCCCGCAGGTACCACACATTGATCTCTATTATGAGGTCCTCTCCTAGTGGCACCATAGCTGAGGGCAACCGGAGGGCAGCGCTTCTCCAAATTAGCGCCCACCCTCAGCACTTGCTGGAGAGGGATACGCCTCCTGGGGGGAGGGGGGAGTTCTTAATGAGGGCTCTGGAGAAGCTGGTGTGTGGGATAAAGTAACGGCGCTGGGGGGAACATGGAATTCAGGATACCAGAGTCAAGTTTATTAAACTAAGAAAAGATCTCATCATCTAAGGAATACAAACATGTCATTTTGAACACTCCCTTCCCAACTATCAAGGCACCACACTCCACAGAGATTCTGATTTTTCCTCCTACCTCCTGGGGGGCNCTACTACAAATTGTTTTTCTATTCATCTAGTGATACCATAGTTTTAGTACACTGTCATTAAGGCAGTGGTGCTAAGGAAAAATTCCTTCTGAATTAAATCTTCCTTCATCAAAAAAGTGTGAAGCCAGGCATGAAACACAGGAGGCATGTCTGTTTTTCACCTGCCTTGTGCTGTAACATACTGAGAGGTATTTAAAGGTGGACAGATTGCAGTTTAGAGTCAGGTAGTGTGAGCTGCAGAATCTGCACTGCTCTCTACTACTTGTATGACCTGGGGAGGTGACTCAACCTCTCCTTGATACTTCTGGCCCCATCATTCCAACCTCTGCCTCGGTATTAAACGCCTCTCTGTGTATCGAAGTAAGGACATTTGCCACTCAAGTTAGAGCCTGCTGGTGTAGCCTAGAATGATCTCATCTTGAAATCTTACTTTAATTATATCTGCAAATATTGTTTTTTCCAGTAAGGTCATATTCACAGGTCTGGATATTAGGACATGAACACATATTTTAGGGGGCTAGCTTTCAACTCACTGCACAGCATATGTTTGTAATAGAGGCATTAAAAAACTTTCATGTATGTTATTTCATTTCAAATTTATGAGGAATATGAGTAAACACTAGTAATCCAATGAAGACTGAAACAGCTATAAGGGAGGGGGAGAGGAAGAAAAAGGGGAGTGAGAGTTTACATCATCTATGCAGACAGTGAGTCAAGCTTCATGGAACAAGTCAAAGCATAAACAGAGTTTGGAGGAAAGGTGTAATTTTGAAACTTCAATTTCTTCTTGACCTTAACACTGATATTAATTCACATTATAGGCTTGCACTGAGGATTAAGAGACAGAATCCACATAAAGCAATTAACACATAGCCTGTAATATAGTTAGCATTCAATACTCATTTATAATAATTATGATTAAATGTTGTTGCTTTTTCGTGACCTGCCAAATAAATCATCCAAATTGCTAATAACCTTCCTTTTGCTGTGCTGAATGTTGTGCCCATTATAATTTTAAATGTTTCCCTCTATTTTTCTTTGACACACAAACTCATTTTGATTATTCCTTCTGAATGGTGTCAATCATTTCACAAGACAAACATGGATGGTAACTTTTATGCTAGAACATTCTGCCACCTGCAGGTAATCAAGGGCTGCTGCAATTTTCACAAAAACTAGCTTCATCTGTTAATATTAATTAAATGGCTTTTGATGTAGTGACCCTTGCTCAGAATCTAGGAAGGCTCAGGAAGTATTTGTCTTCTTAGTATATTATTTTCTGTGGATGCTAGCCAACAACACTCCTTTAAGTAAGACATTAAAAAATATTTATTCTTTACTCCCATGCCCCTAACTTTTGAATTTCAGAAAAGGCACAAACTCAGCTCTTAATAGATTGATCACCTCAATCAGTGGTTTTCCAAGTTCTCTTCCTGGATCAGCAGCAGTACCTGGGGTCTTTTTAGAAATGCACCACCCCAGGGGCACCTGGGTGGCTCAGTCGGTTGAGTGTCCGACTTTGGCTCAGGTCATGATCTCATAGTTCGTGGGTTCAAGCCCCACGTAGGGCTCTGTGCTGACAGCTCAGAGCCTGGAACCTGTCTTCGGATTCTGTGTCTCCCTCTTTCTCTGACCCTCCGCTGCTCATGCTGTCTCTCTCTCTCTCTCTCAAAAATACATAAAACATTTAAAAAATTAAAAAACAAAAAAAGAAACGCACCACTCCAGCCTTGGGAATCAAATACTGGGGATAGGGTTCAGGAATCTGTTTCAACAGGCTTGCCAGCTGGTTCTGAGACACGCAGTTCTAGAACCAGGCATCTGGGTGTTTGGATGTGGGGTTTCGATGGAATGGGGGATAAAGGCAAACAAGGGAGCCCACACAAGGGAAGGAGAGGAGGAAAAAGAAGCAGAGAGACAAGCCTGGCCCAACTGCATGGCTTTATAAATGGGCGAACAGAAAATATGTTTATCTGATAAAAAACCGATCTTACATATTAGCAACATTAGGACCTGAATACTATTTTTTCTTCTAGCTAGGGTTTTTTTTTCTGTCAAAAGTTTAAAGAAAATGTTGGCTTTTATTGTTTTTCATTTTCTGACATTAAAGTCATTTGAGATTAAACTAAATCTCTTAAATAACTAAAATTTTATTCACATGCATAGTTAAGCCCAAACTGCAAATCCTTTTGAGTTAAAAAAGACATATTAGTCCACCCTGCCTCATTTAAAGTTAGAAAAAAATATACATGGGTCACTATTATCAAATACATGAAAGTATACAAGGACGTGGGATTATTCTTATTTGCACATGTGGATTTGAAGTCATTGCCCCCTTTTTGGCAGAATGTTAAAATTTTTTCATACTAAAAATATATTTGGGTGTTTAATTCTCTTTAACTACAAAGCATCACAAGAATGACTCTCTTACCCGGTCACGGCTCCTGTGGAGTAAGAACACAGTTCAGTAACACTTATATGCTTCCTTCTGAAGAAGTCAGGAGGGACTGTGGACAAACAGGTGAGGGCTCCCAAGTCAAGCTGGAATCCCATCGTGACCATGGACTTGCTGGCTGAGGGACTGGAGCACATGCTTAACCTGCCCTAAACTTAGTTTCTCCTCTGTAAAATGTGCTAACAACAAACCCATCTCGCGAGGAGGTAGGGGAGCATCTCAAACTAGTGAGGGACCCAACACCAGTTCTCAAACTTGGCTGAGCAATGGAATCACCTGAGGGTCTTTAAAGACTCTTCCAATAAGGGAGGTCACGAGGAAAGCGCTTAGCCTAACACCTGCCCTAATAAAGGAGTGTGATCCCCATTGGCAATTGCTATGGCCGCACATGAAAGGTATTCTTATCAGGGGCTGCAAGCCTGGCTGCACATTAAAATCACCTGGAAAACATTGACACCCGGGACCCACATGAGGCATTTTAATGTCCTCGATCTGGAGTAGGACCTGAACATTTTTTCAAGCTCTCTAGTGTGGAACCAAGGTGGAGACCAGAACAGCTGTGCTATTTATTGGAAGACAATTAAATTTGGAACTTTCCTCAGAATGTGTCCACAGTCCCATGAGGGAAACAGACAAAACTAAATGGACTATGATCACAGTAGCCTAAGACTTCAACATGTAACTCAGTGCTAGGTATCGCATCTCTTTATGATAACCTTTTTTTTCTAATGGACATTCCATGAAAATATTGAAGTTGAGATCTACCTTCTGCCTTATATTGCTAATTTACCTAATTAATAATCCAAATGAATATATTATGTATCATATTTTAGGTGTCACATGTCTATGACATTATGTTCTAGATATCACATTTCTTTTCGATAACACCACAAGGTGGGTACTCTCACTGATACAAAAAACAAATTAATCTCTCTATTACTTTCTAAGAAGCCAAAGAATCCCTTGTCTCATAGAAATGGGAATCCAGAATGGCTTGGATGGATGCCAGAATCACAGAGCAGGAAAGCTTCTCTGCATAATGGTGGCTGAGCCATATAAAATGTGGGCAGAGAGGAAGAGAGAAGAAACTGGAGTGGAGAGTTGAAGACTTGAGTGAGTGGGTGAGAAGAGCTGTAGGAGGACGGGGAAGCAGCTTCAGCAAGGCGGTGCTGGGCGGAGGGCAAAGAGGGGAGGAGGAAACAAGTTTAAAGAAAACACACATACAAATTCAATAGCAGTATAAACTTTTACTGTTCCATAAAAAGTATAAACTTCTAAAATGCATGGCGTCACCCTAGTTCTTGTAGAAACCAGTCGGTGACCTACTTGATGTGGAGCTTAAATGATCCACTTCCATGGACAAAGAGGCACTGGCATGTAGGTGACAGATTCTTTGGAAAGATGTGGAAGCTGACCTTTGAGCAGGTTAAACCCATTGCCCAGTGCTAAGTGCTAGTGCATGGTGGAACTGATACCCGGGCCTGAATGCTTAGCCGCTTCACTTCATTGGGTAGATGGTGGCGGTGCTGTATTCAAATGCTGTGGATAAACATCTGCTCTGGGAGAAATCAGGGAAAAATGAAAAAGAAGGCATTTGAGAGAGGAGGATGCCTGGCTTGGGACAAGACAGGGTAGGAGAGAACATTATGGTTGCCGATAGCAACTGGACAAAGATGCAGGCCTGGCAAGTACAAGGCATTAGGCAATATGAAGCAATTTAATGGGGCTGAAATCTAGAACTTCCATCAGAGGACGCTGAGAAATCAGGAGAAAGGGGTGGTTTGAGCCAAATTTTAGAGTTCTGCATGTTTTGCAGCTTGGGCTTAATTTGCAGAGCAGTAGAGAACTCTGAGTGGGGGGTGGCTCAGTCATGATCTCACGGTTCATGGGTTTGAGCCCCGCATCAGGCTCTGTGCTGACTACCAGCTCAGAGCCTAGAGCCTGTTTCATGTTCTGTGTCTCCCTCTCTCTCTGACCCTCCTCTGTTCATGCTGTCTCTCTCTCTCTCTTTCAGAGATAAATAAAACATTAAAATAAAAAGAACTCTGAGTGGGGGAAATGACTGTATGTTAAGAACATGTCAAGGAGCAATGAGTTTTCTTACTAAAAAAGCAACCAAAGAGTTTTTAAACTGAAAGAAACTTTAGAATTTATTTGTCCATTGGTTTCAAGCAAGTGGTCCGGGAGTCAGACAGAGCCCAGAGGTGTTTTGGATTTGGTTTGGACCCCATCGTGTGTCTTGCTTTTGCTTTTCTTTTAGCTTTGAGCTGGAACACACAATCTCCGATGTCTAGATTCTTCTCCTGGTGTGCCAGTGAAACTCTGAAATAGCTGGGTGGAGCTCAGAGACCAGGAGAATGCTTTGCTAAATAAAGCAAAGTTCTGACCAAAGACAAAGGGTTCTATTTCAAAGGGTGGTCTTTTTTTTTCTTTTTTTTGGTTGTTGTTGTTGTTGTTGTTATTGTTGTTTTAACAGCCGTGAATCTTGTGTAACTTTGGTCGGTAGGACTCCAACTCTAAGTAACATGCATACCAACTGAGAACCATCTTAAAAACCAGAGACTATGAGTCTTGGAAATTGGTGATGTGTCATCTACCATTTATAACTGTCCATCCTTTGTCCACAATGCACACTGAACAGTAAATGCAGAGCTTGCCAGCGCCACTTTGTAATTATGTCAATCAATGAATACTGGCAAGTTCTTATTTCCTCAAGAGACGGCTGGCTTTCCCACAAGAGTTTCCTATGTTTTCAGAGATGTAAAGAATAGAAGTGGCATGACTATGATGAAAAACACTTTCTTGGCTGTCTTCTTTCCTGAGCCTCTGCCACACCTTGTCTTCTTCCTGTTCATAAGTAAGCCACAGACTAATTGGCCAAAATGTGCATGTAACCCTTCATTTCAGAACACAAAGTACTTTGAAGGAGGGAAAAATAATCATCCACATTTTTAAAATTGAAAGCACTTTCTTAATGATTTTTCCATGGTGAGAGGTTGAAAACCCACAACTTAATTATGTGGAGCAAAGTAAAAAAGAAAGAAAGAAAGAAGAAAGAAAGAAAAAGAAAGAAAGAAAGAAAGAAAAAAAGAAAGAAAGAAAGAAAGAAAGAAAAAGTATATATATATATTGGGTTTTTCAGCCTAGGTGCTGTTGTCATTTGAGGCCAGATAATTCCATTATTGGAACTGTCCTGTGCCTTGTAAGACATGTAGCAGCATAATGTTCTTCTTACGCACTGGATGCCAGCCAGTAACACCAACAGCCCCAGTGGTGACAACCAGAAATATCTCCAGTCATTGTCAAATGTGCCCCAGGCAGCAAAATCTCCCCTGATTGAGAACCACTGTTTGATATCAATTGTAATTTTACTTTTCTGTTTGTCACCCCACACTGTCTAGGAAGCACAGTTGACAGAAATATAAAATTTGGCAATAGGTGAATTAATTAAAAGAAACATATTTTAATCTTTTAAAATGAAAAGCTTGAGAGCACTAAAATGAGCTTTCCCAAAGTTGTAAATTGATGAGAAAATGTACTTAACTTCTGTTCATCCTGAATATTCATAGGGGCTGAAAGGGGAAAGTAAAGGTAAAGAAAATATTTTGAAACTGGGAAATTCAATCTCTAAAGGAATTAATGGTTATTTTTAATGTGACTGTGATATTAATATAGCATGGAACATGTGAGTAACAGCACACTCTTTCTTCCTGCCTATAGTAATTACATAGAATGTCCAAATATTAAATCTAGAAAAGGTTTCTAAGCATGATTTAGGAACTAGTAACTAATAAGATGCAAAAAGAGAACATAAAAGTGACAAAGACTATGTATATTTTTGCTCTTACAATGATATTTTTGGAATAAGCAGAACGAAATTTATCTCTAAATTCTCTCACGGCTATTAAAAAGAAGGCATATAAATAAGTACTTTAGGTTCTTATGTGCTGTGTTTCACTGTGTTTTAATATATACTAGTTGTATTGTGGACATAACTTTTATGTAGTAGCTATCTACACATGTAGGCTGGAGTCGTGTAAAAGTCAATGATTTTGGAATCATGGCACTGTCATAATGACTTGAATCTAGACAACACTTTGTCTAACAGTTCTTGAGCCAGGTTGTGGATTTCATATACTTCAAGAGTTTTTAAAAATACATAGATGTCCAGACCCTATGGACACTTAGACTCTGATTTAATTGGTATGAGCGGAAGCTTCACTATAATTTGTAAACACTTCCTAGGCAATGCTAATGTTAGGAACCACTGGTCTAATCCATGTGTTGCAAACGTAAATCATTACGGGGATGAAGAAATTAAAGCAAATTCATTAGTGGTCCCTGGGTAAGAACAGAGGGCCTGGTGGGGACTTTGATAAACCAGAGACTGGATAATCTGCCTAAAATCATTCTGTTGCACTGTTGTAGCCATTTGGAAATGCTGCCCAGATTTTCGTTAGAAACCAGACATCTATGTATCTTAGAGAAATTTCTCCAACTTTTTAAACTCCCGTCAAGGGGCCAAATGAAATTTATCTGTGGGCTGCCTGTTTGTAATCCTACACCCAGTCCACTTTATTTACTTCACCAATGAAGAAGCTGAGAACCAGAAATTACACAACTGTCCACAATGATATAATTAGTGGTAGAGACTGATACCAGTTGCAGCGTTTGGCTTTTCCAATTATTCCAGATTGCTATGCTACAACTGTTCATGACAATGAGAACATTTTTTAAGTGCCTACAATATGCCAAGCACTGTGCTAAGTGCAACCTATATACATCATTTTTTTTAAAAGTTTATTGATTTATTTTGAGAGAGACGCAGAAAGAACAAGCAGGGGAAGGACAGAGAGAGGAACAGAGAGAATCCTAAGCAGACTCTGCACTGTCAGCACAGAGCCAGTCACAGGGCTCGATCTCACAACTGGGAGATCATGACCTGAGCCAAAATCAAGAGTTGGGTACTTAACCAACTGAGGCACCCAGGTGCCCCATCTTTCTAAAACCTCTTAGGGAATCTATGGAACAGGGGTTAATATTATTCCCACCTTACAGATGAGGGAAGTGAGGCTGAGAGACATTGACTGCAGAGGTCCAGTAGAGCCAGGCATTGAATTCAAGTTCATCTGATTGCAAAGCTTCCTCTGTTAACTCTTTGCACCCTGTTTTCCTGGAGGTTTCTTTCCACGTTGTGTGAGGAGCCTCTCAGCTGATTGCATTTGGAAGATACGCACATAAGCTTTAGTCTGTGGGGCATAAACCAAGGGCCAGCTCACTGGTGCTCTTCCTGTGCTGTGCCCATCTTTCATGTTTATTATTAAAGTTGACCTTGCCTGAGGTAGGAGGTCAGTTCTTCTCCAGGTCTGCTGGAAGCCTAGGAAAAATGACAGCCCTAATGAAATGCACTCGAAGTGAGACAGTGTCAGGCTTGCTCTAGTTATGCACAATTTACCTGTTTCAGAAGAGATGGGATAAATTGAACATTGGCCTCTCTGTCCCTCCCTGGATTGTCAGTTAGACTGTGTACAAAGACAAAGGCTTCCAGTGAAAGGTACCATAAGGACATACCTGCTTTGCGATGGGAAAAAAATGTTTAAGAAGAATGGAGAAGAAAAATGAAGATGGTTTGCCATTAAAAGCCAGTCAGAATCAATGACCATATTTGCATAACCGAGTCAGCATTTACTTCCCTCTTCTTTCTGACCTCAATCCAACATTATTCCAAAGTCTGACAGTCCCAAAGTGTACAAATATCCTTCCAATTTTGTCCACATTTTAAATGAGGACTAAAATATTCATCATCCTCAACTTATAAGTGTAAGAGTTCAAATTACAAACAGAAATGGAGAATTCATTCATTTAGTATCTTATCTCTGATCTGCAGAGCCCTGTGCTCAGTGCTAAGGAACTGACACTTTAGGGCATGATATGATCTGACCTCAAGGAACACTGGGTGAATTGGCAGTATGTATGTACTGAGTGGTAAAGCAATAGTAGTCACACTTATTGCTGCGGGTTCAGTATTGCTATCTTAGGTTTTAAGTTGTTTTTATTTCATCAGAAATACAGTTTAGATATAGGGGGAAAAAAACAAAAGTAGATCTAGAAAGCTTAGAAGTTCTCCATTATTCATCCATTCCAGATACCCACCATTATCAATCTGGCATTTCTCTTACATACATATATGAAAGTTTCCCTTTCAATGCCAGTAGGGTCATGTAATGGACAGGGTTTCATAACTTGCCTTGTTGCCCATTAGGATGGTATAGAGAACAGTGAAAAGGGTAGCGGAGGAGCAAGGTTCTTCCTTGCCTGTGGCTAATTCACGAGGAAGGAGATGAATTAGAAGCCATTTTGTTTGGGCTGGACCTCCAAGTACTCAAACCATGCATGTGCATGCAAACAGCAGGAGAGCCATAGTTGCAGGGAGTGTGGATTCTAGAGACAACACAGAGGATCGAGGAGGAACTATCATGTCATCTCCTTCTTCCTTCAGTGGAGATATGGGAGGTTCAGACTAAATTTACCATTGTATTTTAGATTATTTATTCCAGTTAGATCAATAACTGGCATCTAAATTGACAGACAGCAAGCACTCTGGTGGTCATTATTTACCTTTACTTTGATTATCTTAGACTCTTCTTGGGTAAATGGGTATGCAGCACCTTCACTCACTGCTTTCATCATTTTTTTTAATTTACTTTTTTCGAGCGGGGGGTGGTGGGGAGAGGCGGAGAGGGAGAGAGACAGAGAATCCTAGTCATGCTCCACATTCATGGAACCTGGTGTGGGGCTTGATTACATGCCTGTGAGATCATGACCTGAGCCGAAACGAAGAGTTGGACACTTAATTGACTGTGACACCCAGGAGCCCCTGCTTTTATCATTTATAGATCCATCAACCAATGGGTCCATCCATTTTTCCACATACCCCCACATTCAACAGACACTGAGTATTGACAGTAAACCAGCCACTGGTGAGATTACAGAAAACAAGAGATCATCGTTGGCTTCAAGAAGCCTGTATAGTTTAGTGGGAGCAAGTTAAGGCAGCAATTACCATAGACAGTGATTGAAGTTATTCTAACAGAAGAAACTGGATACTATGGGAAAACAAAGGAGTAAAGCTAAAACAAGCCCTCAGGAGGGGCATTATTTTAGTTTGGCTATCTATAAGATACCTTTGAAAGAGACAGCAGTGTAGTGTTTAAAAGCAAGGACTTGTAGTCAGATGTGAATTCGGATCATACATCTAAATGGCTGAATCCTCACACTGCTACTGGATCATGCCTCTAAGTTCATTTTGCAGTTTTTAACAGGACCACTTGTCTGTGTGCTCCACCTGCCTGAAGTGTATATTCCATGTACCGTTTCCCTTCAGTTTTCCATCATACTCAATTTTATTTCCACACTCCAGTCCCAGGATGCCTGCTGTGCTTCCAGACACCTCTTCCTGCCTTGTTTCTCTTGAATAAAAGCATCCCAAATGGTCTCAGTGAACTTGTAGTAATTCCTTTCTAATACTACAGTGTCTGAGATGCTTCAGTTACTAAATGGACAGATAGTTGAAAAGTAAGTGTATCTTATGTGAGTCTCTTGAGCTGAAGAGTTTTATAGATACAATTACCCTTCAAAAATGATTCCTTGAAATCCCAGCTTTACCATTCATTATTGCTTCATCAGTCATGAAATGGCATCCCCCCTACCAAAGGCAGAATCTTGATATTTTTCTTGTCTATTCCTGGATAAATTAAGTAATGTAAACTTGTACTAGTGACAAGCCTCTGAATATCTTAACAGACCATGGCAATACTTGTTTCTTATTATAATATAGATGATAAAGCTAAAGCTTAAAGGGATTAATTACTCAAGGACATAAGGCTAGTAAGAGAAAGAACTAGGATTCAAATGTAAATCTGAATTTATATCTTAGTTTGCTTTTCATGTGAGAGCTTTCAGATATGGTTTGTAGAAATAAAATATGAGCTTACTATTTAAAGAGTATGTGTTTTAACTTAAATTAATAATAATTATATCCTCACCACTGCACATTTTTTTATTTCCCATTTTAAAGGTAAGGGAAGTAACTGATGATTGGGGACACTGAGATGCCGAAGTTCTCATAGGCATCAAACACAGATCCAGAAAGGTCTGACCTTTGTATCTAGATCTGCCCAAGCTCTTAATCTGCACATTTTTGTTGCTTTTCTTATTTTCTGTTCTGCCTGCTTCTTCACTGAGCTTGGGGCTTATACTCTAATTCCTGAGTATCAGGGAGACAGCTGTTGCACCAAGAAGGTTAATAAAAGGTAAAACTCAGCTACCACTGCTTACAAGCATCTCTAAAATATAAATTAGGAGAGAATCTTTCAAAAACTTCAACGGATCAGGTTCTTTTTCTTTTAAGCTTTCCATCTGGGTACTCCTTTGATAAATGCCACTATGGGTGGGGATGTTTGTCAAGAGCCTTAGTTGGCAATAAAAGAGGTTAAGGTTCTTGAAAGGGGAATAGTGAAGCCTAGAAACAGAATTTTTATGCGTTGTATACAACAAATACCCCAGAGAGGCTGAAATATGCCAATCCACATCAACTGAAATAATGGCATCTTTACTGTTAAGACCTGTTAGATCTTCAGGATGAACTGTGAGTTAAACTAAGCTATATGCATATTAGAACCACTGCTATAAGGGAAATGCCACCATGGCAGAGTCTAGTGATGTTTCAGGATGGGGAAGGGAACGGTTGGGAAGGGTCCTTTAAAGGGTTGGGAAGGGTCCTTAAAAGGGTTGGGAAGGGCCCAGGCTAGAGGCTTTTAAGATGGGTTTTGCAAAGTGAGGAATGGTTGGGATTGAGCATATTCTATGATATATTCTCTGTCATCAGTAGACACCAAGAGGAGATCTTAAATTAAGTCTTAATGACTTAATTAAATCTTAATAAATAACCTATTTTATGTGGTAGGCAGTCCTATCTTCCATGAGAAAGTATTTCCTTCCAGGAACAAGTAGGTATTTATTTTTGCTTGTTCTCAGTATTGTTTAACATATACTTGGCAAAATATGGCTGATCTGAATTGTTTCACAGGGACAGGCAATCAGGCTGGTTCAGTTCTCAGAAAAAAATATCAGCCATGTTCAAAAGTAAGCCAAGCCTATATTAACCTGTATTCCCCACAGTCCTCCATACAGGGCCAACAGTCCTTCCTTTAATAATTACCTGAGGAGGGGCGCCTGGGTGGCTTAATTAGTTAAGTGTCTGACTCTTGATTTTGGCTCATGTCATGATCTCATGGTTGGTAAATTTGAGCCCTGAGTTGGGCTCTGCACTGATAGCGTGAAGCCTGCTTGGGAATCTCTCCTTCCCCCTCTCTCTGCCTATCCCCTGCTTGCTCGCTTTCTCAAAAATAAACATTAAAACCTTAAAAAATAATTACCTGATGATTAAGCAGGTCTTAATTTGCCTTTTCTTTTCCTAAGAGCTCTGATCAGATATGATGTTCCTCCAGATGTTCAATAGTCCTTTTCCTTCCCTTACAATGTAAGGACTTCTAAGCTAAAAGAGGTATCTAGGCTGAAAGGGATGCTCTTCCCCTTTAAAAAACATTTATTCTCAATCTTTTGTCTTTATAACAATCCATCAGGGAACCTCTTCAACATGAAAATTCTGGACCCCACCAAGATATAATTGTGGAGTAGGGCCCAAAACTCCAACTTTTATTTATTATTTTTTTTAAAAGCTTATTTATTTTTGAGAGAGAGAGAGGCAGAGAGAGGGAGAGGGAGAGAGAATTCCAAGCAGCCTCCACGCTGTCATCACAGAGACCAGCTTGGGGCTCAAACTCACAAACTGTGAGATCATGACCTGAGCCGAAATCCAGAGTGGGACACTTAACTGACTGAGCCACCCAGGTGCTCCCCCAAAACTCCAACTTTTAAATGGACATCTCCTGGGGCGCCTGGGTGGCTTAGTCGGTTAAGCGTCCAACTTTCGCTTAGGTCATGATCTCGAGGTTCGTGGGTTCGAGCCCCGCGTCGGGCTCTGTGCTGACAGCCAGCTCAGAGCCTGGAGCCTGTTTCAGTCTGTGACTCCCTCTCTCTCTGACCCTCCCCTGCTCACGCTCTCTCTGTCTCCTAGAAATAAATAAATAAAAAACAAAACAAAACAAAAAAACACAAATAAATGGACATCTCCTCCCCTGCCCCCACACACCATTACCACCATCACCAAATGATGCTTATATAGAAGTCTCAGGACCTCTCTTTTTGGCAAACAACAAATTTGAGTTTTTCCAAGTAGTATAGCATCTGGAATTGCCACGTGCAATTAATTGGTAGGTGATCTCTGTTGAATGTGGAATTTCCTGTTGGTGCACTGACATCTCTGGGCATTTTAGCATGGCCATGTGATAAGGAAGGATTTCGGTTTACCTTAGTTGTCTGATAGATTATACAAAAGATCAGTGTCCCAGAATCTACAGGATTTGTTTACAAAGGTAATTTGTTCTGTTCATTCTACTAATTATCTTACCCCTTGTCAACTCACTTCTGATGTTTCAAGTGGAAGATTATCATACTGATGGCAACTTTTAACAGGCTATTTTTTCATTTGCATATTTTGGGGGAAAACAATCTCCCTCTTTTGCCTAAATAAATTTATTTATAGACTATTTTTGAAGACCAATACTACAGAGAAGAAAGAAGCATGTAAAAAAAAAAACACTGAAAATTCTACCTTTTATTAGGGATCCTAACATTTGTGGCTAAGATTTTGAAACTTTTTTCTCTGCAAATTCAAAATTTTTATAAAACTTGGGTTATACTATAATACCTTTTTTTGCTTCTTTAAAAAAGTTACTCTGTCATGAATAGTGTTTATGTAAATAAATTTAGTTGAATATTTAGGAAGTTTTTGTTATGAGGAATATTCTTCAGGGAACACATACACATTCTTGTACACTTATTTTGGCACAACAGTTCTAATAATTACTTAACATGGAATGACTACAAGTAAAATTAGTGATCCACGCTTAACATTTAAACACATGCTATCCAATTGTCCTCAGGGAAAGCTTACAGGGAAAGTGTCTGTTTTATAGACTCTCAAGTATTGCCTGCACAGAGAAGCCTTCCATGATGACATCAGCATAATTGAATGTGTATCACCTTCACCCCAATGCTCTTGATACTATTATCATTGTTCATTGCCTTTTTTTTTTTTTTTTTTTACTATTTTACATGTCATATCTTTCTTTCTTTGTTTAAATTCTCTCTTCCCCATAGACTATATGCCCCAGAAGTGGCAGGAATTTTGTTTCTTTTGTTTGTTCACTCTTGCACGTCCAGCTCTTAGAACCGTGTCTAGAAGATACCGGGTGCTCAATAAATATATGCTGACTGAAATAATGATCTGTTTCTAACATGAGACATCTTTTTGACTCTCCTTTGTAAAAAGCCATATTCCAGTTGAACAGGAATGTAAAGTACAGTCATATGAAAGCATCTTAGCCAATTAGTGTGTTCTGCTACACCTGCTCCCCGTCTGTTCAGCCAGCTCATCTTCAAAAGTCCCAGATTTGCTTACTTCAACTACGAAAACATTACTGCTGTCAAAGTGACAACATTTTTATCCTGCCCATTTAGACCTACCTTTAGATCTGGGGTTGACAAACTTTTTCTGGGAAAAGGCAGATAATAATATTTTAAGCTTTGCCAGACATGTGATCTTTGTCTTAAGACTCAACTTGGTGGTTGTATCATGACAACAGGTAAAAAAATAAGTGTGACTGTGCCCTTACAAAACTTGATTTACAAAAATATGTCTGACCAGGTTGTGCTCACAGGTCCCTGCTTTAGAGTCAAACTCTTTTTATTTATTTATTTAATTTTTTTGAGAGAAAGAGAGACCACATGCATGAGCAGAGAAAGGGTGGAGGGAGAGGGAGAGAGGGAATCCCAAGTAGGCTCCGTGCCCAGTGCAGAGCCCAACACAGAACTCGATCTCATGACCGTGAGATCATGACCCGAGTTGAAATCAAGAGTCAAACGCCCAACAAACTGAGTCAGCCACCCAGATGCCCCTGGAGCCAAACTCAATCATTTCTCATTGAGTCAATGTTATATAGAATCTCGGAAAGCTCTGTCAAATGAAAATGTTATATGAGCCAAAATTTAAATGTAATTTAAATGTTTCCAACAACACATCAAAAAAAAAAGTAAAAAGAAACAGGGAAATTAGTTTTAATAATACATTTAAGTAGCCAAATATAGTATATTCAAAATATTATTATAACATGTAAAATTATTAATGACATAATTCACATTTTTATATGAGGTTTTGGGAATCAGGTGTGCATTCTTCACTTACAGCTCATCTAAATTGGTTCTGGACACATTTCAAGAGCTCAATAGCCATATGTGGCTGGTGCCCATTGTGCTGGACAGAACAGGTCTGGAGCAGGTTTTCTCGACCTTGGCACTACTGACACTTTCAACAGGAACATACTTGGTTGAGGTGCTGTAACAATTCATGATAGGATATTCAGCAGACATCCTTGGCCTTGACCCACCAGCTTCCAGTATTGCCTTGTCAATTGTGCCAATAGAAACTGTCTCCAGGCCTCACTAAATATCTCCTCAAGGGCAAAGCTGCCCTAGTTGAAAATCACTGCTTTAGAATCTGTATTCTAAAGCCAGGTCAATAAATTCCCTGGAACTGAACAGGATAGTTAGTACTAGTGCTCACATTTGAGGGAAGGAGGTGAAAGGGGGAAGGAGGAGATCTCTTTCTTTCTATAGCTTCCTGAAGGTGTCCCTGCCCCAAAACAGATTAAAAATCATTGATCTGATGGGAAGACATGTTGAATTCTGCAGTTAGGTGCATACCACCAGTATGAAGTCACACCACAAATCCCAGCTTTTGCCTGTGCCCTTTTAAAATGAAATCAATTCCCATGACCAACCTAAGCACTTCAGTCTTCTTTAACTGTACTGTTGTTTTGTCATTTTGATCCTCTAGTGTTGGGATACTGATTCTGAACAATTTCCAGCATTACTTAGCAAGAAGATCCATGAAGGGGCAGGTTCTGGTCAAAATATTACAGGAATGGAGAGGGATCGTATGTACCATTTTAGCAAACAGAGAATCATTGTTATTGAAACTCCAAGTCAGCAAAATGGACAGGTCATGAGATGAAGAGTTACATGTACATGCTCTAAACAGCTCTGTGAACTTAGACAGAGGGCGACTGGCCTGCGTGCTTTCTCAGACTGCATGGGAATAGGAGGAGAAGATATTAACATTATTGTATCCTTAGAACAGTAGTTCTGAGGGGCGCCTGGGTGGCTTAGTCGGTTAAGCTTCCGACTTTCGCTTAGGTCATGATCTCGCGGTTCGTGGGTTCGAGCCCCGCGTGGGGCTCTGTGCTGACTGCCGGCTCAGAGCCTGGAGCCTGTTTCAGTCTGTGACTCTCTCTCTCTCTGACCCTCCCCTGCTCACGCTGTCTCTCTCTCTCTCTGTCTCTCTCCTAGAAATAAAAATAAAAAATATTAAAAAAAAAAAGAACAGTAGTTCTGATTGATGCTTTAAACTCTGCTTGACTACTTATATCTATCTGCAAACACCTACCAGGGTGGGGGTGGGGAGGTTCTACTATGAAGGTAAAGTCTAATTAGCTTCTCCTATTTCCTCTAGATGCTATAAAATATTGGAGAGAGTTGATACAATTATTAGAATATGAACTATTCTAATAGCAGATATGGGCATCCAAACAGGATTTCTCCATCATCAGCTTCCATTCTTGGTAACGTACCAAGTCTGTGGGGCAGGAAGAGGGGGACTCCAGTATTTTTCATGCAGTGAAAATTCATATGCTTTGAATCTGAATCATCTGAGGATTTTGTGGATGGTGTTCCTAAGAGACCAACTCCCTCCCTTCATGGAAATACTTTCGTCAATTCTGACTTGTTTTCATGTCTGAACTCACTTCTGTGTTTATTTGCACAGCACTAGTCATTCACTTTTTGAGAGAAGGCTGAGCCATCATTTGGTCCACATGTCACATGCAGGGCTGAGATTTTTGATGTTATATAATTTTAGACTTTTGATGCTATCATTTTATCGTTCAGTGAATTTATACTTATTGTTGAAGACATGTATTGACAATACTTACAGAGGATGGTGTTCTTCATGCACCTTTTTTTACAGTTTATTTATTTTGAGAGAGAGAGAGAAAGGGGGGGAGCGAGTGGGGGAGGGGCAGAGAGAAATAGGGAGAGAAAGAGAATCCCAAGTAGGCTCCACCCTGTCAGCATGGAGCGCAACACGGGGCTTGAACTCATGAACCATGAGATCATGACCTGAGCTGAAATCAAGAGTCGGATGCTTAGCCAACTGAGCCACCCAGGTGCCTCTCTTCATGCATCTTTAAATTTATGAGTATTTACTAGATCACACTTTCATAGTTCACTTGGAGACAAATTATTTTAAATATTACCTGTAATTATCTTACAAGTAATACAATCATATGGCATTTATGTTAAAATGATTTCTAGGAAGATATAATCCAATTTTTGAAACATTAATGTATGCCACAATTCTGTTAAATCTGCCTAGACATTTCCTTATGTTTTAATATACCAAGATACTCAAGAGTAGAGTTGCTTCAGGCCACTCTTGATGTCTGAGAGGCTTTTGCACTTGCTCAAACCCAGCAGGAAGTGAAGACACCAACACCTGCTGAAAGGAAGACTCTGGAGAAGGGTGGAGGAAGCCAACAGGAAGTCAGAAAGGAAACAGAGAGGACCCAGAGACATCCTGAGGAAGGTGAGGCAAGACTTTAAAAGAAGAAAGGAAATAAATGACCTAGAGCTTGGCTAGAAACCCAAAGCTAGACATTTGTCCAGTGAAAGGGTGGCTATCAGCTTCCTCTTGAAACAGCCACCACTGCAGGCAAGGTTGTTGATGCCTCTAGCAAGAAGCAAAGGTTTGTATCCTCATGTGAGGACCTGTTCACTCCCGGAAGGGTGACTCCTTCAAGCAAAAGGGGGTGTCCTAAAGGAATGTGAAAAAGGGGGGGCATTCAGCCTGAAGATTCTAAAATGCCTTCCCAATATCTTCCTGCTAAGTCCATTGAAATTGAAATTGAGCACCTGTGGCTCTCCGTCTTTTGCAAGCATGTGAGGACATCATATTAAAGGTAAACAAGCAAATTCCTTCACTAGCATCTCAGGGCTGTGTGACATAAAGTCCGTTCCAAAGCCTTTTTGGCTTGATTCATAACTGTTAGACTTTCTTAAAGGTTTGGGCTCATTTGTTCAAAAACTGGAGACTTGCAGTAGAAGACACTTTGAATTTTACTTAACTAAAAACATCCTCAAGTTCTGCCACTGGAGGGCACTAGTCGACAATATTATTCTCCCACCTTTTTCCTGGTCTCATTTTTTTCTTCCCTAACTTGACCAAGAACTCTAAATAAATTCCTGTTTCACAGATTAAATTGGAACTGCTTTATCCTTCTATAATTCAGAATTTCAAAGACCAATTTTTTAGAATAATTGGAAATCACGACATTTCCTACTGATTTCTGGAATCAATATTTTTAGCCCAGTTCACATTAACCTAGCACGGTTGCTCTCAGAAGACATGGCAGGGAAATATTCACTCAAAACCAGTCGGCAGTTCTTGTTTATCCAATGACTTGATCTGCAGGATCTAACCACTGAAAATGCCCAGCTTATTAGCATTTAAAGAAAGACAAAATCCAATACAGATATTTAAGTTCACTTTAAAAATGTTATTTTCAGGGTGACTGAGTGGGTCAGTCAGTTAAGCATCTGATTTTGGTTCAGGTCATGACCTCATGGTTCCTGAGTTCGAGCCCCACATCAGGCTCTGTGCTGACAGCTCCGAGCCTGGAGCCTGTTTCAGGTTCTTTGTCTCCCTCTCTCTCTGCCCCTTTCCTGCTCACGCTTTGTCTCTCTCTCTTTCTCTCAAAAATAAATAAACATTAAAAATGTTATTTTCAAGTTGTTGCAGAAATACTTTGAGAGATCTTGAGCCATATATATCTGAATAGACATTTCTCCCTCGGTTTTGGCACCATTAGGCAAGTCACTCATGTACAGTAATTTTCTTAAAGGAACAATCAATTATCAATAAATACTCTTTCTCTACAGTAGACACCATGGATTTCTCTTACCACCAGATACTACTGAAGCTAATGTGTCTGAACCAAGGAAAAATTACTATTGTGGGGAAAGCTGTCTTTCAGAACCCTGCTTTGAACCGGAAGAATCTGTTCTCCTGACACTGCTGAAGAGAAGGTAGGCTGAACTACCCACTTTGGAAGGCAAGTTACACAAATTTGTTTTTTTCCTTATTTTATTCTGCACCTCACTCCATTTTCTCAGACGTCTTTCTCTTGGTTCTGCTTATTATTTCTGCTTTCCAGTCTTCTTAACTATTGCTAGTTTTCTCTATTCACCCCACTCAAAACTGCTATAAGACTTAGAAAGACTAAAATTGCACAGTGGGATCATTTTATTCTCATGAGTTTGCCAACACTCGGGTATTAACTGGCAAAGGTGTCTCAAGATGGGGATTTTGGTATTATAGGCAGAGGCTGTGTGTAAAGCTTTTGTTGATAACATTGGCTCTTATATAACTCAATTTCCTCCTATGTGAGAAATTTCTCTGGGTTTACACTCAAGAACTTTGTCTTCAAAGGAAAAAAAAAATTCTATCATCTCTCAGGTACCTCACAGGGATGTTTTGACATTAAATTATGTTAAATAATCAATGCCAGGAGAGTGCCAGGCGCAGAGAAGCTCAATCAACATGAGTATCTTCTCTACCTTCCTACTTCTGTTTCCTCTTAGAGCCTAGAGCCAGATTTTATATCAATCAAAGGAACTGTGTTGACCAATTTCATAACTTATTTGCTTTCCTCTTATTTTCTCAAGCTTGCTATTTTACTATATATATCTTCTCAAATGTACCTAAAAGAGGTGAGCCTAAATTTTAAAAAACCATCTGAACAACTTTGGGTCAGAAATAAGTATGTGAAGGACTGTAGGTAGTTCCTCCTGGGAAGTGATAATGCTGAATAACCTCCATCAGATATGTTTAATCTGAGACTGGGTTACCTCTTATTAGTGTTCTAGGGATTTCTGTTGGTAAGTTAGGGTAGAGACAGTAGGCTGTGTTTGAAAACATATAAGCTCATATAGCACAAAACAAAGTTCAAATACTTGCCGTGGCATTTATGAGTTAGGTAAACATGAGCAGGAGAGAACTAAGAATTTTCTCTCAGCTATAAAATGGGGATTAATAATCCTTAGCCAGTGGTATTGGTATAAAGATCAAATAAGATTACGAAAATAAATGTGTTCAATATCATATTGTCGCTGTTGTTACTCACCTAGATGGTTTCCTAAGGACCTTCTGATTCTGAAGATTTTATAAATTAGATTGCACAAGGTCACAGGTTTCCACTTGTGATACCTTACACAACTGTGTAAGGCTCTGCTTCATCCAACCACTCATCTCCCAGTGCACACACTCTATGCTCTCTTACACTAGTACTTCAGTTCACGCCATTCCTATGCATTGGAATCTACTCCACCATTCACCCACATCTTGCCTATCTTGCAAGGTCCAAATTATATCATGCTTCTATGAAGTATCCTTGGAACAGAGCAAGAGGGCGTGATCTCTCCCTCCTCCAAATACTTATTGTTCTTAACTATTTCCTTCTCACTGGGTACAGCTTCCCTTGTTGCCTAGAAGCCAGGTTGGTTATTTCACTGCTTGTTGTTTGTGACTCCCAGTGAAGTACGTATCACAAGATTGAACTCCTTAAGGGTAGATAGTCTCTGTGCATCAAGTGCCTAATTCCATGCTTAGCAGAGATTAGCCACTCAACAAGTACTGCGGGAATGAGTTAGGAGACCACTTATTTGATATTATTAGTATATTTTTGTACATTTTTATGCTCTGATAGGAGACTTAAAAGTTCTTTGAAGTCAAGGATCTACACAGAGCATTGATGCTAAAAAGCAAGACTGGGGAGAGATTAAAAAGCAGAAATTACGTGCTTGCACATGGAAGAATACACCAACATCCCTGAAGTAGACTTTTAAGAGAATTGATTCTGAATCCGATCAAGTCTTTAGATCCAAACACAATTTATAGAGAATGCAAAGAATAGAGGAACACGTTAATTACACCACGAGGTTGCAATCAGCAAAATCCAGATTGTGAGCCATTCTGTCATAGAAAGCAGAAAACTACAGCCTGTTCCTTGCCTGCTTTTGTACACCCTCAAGCTTAGGATCGCTTTACATTTTTAAAGCTAGAAAAAAAAAAAGGAGACAAAGAAGAAAATGTGACACAGATGCCTCCTGTAGAGGACTGTTGACCCAGGTTTTTCTCCAAAAATAAATTGCAAAAATAAAACTGAGAGAGATTAACTGAGACCGAAGTCATATATGAACTGTTTATAATGAATTAGTATATAGTCTGATTTAAACAGCCTATAAAATAGCAAAGGAACATTCACAGCAATTACAACGCAATTGATATTTAATTTTAATATTTTAAGATGTGACAATGGTCATGTTTTTTAAAAACAGTTCTTAGCTTTTGGTATACATCCTGAAATATTTATGGATAATGCTATGTGGAATTTGCCATATAGTACTAAGTGGAGGAGGAAGTTGATGGGGTCGCACATATAACAAGATTGTCCATGAAGTGTCCACAAAGTCCATATAATTGTTGTAACTGGATGACTGATTCATGAGGGTTATTATACTCTTTTACTTTTAAATATATTTGAAGATTTATACAGTATAAAAGTTAAATAGTAAAGAAATAAACCAACAAAGTTTGGAGTTCCATCTGGGGCCGATTGTAGTCATACGATATCTCTCAAAGTACTTAGCTTTTTTATTTTTCCAACTTCAGTTTCCTTATCTCTAAAATGGAAATTAAAATGATGTCTACTTCATAGTTATGGTGATGACTATGTGAGCTACTGCGTACAGAGAGCTTAATTAATGCCCTGTGCATAATGAAGCGTTCAATTATTGCTTCATAATGTTGCTGTTACTGCTATTGTTATTTTCTCATTATGTGCTGATATTTGTGGGCATTTGTTGATGAGATGGCAGAGGACAGCATGACAGTAGATGAATGTACTGGTATAGGGATAGATGGGCACAGAGAAGAGCAGCAGCAAAAGAAAATGGCGCAATAACCTATATGTTGCAATGGCTGCTCTGGATGGAGCTGTACTAGACCTTAGACTTGGTATGACGTGGAACAGGCTGTCTGGCCAGGCCCTGAGCTTTTCACTCCAGAATACCATCTTACAATCTGAAGGTCAGGGAGTGAGCAATCCAATCTGACACTTATGCCAAACCTTAAAGCCATTTCTAAAGCTCTGCTTGACAATAATTTTCTGTCACTGATGAGAGGTGCTTTGCCAGAATAAACACTGCCTAATACAGGCTTAAGAGGAAAACAACTTTAAAAATATTGATTTATTAAGTCTTCATTGAATATCACCAGGTCATGAAGGCAATATACCACAGTGATTTATGGCAACCCTATCCATAGTGCTGATCTTTGAAGAGATAAAGCGCTGGCCCCAGAATGAAAATCCACACATTACCACTTTCACTGAAAAAGTTTTGCTATTGGGGAAAAAAAAGGCAAAGTAAACAGTATGCTTAGTGACAGAATTAATTTGCATTCTGGCACAAGTTTCTTATGTTTGCAGTCTGATAACCAGAGCATGCTTCACATTTCTGAGTCAACTAGTTTAGGGTAGTAGTACTTAATGGGGGAAAATTTTGCAAATCTCTCCCCACCCCTGGTCCCTGGAGTCATTTGGCAATATATGGAGACATTTGTGGTTGTCAGACCTGAATGGGAAGGGTGCTGCTGACTTTTAGTGGTAGAAACCAAGAGTTCTACTAAATATCCTACAGTGTACAGAACAGCCCCCACAACAAAGAATCATCTGGACCAAAACTGACGAGAGTGCCAAGGCTGAGAAACTCTTTTGAGAACATGGCTTTAGAATCAGACAGAGGTGGGACTCTACATCCTGCTTTGCCACTTATTGCACCTGAGACCTTGAGCACAATGTTTCATCCCTATAAGCACCAGTTTCTTTTATAAAACATTGAGCTGGCAGTGCTGTTTTGCAAGGCAAGTGGGCAAATGCAGATAGACTCTTTGAGATAGACCCAGAGAAAAGCAAATGCTCATGGAAAGCAGATATTATTATACCTTTTAGATACAGCTGTTATCCTGGTGACCCATAAACTGCCCAAGGATTCATTAGCTTAAAAGCCAAGGTATCACTTTTTTGGTTTTGTTTCTTCCTTTTTCCCTCTCTCCCTCCTCCCTACTCCTCCTTTCCTTCTTCCCTTTCTTTTTGGGATAAAAAATGCAATAGGTTCTTTGCAAACTTTGAGGTTGAGTGCCTAAAATGTAAATGTGTTTTATTTCTTGTTGAAAATGAAATGCAAAACAAAATAAAACAAAACCCTGAGTGTGATTCCATAAAAGATAAACTGTACTGTTGGAAAGAGCCACTCCATAGACAGAGCTGGGAAATTCGTTTGAAATTCCTCTTTTGTCCCTTAGGATGAAGTATGATGCATGCCCGGGAGCTTAATGGTTTACAAGTTGGGACTCCCACTGTGTCTTTTTTTGCTGGTGATTTTATGATTCTCCTACACACAACATGATGGATTCTTGCGTATACAGAGCTTTGAATCTGTACTTTTTTTTTTTTTTCAGCTTGAATGAAACCCTTCAAGGCAGAGCTGTGAAGATGTGGTTCTTAAATAAAATATTTTTCTACTGTGCTAATAATTCACAGTTTCTTCACATTTCTCTTCTATACTCAGGGTCAGTGGGATACATCCATTTTTCTTAATTCTATCTGCCCTGTTTTTCTCTGGCTTCCAACAGCTTTTTATGAAAGCACAGCATGGGTTATCCAGGTGCTGGTATTTGGGGAGGGTGCAGAATTATGAAGGGGAAGGGGATACTTTCTTATTATTTTCCCATTACTCCATTAACAATGGCCTTATAATAATTTGAAAACTCCTTGTAAGTGACCTGATATGAAATATTGCATTATAAATCCACATAGGAGACACAACTCAAACAATAGAAGCAATAACACACTTGCATCCTGCTTCTAAGTTATAATGAAATGTATTTACTGAGAGCCAATATACTTTTTCCCCACTAAAGAAGCCATTTGCTTGCTGGATTTCTAAATCTCTATAGAGTTGACATTCTTCATTTTAAAAAACTGGATATTTGGATTTCTGGGTCAGGTGGAAAGATTGCAGTGTCATAAGTGAAAATAGTACAAATTTCAAATGTGAGTATGTGATTTAATTCATGTACATATGCCATCAGGGTCTACTGCTACCAGTTGTGTGGTCAAGTCAGCAATAACTTGAGCCTATTTAAACCTTCGGCTTTCCATAAGGCCTTTGAACAATGTGATGTGACCCACCTAATATTATGCTTTAAAGTACAAAAATTGTATTTGAGTGAGTAACTAAATAATCCAAAATTGGCATATTAAAAAAAATTACTTCAGAGACTCAAGTCATATAAGACTCTCCAAACATGATCTAATGCCTATTTTTCTTAACATATACATTGTTTCTTAAAGATTTGACATTAAAACCATAGGAAGTTGGAAGAATTGGGCTCTCTTCCTTCTGAATTCTCATTTACTTGTGGCTGAATGATTTCATTTAGTTTTTATGGCCTATGCTTCTGAGCGTCATTTGTAGGGAATATCCTTGTCCATTTCTTCCTGTGTTTCTTCCTGGTCTTGTCAAGCAGGAAATACTTCTTTCTCTTCCTGTTCCTTTCTTATTCTGTTGGTGAGTCTGAATGAAAGTCACTGCTGATGTCTTGCCTGGGTTTTGATTCATTTTTTTTAAGTTTATTTATTTATTGAGAGGCAGAGACAGAGAAAGGGAGAGCGGGGGAGAGACAAAGAGAGAGAGAGAGAGAGAGAGAGAATCCCAAGCAGGATCCACAGTGTTAGTGCAGAGCCCAACGCGGGGCTCAAACCCAGGAGCCATGTGATCATGACTTGAGCCAAAACCAAGAGTTGACACTTAACTGACTGAGTCACCCAGGAGCCCATTATTCATTCTGTCTCAAGACTGTTCCAAGTATTGTGTGCTCTGCTCTCCACTCAGGCCACTGTGTTGGAGCCTCACCAGGTAAGGGCTCACCCCCACTGCCAGCTGCCATGTCTGTGACTGGTTGGGCACACTCTATTCCAGAGCCATATTGGAGGAACATCCATTGTAGCCTTCGATCCAAATTACCCTTTCCAGAAAGTCCAGCCAAATCACTCATAAAAATAATCATAGGAACTCTATTTCTGGGTCAGTGTCCCAATTAAGTTAGTATTTGGAAGAGAGTAGTGAGAAGTGGTTAGGTTTCCTAAAATCAGGATATCTTCTTAAAGACCTTAGTACAGATCTTTACTTCTTGTGTGCCATAGATCACCTAGTCTTGTAATATGCTTAAAAATCAATACTTTTCATTCATTATGATTTATTATTATTATTATCTATAAGGACTTACTAAGGGCCAGGCACTCTGTTAAATTACCTAGGATAATATATTTGAGTCATGGATCAAGTCATCCAAAAACTACAATCTCCTAAGGGATTTAAAATACATATGTTGATAAAAAGAATGCAAAATTTTTTAAAAAGTAAATTAAGACAGGCATGGGGACATCAAAATATGGGCTCTAACTTCTATCTGGGAAGGGCAAGAAGTCATTTAGAGAGTTTAGAGTATTTATGTTGCACTCTGAATGATGAGTAAAATTTGGAGATGCAGATAAAGGAATAATGATTTGAAAGAAAAAAGGTGTAGAGTGCCTGGGAGGCTCAGTTGGTTAAGCATCTGACTCCTGATTTTGTCTCAGGTCATTATCCCACAGTTTGTGAGTTCAAGCCCCATGTCAGGCTCTGCACTGACATGTGAAACATACTTGGGATTCTTTCTCTTCCACTCTCTTTGCCCCTTTCCTGCTCATTCTCTCTCTCTCCCTCTGTCTCTCTCTCAATAAATAAGAAAACTTAAAAAAAAGGCTTTATTGGTAGTTGGAACAGTGAGCATGCATGTGTGAAGGAGGAAAACATGGTTTATTTGGGGAATATTCATCAAGTGTAACTTGAGGAGATGTGGTAGGAAAGGTCAACAAAGCGTGGTGCAGCAGGTGTAAACTGATAAGCAGCTCTATTCTAGGATGCAGACTACACGGTAGAATAGTTCTGGAAGCTAGAGGACAGAAATGAGATTCCTTCAGTGTTTGGTCTTTTGGTAAGTCCCGGTTATGGTATTAGTGCCCTTTGTCACTAAAGAAAATCTCCAGGGATTTAACAAAATTGTTCATTAAAAAAAAAAGTTTACAGTACCTCATTAAAACACAAGAACAAGAACAACAACAACAAAGAACTCCAGCATGGGAAGGAAGTTTAGAGAGTTTTCTGGGCACACAGAATTTCTCCTTGACTCTGGTTATCAATCCCTAACAGGCAGAATAGAATAGGATGGATTATGCTGCAGTAAAACCAACTCCCAAATCTCAGTGGCTTAGGGAAACAAAAGTTTACTTCTTATTCACACCACATGTCCACTGAAGGTGAACAAAGAGCTTCTGCCTAGCATGAGAATTTCAGAGAAGTGAGTATTGACAACTAAGTTTTTCTATGTAGAAATAAGAAGTTATCTTGGCTTACATTTCATTGGCCAAAGCAAACTTCTTGGATGTGCTTAACTTGAAAAGGGGAGAAAAATGCAATCCTTTCTTGTGCTAAAACAATGGAGAATGGTTCCAATGTCTGCTACAGTCTCTTCGTGTGGCTACCACAAGAGTACATCCTCATTTTAGTACTATTATCCATAATCCTCTAAAGTATTCCCAATGATTATTTCACTCACTGGGTGTTTAACCTGTGCCAGCTACTGTGCTGGCTATTTCACATGAACTTTCTCTTTGAATTCCTACAAAACTTCTGCGATGTTGGGTTTAGTTATTTTACTGGCCGTGCAATTCCTGGCATTTGTGTTCTTCCTCCCAGGATGCATAAGGCCGCCTCTGAATGATCACTAGATGCAGTTTTTCAGGAGATTCTGAAAGATTACTGGATGAGCCAGGGAAGGCAGACACTGGACCTCCACCTGCTGTTGCTGCCCACCATGGCCACCATCTGTAGACTCATAAATCTCCTCATGTTTACTGAACACTCTCTACATGTCAGACATGGTGCTCTAAACCTGTGAGGCAGGTACAACTATTTTGCCCATTTTACAAATGAGAAATTGAGGTTCAGAGAGACTGTATTATGGCCCAAGATCACACAGGTAGCAAGTAACAGAAATGGGGATTCAACTTGAATACAGCTTACACCAGAACTGGTATTTAACAACCATGCTATTCTACTAAAGGGGCTAGATAGGAAGGAAAAGTAGATGAGAATTTGGGTTATAAACTGAGGTTTAGGATGAATGGAAATAAATGTGGAAAACTCTAGAGAAATGAATGCCAATCTAGAATATTAGAATTGAGACTGGGAAAAAAGATTTAAAATGTTTTATAGGGGGCGCCTGAGTGTCTCAGTCGGTTGAGCGTACAACTTCGGCTCAGGTCACGATCTTGCGGTTTGTGGGTTCAAGCCCCATGTAGGGCTCTGTGCTGACAGCTAGCTCAGAGACTGGAGCCTGCTTCTGATTCTGTGTGTGTGTCTATCTCTGGCCCTCCCCTGCTCACACTGCCTGTTTCTCTCTCTCTCAAAAAAAAAAAAATTAAAAAAAATAAAAATAAATAAAATGTTTTATAGGTATGAAATTCAAAACACTAGGAAATTAATAGAGTGTAAGAGAAAGAGAGGAAATGAAAATGATTATTGGTGTGATGCCTAGAGGGAAAAAATGAAAGGAAGATATGGCTTATGGGTATAGGTGGAGAAATGCATTCAGTGTTGGATTTACTGAACTTTCTACACAAGTGGGAGTTTTTTTTGTAAAAAATAGCTGTTTAGTGTGTAAAAGCACAGATCTATGATAGGTATTATAGATATGTAATAAATAAATCCATTTCCATATATGTTTAAGAATGAATGGATCTAAAAGATTAAGACTTGAGCTTCATTCATTTATTCATTAAAGCATGTATTTAGGACCTTCCAAAGCATGTGATAGGTAAAGCAAAGAGGGTAGAATAATTCAGAAAAATAAATATGATCATGAAGAGAATTAGAGAAGGTAAAAGATCATATTTGAAAGCATGCTTATGTAAAAGGATACGGAAGGGAGAAAGAAATTTGAAAAGGAGTGGTTGTCAAGGAAAAAAGAGACTAAAACAACACAAAGTCCCAAAATTTTGTGTATGAGAAGGATTTTAGGAAGAAAATTATGAGTGCCCAACAGGGACAAATACCATTGAGATGTCAGAAATGTATTTACAGATGTGTTGGGAAGGAAGGAGAGAGGGGTGGATGTAGAGAAAGCACATATGTTTATTCTTTTAAGAAGTGTGGCAAGAGAAAGAAACCAGGAAAGTGGTTCCTCAGAGGTAATAGGAAAACAGGAGGATTTTTAAAGGTAAGTTTAAAATAAAGGGGGGGCTAGTGAAGAGAGAGAGAATCTAGAAGTAAGGAGTAGGATTGGGGGAGGTTGGTATTTGGTTGATGTGAGATGGTGTGTCAGGTGGGAAAAATGTGTTGAAGGCCAAGGACAGTGCCTTTGTGTTACTTTTTCCAGCAACCTTTTCAAATGAAGAGAACCAGCTTCAAATATTGGAACGGACTCAGAATTAGAGATGAAAATCATGACCATTATTAGGGGAACAGGTGGTGAGGGACTCAGAGAGTGTATTTGTTTCCTAAGTGGGAAACATGCCTTAACAAATGTGGTTAAACGATATAAATTTATTCTCTCTTAGTGCTGGGTACTGAAGTATGAAATCAAGGTGTTAGCAGGGCCATGCTCACTCTAAAGACCCAAGACAAGGATCCTTCCTTGCCTCTGTCTTCCAGAGATTGCCAGCCATCCTTAATATTCCTTTGTTTGTTGCAGCATAACTCAAATATCTGCCTCTGTGTTTACCTGGCCTTCCCTGTATGCCTGTTTGCATCTCTGTATTTCTCTCTTATAACGACATCAGCCATTGGATTTATGGTCCATCCTAATTCAATATGGCCTCATTTTAACTTGATTACATCTGCAAAGACCCTATTTCCAAGTAAGGTCATGATCTGAGACTTCATGTGGACATGATTTTAGAGGGACATTAATCAACCCAGTACAGGTAGTAAGAGCATCCTTGAAATGACAATTGTAGAATACAGCCTGAGGAGTCAAGAAGTGACAAAAGTGATGATGAATAATAATATCCCAGTGGGGTTAAAGCACCAATGAGGAGTCTAAGGTTAGAAGCAGAGGTATGCAGGTTTTACTCACTGAAGGAAATTTCAGGATTGGATACTCTGGAAGCTAGGCATTTAGGCAAAGGTACAGAATAGAAGGACTTAGGTTCTTCATGGATTTCTTATAGTTTCCTTATCCTGCTCAGTAGAAAGATAACAGGCAAAGACCAAAGCTTCATGAAGAAGAACCAAAGCAGGTCAGAATGTTCACTTTTGTGCTAACCACCACACTCAAATAGCACATATTCATTTATTCGTTCATTTAACAAACATCTCTGGAGTGCTTACCATTCAACGTTAATTATTCCAAGTTCTGGACTTATAGTAGTGAAACAAACAAGCAAATGAAGAAACCCAAATACCTTTGTCCCTGCCCTTCTAAAGATTGCATTCTGTAGGGGAAAAGATAATAAGCAAATGTATAAATATATAAATAGAGAATATGTGTCATGTTCTCTCATAGAGAAAACATACATCAGCCCTGAGGCTGAGCAACCTCCTTAATCTTGTATATATGAATAAGCTCTTGTCTTTGTAGAACAGTAGATTTTGAGAAATCTTTGTGTCATTCTTTTCTGTGTCCAGAGAGAGTTAAAATATGGCTGGTATCACAATGAATATACTGTTCAAGAAATCCTTCAGAAATATGCATACACAGAGAGGTACAGGAGTAAGGAAAGCAAGACAAAAATGTTAGTAATTTTCTTATGGAATCGTATCCTTTAATATTTTGCCTCTTAGGTCCACTTTCTTTGCATGGAATCAAAGCATTAAAATAACAACAGGTGTATTTGAATACAATGAATGATTGTTTTTCTTTTTGGACAAATGACATTGGCCAATTGACCCTTCCTGTGTTTGTTAGGAAACTTTCCTTCTATGGATACTGGGGGACAACAGCTACTGGCTCCCACCCCAGATACTGGGCATCCCCTTGCAGGGAGGGCACAGGCATGTGACATAGGCAGACGGAACCATGCATGGTTTGATGGTTGTTTCAGGATCAAATTCTGAGAGCAGATGTTGCAATGATACAAACACTCTGTTACAGTTAGTGGTGGTACCAGCTCTCCCTCTGATCCATCTCCAGTGTGCATCTGAGTGTTGCCCTGGTGGCTTGATCCCAAGTCTAGTTCCTTCATGCTCCCAATAATTTTCTAATTTACTGTGTGTTAACCTTTTAGAAAAAATTATTTTCCTGCTTTGATCCATTCACTATCAGCTTCAGTTGCCTAGGGGCTAAGAAAACTGACAAATTAAGTTTCTAGGAACATTTTTCAGCTTTTTTATGTTTAGTGTTTCATTTGTTCGGATACTTATTGAGCACTTAGTATATGCTAGGTACTTTGATGAAAATTGGGGATGTCATGGTAAGTAAGGCATATCTTGTCCCAGCTCTTGGAACATTCAGTTTGGGATAGAAGGCAGACAAGAAAGTGAACAGTTTCAGTAAGATGAACACCATGACACGATAGGGCAAGAGAACACAAAAGGTGGGCTGCTGGTTCTCATCCTAACCCATAATTGGTGGTCAAGAAGGAGGGTAGCCCATAGGAGCACATGTACCCCAATGTTCATAGCAGCACTCTCCACAATAGCTAAAACATGGAAAGAGCCTAAGTGTCCATCAACAGATGAATGGATCAAGAAGATGTGGTTTATCTATACCATGGAATACTACATGGCAATGAGAAACAATGAAATCTGGCCATGTGTAGCAACATGGATGGACCTTGAGGGTGTTATGCTGAGCGAAATAAGTCAGGCAGAGAAGGACAAATATCATATGTTTGCACGTATAGGAGGATTAGGAGGAACTTGACGGAGGAACAAGGGGGAGAAGAAGGGGGGAAATGGTGGGGGAAAGGGAGAGAGGCAAACCATGAGAGACTCTTGAATGCTGACAAAAACTGAGGACTGATGGATGTGGGGGGGAGGGGGGGATGGGCATAGAGGAGGACACTTATGGGGATGAGCACTGAGTGTTATGTGGAAACTAATTTGACAATAAACTATTTGTAAAAAAAAAAAAAAAAAAGAAGAAGGAGGGTAGCCCAATTAGGCCTGGGTTTGGAGAAAGCAGGGTCCATACTTTCCAAAGAGGCAAAGAAATTTTGAGAACTAGGTGGTGGGGAGAGTGTCTCAACCTAGCAAAGAAATGAAGTACTGTGAGTCATACTGGAAATTCAAGCAAACAAGTACCTTATATGGAGTCTGGACCCACAGACATCAGAATGTCGACTAATTCCAGATCCCTTTTCTAGCAGGGCAGAAAGCTCTAATGTCCTCTCAGAGGGGGTCTTGTTAATGCTTGGACTCAGTCTGCTCCTAGTCTGTTTTCACCCTAACATCTATGTTTATCAGATACTACTACAACTATTAGTACTGTGGGTTTACATGATGTACTAAACATTAACCACCATGTACGGGGACATGTGTGATTTTATTTAATCATCTGAGGATTTTGAGATAGTCTCTGTTAGACTTCTAGCTTCCCACCTTAATCTGTCCTTTGTATTCATGAGTCCACGCAAGACGACATTTCCCAGCCTCCCTTGTGGCTATGTGTGGTCATGTGATTAAGTTCAGTCTCATGGAGTATGAGAGGAAATACCATGTGCAGTCAAACCTGCAGCTATAAGACCGTGGGCAAGCTTCCTTGATATTTTGTATCCCTTTCAACAAGCCATAACCCATGGAAGCCTAGCCTGTGCTCTACAGAGAAAAACAAAGTTCTAGGGGATAGCAGAGCAACATGAATGAAGACCCCTGGGTGACTGTATTGAATAGGGCCACCCACCAATCTGGAATGTTTCCTTCAGACTCTGATATATAGAAGATACAAACTTCGATAGTAGTTAAGTAAGCCACTGGGTTCATGCCAGGTCGGTGTGATAGTCGCCTCAACTCAGGTTAAATTGATAGCCTGCCTGCATTCTGGTTCTGACAGGTGTCACCGCTGCTCTGTGGTAAAGGAGGGTGCTGGGCTCAAAGAGAGACGGACTCACTCTCCTCGATTCACACACATAACAAACAGACAATTCAGATCTGCTTGACTGCAGGTTTCATGCTCTCGAACACTCTGCTGTCATTGCCTTAGGACTGCCCAGACCATCCAGACTAAGTGTTGTAGTGTTTGCTATTGTGTGAAATCCCACAGAGGCTAGAGACAAACGTCCTCTTCACTACTGCTCACCTGGAGAATACATAGTTATGAAGTTAGGCTCCAGTCAACAGGCTAAGTAAAAGGAAAAGATGTTTGAAAGTGTTCCTGTGAGAAATGGAAGAGGGCTCATTAATAAGAACATGTGCCATTTGTTGAGCAGAACAAACAAACAGATTTTTGGCAACGAGATTTACTTCAGAGAAGAAAGGAAGTGCCTGAGGCGGTGAGGTGGGGGGCAGACTGCTGACACACAGATGTGAGAACAAGATGCTTACACCAGCTGTGCACTAAAGAAAGTTATCACAACTATCAATTTTCTATTTTTGTTTTAGTAATTTATCAGTTAGAATTATCGCACTGTGAGAGCCTCGTAATGGAGACTGCACTTTTGAAAATGCGAGAACCAGTTTTAGCAAATGTTCTGAATATGCACACAGGCTCACACTCGATATGTGAGGAGAAACCATACAAAGGACAAAAGTCAGCTCTGTGTGTTTTGTGCATCCATGGGCCCCCATTATTTTGGCTCCGAATAATGCCTGTTCATGAAGAACAGGTGCTTGAAATAAAATCAAGGGGAAAACCACTATGAATTCAGCCCCTCTAAAGACACTGCAAGAATTTCTAAAATTACTCTTCTTAGACAAATTGTTCCCACAAGCCCAGACAATTTTTTATCTTGAGGGTGCACAGGGGATACTAAATCTTCCTGTCCACATAAACTCGTTTTCAGATGGGTCGGAGATTCCATTTATCATATATGTAGGGCTGGGGCTTCTCACATCACATTAAAGGTTAAAGCTGAGAAAGTGAGGGAGACACTGCCCTGCCCTAGTGTGGGGAGGCTGTGTCCACAGACACTGGGGGTGCTTCTGTATGTAGCAATGCATGAAGATGAGCAACCTTATCATTGGCTTACATTAAATTGCCTAGAATTCAAGTGAAAACGTTTAAACTCATTTGTGTAAATGGAGTCTTTCAAGATGAAGAGATTAAAGGATTTAAGGGCTAGTGAGTTCCAAGGGAGTGTGTGTGTGTGTGTGTGTGTGTGTGTGTGTGTTTAAATATATTTTTATGTATACATATATTTTTACATATATACATATTTGTTAGATATGTACAAGTGATTTAAATGACTTAAAAATGTAGAAACATTTTTCAATGGCTTCTGATCCAAAATATAATTTAATAAATATGTTTCTCAGTGCCAGATGCCAGCGGCTGGCACCTGCTTAGGCTGATATCAAGTTTACTTTGTGGAATGGAGTTTTCTTTGGAGCCAAGGGAATTCTCTGTGCAAGAAAATCTTTCCCAGTTCTTCATAAATATGCCAAGAGAGTTTTCTGCTGGACCAAGGAAATCAGAGTGAGGCAGACCTCAAGGAAGAAAGCCAAGTTCATTCATTAGCAACTTCATAAACACTTTAAATGACAAATTTGTAGCTGGCGTTTTGTCACAAAAGATTTTGGAAGTGTGTTCTTTCCCCACAATTAGAGCTGGTGTCATTGGTCTTAGCCTTCAGCTGATCAGATGAGAGAATGTAATCAACTCCTCAAACCTGGCTTTAGTCAAATCTAGACAACATAAATTATGGGATAAAGACATCATCTTAGATTACTGTTCAAAAATTGACAATCAAGACAGGGAAGATTAGAATTTTATCTACCAAATTAGTTGCATTCATCTCTTGAACTGAGGCTGCCAATGTGTCAGAAATCAAACTGATCACAGCCAAGAGATATTGAAAGAAGTAAAACCCGGGGGAGAATGAAATGCATTCAGCCAAAGGAAGCAAATACAAACAATAATGGAAACAGACATCTTTTAGTTAATTTCTAGTAGGGAATTGCTTTTTTGCCAGGGTACTAGGTACATGCACATTTGTGTCACGTTCAAAGATTCTGAATTCAGAGATACTAAATCCTCAGTGCTTTTGGTGTGGACGAAATGGAATTTTAGTGCAGGGTCAGAATCTTTAAGCGATGGTGCATCTCTTACTTCCACTCAAGGAAGACACTGGAGATGGTTGCAATTTTTATCCTTACACCAAGAAGTACCCAGAAAAGAAATTTAGAACTCGATAAAATGGATGAGAGAATGGCTCATCACCTGAGTTTTACAATCAAGCCAGCCAAATCCAGGAGAATGCAAACTATCCTTCAATTTTTAACTTTAGTTAAAGTTAAAATACATGAAAGAGCCACTATACCACTGTAAGTTATTAATTGCATCATGATAAAATTATGGTAAAATTTTTGCTTGTTCCTAGTCACAAGGACCAATGAGTTGCATTCACTTTATTGTCCTTCTTGCCCAAACTGGAGCCACTTCACTAGCTAGGGATAGGGAGAGCTAGGCCATAAAATGTAATGATTATGGTGAATTCTACTGGCCACATTTCTGGGTGCACTAGAGGGAGGCTTTGTTTATTCTTGCCTCTTTTCTAGGGGACACCCATATGTGGGAAATAAACTCATGTTAGTGACTTCTTGTATTAGCATGCTAGGGCTTCTGTGAAAAATTACCACAGATAGGGTGGCTTAGACAAAAGAAATTTATTGTCTCATGGTTCTGGATTGTAGAAGTCCAAGATCAAGGTGTTGTCAGGACTTGTTCTTTCTAAGGTCCCTGAGTGAAGGTCTATTCCATGCATCTCTCTTGGCTTGTAGATGGCCATTCTCTCCTTTTATCTTCACATTGCCTCCCATCTATGTGAATCTCCGTGTCCAAAATTCCCATTTTTATGAGAATATCGGTCATATTGGATTAGTACCCCTTCTCCCAATGACCCCAAGTTAAGTTGATTACTTCTGTAAAAATTGTCTCCAAATTATGGAAAGAGCACAAATGTCCATCAACTGATGAATGGATAAAAAAGATGTGGTTTATGCATACAATGGAATACTACTTGGCAATGAGAAAGAATGAAATCCTGCCATTTGCAACAATATAGATGGAATTGGAGGGTATTATACTAAGTAAAATAAGCCAGAGAGAGAAATACAGATATCATATGTTTTCATTCATATGTAGAAACTTAATAGAAACTTAATAGAAGACCATGGGGGAAAAGGAAATAATAGTTTCAAACAGAGAGGGAGGGAAACCATAAGAGACTCTTAAATATAGAGAACAAACTGAGGGTTGATGGTGGAGGGAGAGGGGAAAATGGTTGATGGCTATTGAGGAGGGCATTTGTTGGGATGAGCACTGGGTATTGCATGAAAGCGATGAATCACAGGCATCTACCCAACGCCAAGAGCACACTGAATATACTCTATGTTAGCTAACTGGACAATAAATTATATTTAAAAAATTCTGTCTCCAAATAAGCTCACTGTCTGAGGCACTGGGGTTAGGACTTGCACATATGAATTCTGAGGGGATGCAATTCAACTCATAAACTTATTATATATTTATCATTGTCTGGGTTTTCCCCCGCTCCTATATAATTTCAAATCCTCAGAATGATTCTGTAAAGCTGGTGTCATTGATTCATTTTGTCTACATTTAAGGCTCAGAAGGAAGAAAAGGAAATTCCTCCAAGTCACCAGGCTAGTAAGTGAAGTAGGAAGAATTTAAAGCCAAGTCTTAGTAATTCTAAGACCATAGCCTTTCCACTCATCGATATTGTTCAAGCAGTGTTCAGTGAACACCAGTGAGTGTCAGATACTGCACTAGGCACCGAGAAATTCAGAGATCATGAAAACACCTCTTGAAGGACTACATATTCACACTAGGAAACATTTTATTCCACGAAAACCCAAGGAGTAGTCCAGCTCTTCCATAAAGTCTGTAATTATAAAGCATGCTTGGAAACAACACAGGACATTTTTGGTGGGCCAACATGTTTGATGTTTTTGGTATCTTCTCCACTGCTAGAGTTCAACCCCACTGGAATGCATACAAATTCTAGTGCAGATTACACAATTGGCAAAACTGACAGGTATATATTTATGAGACCCCTAAAATAGGAAGACCAGGGAAAAGGTAAACATGCAGTTTTGATGAGCTTATCGGAAATTTTATGATAAGAAAATCTAGAATTAATCTATTTTTAATTTCAGTAGATAGGAATGTTTTGTGTTTATGGTGTAGTATTTTTTAATGTATTGCTTTAGTGTTTATGGCCTCAAACACTCAGTCAAAAGCTCTGGGGAACTCTTTCTCTCCTTCCATTTTTATTTCCAACTGCCAAAGCCGTGGAGACTGAGTGAGGATTGTTTTTATGAATAGATGCAATGAATTAGAAACAATGAATTGAGAACAATGACATATCTAGTGACTTTTTCATCCTTTCCTTTCATGAAATAAACCACTGTGTATAGTATCACACTTATTCTTTCATGTTATTAAATTTCTTGTCAAAATCTTCCTTAAACCACAGAGACGAAGATGAATTCTCCCTCTGAGTCTGAGCAGTTAAATTTACTTCTCCGACACACTGCAAGTTGATTTAGAGCTAATCTGTCTGCTTTTTATTGGCTCCGTGTAAAACATTGCTCTTCTTGGTTTCTTTTCTTTCACTCTTCATTGTCTTGTAGAAATATGTAATTTCAATTTATACCCTAAGAAATTAGTCTCTCTGAGAAAAATCCACGAAGACCTTTATAAGAAAAGAGAAACATGCATTACTTACATGCTTTTGGATGTCCTCTGTGTAACAACAGGCTGGAATGATGACAATCTGAGGGAGAAAAGGGGTAATAATCAATATTTGGATAGTAACTCTAATGAACAGGAAAAGCCATGATCCAGATACAGTTAGCAACAGGGGAACCTGCTCCATTGACTATTTATTTGTGTTAAAGTCTGGCCCTCCATTCCATCAGAGGTATGAATATTCAGTTTAAATTCATGACACCACATTTGATTCTTCTATTGGTTTTATTACTAAGCAGATATGTTGAGATGTTTAGGAATAAAATGAAAGAAAAGTATCAGTAGTCTTGGAAAACCAATCTGGGTTATAAAGAACCAGTCCCAGAAATGAATTTCATTTTCTCATAGTTGCTAAGTGTGTGATGTGGGCAAATGATAGCCTGTTTCAGTGAAAGTTCAGTCTTAGACTTCCAGGATCTCCCTTTGAAGACATTCGAATTGGATGATAATACAGTGAGGTTAAGTTGCCACTGCTTTGGAAAATTATATTTAAAGTTGGTTTATTAATTTATGTCAACTTGTAAGATTTCTAGTGGTACGACCACAGAATTTAGAAGTCATTTTTTTTTTAATTCAACATTTTAATTCAGTAAGTATTTATTGACAACCTACCATGTGACACGCACTCGGGCTAGGCATTGGTGATGACATAGGCATCAAAACATAGTCTTGAACTTATAGTTTAGTGGGGGAAAACCAAGGAAAAAGAGAGCACCAACCATAGGGAGTGCTGTATTCTATGCCCTGCTCTGCTCAGTTACATCATACATACTATATGACAGGATTAAGGTTCTATATAATGCTCTAAGGGCACTGATGACAGAATGTCTGTGTAATAGAAGCTTGGGGAAAATATTATGGAGAAAAATGGCGTCTTGAATGAGAGATAAAAGATAACTAAAACTGAACCAGATACAATGCAAGAGTGAGTGTGGCAGAACATCCTCAAGGAAAGGTGTTCCAGATAGAAGGATAGGCATATACAAAATTCCTGAGTCACATCAGTGACCTGGATATGGAATAAGCCAGTATAGTGGAAGCTGGTATTGGCTTCCTAATATTCACTGTAAATCAATTCCACTGCAAAAGACAGGGTTTTGTACAATGACTACATTTCTAGGAGTTGGACTTGATTGGTTAAATCAATCCTAGCCATCATTTGCCAATGATTGGTTTGGAGTCTAGGTTTACATCCTTTGGTTCATGGCATTTCTCTAATTGAGGGTTTGAGAGGAAGTGGGCCAGTGGGGGTACAATGGGACATTTTCTGGGGATTTCAAGAAAATAATCACTGGAACAGAAGGTATATCCTGTCTTATATGTGACTTTGGGAGCATTTAGTCTCAACTGCTCTGGCAAACATCTTATGACTGTAAGGAGGAACAGTCTTAGAAGAAGCTGACATGATTGCTGAGCGAAGAGTGGAGAGTCCGAGTCCTTCATAACACAGTGAAACATTCAACTCCAAGCATGCTCTTCCTCTGCAGTTGTTGTTACGAGCCAATAGTCTCCTTTGTTGCTTCCAAGTTTGACTTAGACTGTTATGCCCAGATCTCAAAACGCCAAAAACCACTAAGGAGCCGATTCCGACGCAAACACACAAGGGTCATTGTTTAAACTGCGCAGCAGTGATGGTATGGAGCCCCGAACTCAGGGTCACAGGGCTTTTTATTGCGGTTACAGTGGGATTCGGGGGCTTTCCAGCGTGGCAGTCCCTGATAGGTTGATTTTTAGTACAGGCTGTCTTGTCAGTACCCAATTGGCTCGGCCCACCTGGCCTGACTGCAAACTGCCAACAGGAACGTCTTGGGACATAGGCGCCTCTTTTAAACTGATTGGCTGCTGCTATTGCTAGGGAAGTAACTAAGGGCAGGCTGCCTAAGCACTTCCTGTGCTTTTTCCTGGGACGGGGTTCAGGCCTAGTTCACCCTCAAGATGGAGGCTTTTTTTCTAAAATGGAGTCAGTTAGATTTAAGTCTCAAAAGACTTGTGTTTCTTGCAGTTGAAATATCTTTAAACATATTTGATAATCATAATGACAGATAAATGAAAATTAGGAAAGACAGGAAATAATTCCGATAAAAATGATAGGATTCAAAGGTATTTTAAGGGGAGAGGTAATGGGCTTGAACAAATAAGGAGAGATTCAATAGGGATAAGTATAAGGCTTTTGGATTATATATATAAATTTGTAAAAAATGGCAGAGAGGAAGCTCAGGTGTTATCTGCAGTTTGTATGAAGAATACAGGTTTAGTGTCATAATTTGTATGACAAATTAATTGTATGACATGGATACCAAAACATTAATCAAGGTTGAATACTACACAGATCAAAACACCTAAAGTATTTTGAAACAAATTAGACTTGAAATAGAAATTCTTTAACACATGGAATTCAAAAGTGACAGTGATGTATTTGGGGCTTTTAGGGTCTCCACGATCAATGATATTAAAACTATAAATAATGATATATACTTTATACTTTTGCAAATAATTTCTAAAGACATGTTTGAGTTCCAAATTTTTATTCATAGTCAAGCTTCATTCATTAAGGACCTATTTACACGAGTCTTCTATAAAGGACATTTACCTTGACCAACCAATTTTATTCCCTATTCAAGTTATGAATATGAAGTTTATGAATCTATAAATGGTTTGCTCTACTTGTGTTTGCTCTAAAATCTCAAATCCTCTCCAGTAATATTCAGAGACACTTCTCTGAACACCTGATAAACTTCAGAATAACTAAATTTTAAGTATAGGTGTTTAAGCCTTACCCCTAGAAGTTCCAATTCAACAAACTGTTAATACTGTTGAAAAGCCCCTAAGTGATTCTAGTGTATAGTCCAGTAGAAAATCGTGGTCCATCCAGTTTAACCCCATTAGCATATTTCTTGGTTTTCAAAATAGGTTCAAATTCATCAAGCTTCAGAGGCCACTGCCCTTTTTCCTGTATATCTTATGCTCAGTTATTATTTTTTAAAAATATCTTTGTCATAACAATATCTTGAGTAATCTCTCAGGTTTTCTTTTCAATCCTGAAGTAGGTACAAACTGGAAACATGCAGATCCATTACTGCAAAATCACTCCCAGTCCTACTCATCTTTGCTGTTAGTAAACAGACAAGCACACCAAATTATTCAATTTCCTGACTCTGATTGGGTTTTAAGTTGGCCATGTTTTATTGTTTTGCTAATGAAGTCAGAGTTCCTGGGAAGATATTCTTTCTAGAAATGAAGGCAAAATCTCACCAAGACATAAAAATAACTTGTCTCTTTGCATTTCCCTGAAATATACCCTGAAATACACACATGAAGCCTAGTAATGCAGCAGCCAGCTTGTGATCATGAGGTAAACAATGTGAAGATGAAAGCCTACAGATTAAAGTTGGAAAGACAGAAGAGCCTGTATACCTATTGATATCAATGAACTGCTATGTTATTGCTGAACCACAAAACCACTGTCATATCAAAATATATTTTTAAGCCACTATAGTAGGCTTTTCTGTGATTTGCAGCAAAATGCATTCCTAAATAAAATTACTATGATTATATTTTGAACTCTTTGATTTGTGAGATAATTGAAAATAAATCCAATCACTTTTAAATAGGGACTATCCATGGCAATCTTGGTTTTAGAATTGAACAAAAACAATACGCTACACACAATGATTATTTTATAATGAGTTGAAATTATACTTATCAGCTGGGTAGGAGAAACACTGGAATCACAATTTGGGTATGTCCAGCAAAATTTTGATTGTCTGGTTGTTAAAAATGGCTTTAGAAACATACTTTTCTTTAGTGTCCATATTTTTCACATTTTGCCACACCTCGATCAACCTTTTCACCTCTTCATTTGTTTATGGAACCAATGTGTCTCCTCAGGTCTATAAAATGGTGGTATCTAAATAATTCATTCAGGATTAATAAGCCTTTTAAATGAACATGATTTTGGTTATTCATGGGTTGCATAAATTCATAAATGGGTACAAGGTCTTTCTTGCAAAGGATGCACATTGTATTTGCCATTCAGGAATATTCTTCTGATGAATTTGATTAAATTTTACTCAGTTTTCAGGGTTTATTGAATAATGAGAAAATTCATTCCAGAAAATATAGATATTTGGTGTGGAATAATGTATATTTAAAATGTTTTTATTATGCATGTCTACTTTAAAATCCAATGGCTAAATTCTATAATCTCATGGATTTTTGAAGCCCAAGTATGCCTTTTTTTAAGTAATGAAAATGGGTCTATAAAGCATTTATGACAAAGTTCAAAATCTAAGGTTAATACAAAAGAGTTTGAAAGCAATCACCAGAGTAGAAATTTAGCATAGGAAATGAAAGGCAAAGATGGGGAAATAAAATGAAGAGGAGCAGTGGGCAGAAAGGGATTTGAAAGGAACATTAATACTTGGCATAATGAAAAAGAATATAGGTAGATGATAGTGAATATGGTAATGGTGAAGAATAACTGATGGAGTTACTTCAGTCTACACTAGAGAAAATTGATAATAAATAAAAGTCAGTTGGCAGATCTGTGGGTGTTCTGGACTTTTAAAAGACCAATAAATCAAGTGCTTGTAATGTAAATTTCAGGAGGAGAAAGGCACGTGGGGCCTGCATCTAATTTCCCAGTCTTCAGGAAAATGCATGTCATGTCTATTGCAAAACAAAAACAAATCCAGGAGAGCTATTTAACATACACCAGTGAAAATAAAGATCAACAGAAATTGCCTTCTAAAAATATTTTTAGAGGAATTTAAAAGCGACGAGGCTCTCATTATTTTCATTTCTCTACAGATTGCCAATGTGCATCTATTATTTTATGCTCTTTTCCTTTCAGTAAATGCTAATGAGGAAACTATATGCATATGCATAATCTGGGCAGAGTTACATATGCGAGATGATGCTCTGTGCATTAATTTGCCAGCTTCATTTCTGTCAGACTCACATATTTGAAGAGCTGGAAGAAAGTTCTGGAGGAGGAGATTTTACCCAATCACCATGAGGACTCAAGAAGTCAGGTCATTTTTTAGGATAATTACTACCACAAAATTATGGAACTGGCCAGAAGTCTGAAAACCTGTTCATTGTTCCTTTGCTAATCATGCCACTCTCAAAAACCAACATTGTTTTTGGTCGGGTCTCCATATGACAGCTGGACTGCATGTTCTCCTCTCATTATCTCTAAGAATTTTGCCCATTGATTGCACACAAATAAACATTTCGAGTAACAAGCTCCAATATATCAGTGTGACGAAATCCATGCCAGAGAGAAGAAAGATGTACCTGAGACAACCCTGAACAGGCAGTTTTGGCAAATAAATTTGGCCATAATTTTATGGAATATATCATCAAATGTAATTGAGTTCCATTTTTGAAGAGCTACCCAGTATTGATAGTATTCAATATCAACTAATTTCTCAAATTCCCTGCATGTGTCATTTCCCCAAGTAGTTCCATTTCTTGGACAAATTGGGTTCAAATCCCAGGTCCCCCGTGTACTAGACATCTGACCATTTCTTGGACAAATTGGGTTCAAATCCCAGGTCCCCCGTGTACTAGACATCTGACCTCAGGCAAATGAATTGACAAAGAGTGTTCTCTTCTGTGAAATGAAAGTGATAATGCAGTGTGGCTACAGGGTTTGAATGATGTGATGAGTCTATGGCACCTGCACTCTAACATTTTCCCAGTACACTAAATCCTGTGTTAGTTCACGTGATACAGATGAGTGGTTGGTGATGAAAGATATAGCCTGTACCTGTAAATGATGCGACAGATTATATTGTTTGTTTCCCCTTATAATATTCAGCTACATGGACTGAATTGTATATATATATACAATATATACATCCATGTATATATATATGCTTCCATATATAAGATTGAAATCTGGTCTGGGTGAAGTTATCCTTGGTCACATATGTTTGGTAGTGACTACTTCATGAGGAGAGAATCTATGAGATCCTGAGGGGGAAAAGCACAGGACTGTGAGAGATAAGGGTAGGACCTGAGACCATTGCACCCAAGAGGATTTTATTTTTTAGGTAATTTCAATTTTAATGGCCACTTGTTTTTACTACTCTTCCAGTGTATTGAGAATGATAAAGACAGTAAAATTTTAGAGTTTGTGGTAAGGCTTTGCATAATTCACAAACAACTGTACCAATAAGTGTGTTTTTCTATCACTTGATAGGTAAGTTGGAATGTCCCAGATGAGAACATAATTGGCATGAGAACATCACTGACCTCAGCTCTAAGAGGGCATTGAGGAAATTTCGGGGAAGTTTTAGAAAAATCAATCTAGAATCTAAGTTCTGCTCTAGTTATTTTTGCCAAGTGTGAGGAATGCTTTGCCTATGGAGTTTCTGGAAACCTAGCCAATACCACAAGTGTCTTCTGAATCATATACAATGTAGGCATATTACTACCCACAGTAGCAGTAACTTTCATAATGTGTAGGAGAATTTTCTTCAACTTCTAAAAATAATCCTTCTGTAGTATGTTTTATCTGGAAGTTCCATTTGCTAAGTAGATTAATACCTATTACCTCTGCAGAAGCTGGGTCACAGAAGAGAAAGAAGTGTTTTTCTAATAAGAGTCCAAAAGTAACAATTTTAAGTTGGGACAGTAAAAGGACTTAGGAATATTAGAAATTCCTACTATTTGAGTGGCTTGAGTGCTCTGAGGGATTTGATCTGCTATGGCAGAGGGACTGAAGGTATGCAGAGTGGCATTGTGTCAATAAGAAAGGTGTGTTGTTGTTCATTTGTACTGGTAGACAATTCACCACGGAGTTTAAAGAAAGAACACAAAGTACTGGGTTCTTCTATTTCCCTTGAAACAGCATCATTAAATAGATTTGGACAGCTGGCTTTATGTTTTTCAACCACTAAGTGATGCTGGCTCTTCCAAGGACTCTTGTTTGTAATATCTACAAGTGTCCTTATTTATAGTTTCTTGGCTCTTGGAGAATAGAGAACGCTTTGTTTTATTTGGGTGACCAGTTTTATCTGTAGAGCCAGATGTTTGTTTTGATTTCCAGTGTGTTTACTTTATAGGGATTTTTGAAAATATTTAGCCACATGTTGGAGACCTTCTAAATCGGTAATTTCCCACTCCAGTTATTTTTCTGACTATGGTCCCTTTTCAGGCCTTCATTTTGAGTCCGTTACCAAAGAGAAAACAAGGCTCCTTTAACTTCCACTGTTGAATCTATCCCAGTATAATGGGGGAATGTTACCAAATGTCTATTTTTAAATTTCCTTATTTGCTTGTCTTCATTTTTATTTATAATTTTGAGTCTTTGACCAGCTACTCTTAAGGAAAAGGCTTTTGGACTTTGTATAGTGTATTCTCTATTTTTCTGATGTTTTAAGACCAATTTACAAATTGTGTACAATGGGAGCATTTAAATATTCTCCCAGTCTTTCCTCTCTTTTAAACCATTTTCTCTGTTCTCAGAGTTTGCAATTTAGTGAACTAGTTTATTCAGATATAGTAGCCCAGAGAAGCACCTATCCTAAAAATTTGGAATTCTATACCAGTATTTTTGGTGTATCTTCTTGAGGTGTAGTAACTAGAGCCCTTAACTCAGCTCTGAACTGGACTTTATATTCCACCTGTAAAGATACTCCTTCTTGTTTAGCAATTTTGAGGAAATATTGGCAATGTGATTATTTTTAAAGTCCAGAGTCTGCCTTCTATAGTGGGCTATTTAAGTGGTATTTCTTCTACAGTTCTCAGTAGACTTTAGTCATAGGCTTACCACGGGGTCTAGGTTGTGAGGAATAGTGATGTTTTCCCCACAGTATACTCTTATTTCTTCCATGTGTCATAAGTTTCCTATTTCTTGGTAAATTGAATTACCTCAAATTGTGTCAGTTTGGGGAAGATAAAAATGACCTGTTAATCAACTGAATTAGCTTTTCTAATTTACCAATTTTGAACCCAATCACCATCTCTTATTCAAGAGGCTTTCTCTATTTCTGTTCCTGGAGTGTAACAGTCTAAGAAGTTGAGGGCAAATCAATTTTATCCCTGTTTATCTCAACGATGATCTCTTTTCTGAACAGATTTCCAGCCTCATATTGAGGACTGGCAATGGGAATGGGGAAAATTCCTTTAAAAAATCTATAAACTGTAAATCTTTCTGAAAATCAATAAAATTAATCTAAAGTATATGTCAAGGTTCTAAATAATTGTTAAAATATACAATCATAAATGTGGTCAAATCTGCTGGTCACTCTCTCCCCCAGACCTCTTCTACTGAGAGGCAGAAAGGAAAACAGTTGACTTGAGCTAAATTACAAGTTTGAGAGCACTTGACTTATGACTGGAGGGCTCTAATTCTCTGTAAGAGTTTTTAGGAAAATGGCTTTAGCCATAGGTTCCTTCTAGGGATTGCTGACTGCTGAAATGTGTATTAATGTTCCATACCTTTTCTGCTTCCCTTCCTCAGACAATACAATTATTTAGAATTTGGAATTTTCCTTCTATCTATGGCTTCAAATGTGCTTTTCCCTGTTTGGGAACATTTCCATTCTCTTCCCCCTATCTTTCACCCCATTGGTCCAGTGAATACAGTTCAAGTGTCAGATCTCATCTTCAGTAGACTCTCCTTAGTTATTGAGACTCTAAGAACCTGTTCTCTGAGCTTGTTCTCTGTGACCTCTGCAGTGATATCCCAGCATCTTGGGTGTAATGAATGCTCCAAAAGTATGCACTGAATAATAACTAATACTATATGTAATGAGGGCTAAGGTAAAAAACAGAAGTTGAGAGTTTATCTATGGGTATTGCCATTTTAAACTTTTTGTCAACTGCGAAATATCATTAAAATGGCTTTAAAAGGAAAAATGTCACCCAATATCCTCATTCAAATTTAATAGTGTATTACAACTTAGATTTTAAAGAGGAACAGGTGTATTTAAAGTAATGAGTCGGTAGTATATAGGTTAGGGGGTGTCTATTTAAGGAGTTTCTACATATTTAAACCAGAAAGGGAATACTTTTTAAATTTACCTGTATATATTTATGGAGCATAATTTATTTATATGATACCATAGGAAGAACTAGAATAATTAAACAAATATTTTAAACTATTTGCATGCTTACTATGTGCCAGACATTATGTAAGAATTGGAGACAGAATGGTAAATGGATGAATGCAATGGGTAATCCAGCAACTGGTTACTATGAAAACATTTTAAACTCTACCACCATCAACCAATTGCTTTGCACAGCAAGTACAAGTCACAGACCACAAAGTAAGTAAATGTAAGAACTGGGAATGTTTTCAGCTTTTAGAAATTTAGTGTTTTAGGACTTAATGTCTATTAAACATTCTATTTTTTAAGAGGAAAAAATTAATTTCAACAAATTCAGGAATCCCTTATTCCCTTCTTTTCTGGGGTTGTGTCTGAGTTCCATTGGGCTTATGTAATGGTAAGGCATGTTCTTTAAGGTGGAGGTGAGCACAAGCTTGTTTGGGTCAACAGTCTACCAACACTGGGATTTGCTGATAAGTTCTCATTCCTATCTGGGTTTGGCCATCAGTCCTTGTGGCTATTAAGAGTCTCCTTTCTGTTCAACTGCCGGGCATTTTCAAATCATCCTGCTGTCAGATAGGTGCACATGGTAAACCATCCACCATTCCTGCACTATAGTGAGTGGTGAGAATCTCTATTCCTATGCTCCCTGGCCCTCCCAAACTCTGCTGTAGCCAGGGAAGCTATCTGAGGAGGTCTCGGTTTCATGTGCCTAGATATATCTTGCAGAAATTTTGTCTATACCCACGCCAACGCTGAGTGGAGAAAAACATCTGGCCATCTTTAGGGATTTACTTACTATGTTAGGACAGAGCTGAGCTCTTTTCTCAAACATCAAAATAATGTCACTTGAATAAGACAGAAATTCATTTCTCCTTCAAGCAAAAATATGGAAGGTGGTTCTGTGCTAGTTTCATGGTTGAAGGTTGATATAGTACATTCAATGTATCATTACCTAGACTTCTTTTACTTTCTTGCTCTGTTATGCTCAACCTGGGACTTCTATCTTGTGGTCAAGTTTTTGCCATTGTTTTTTCCTTGCATCCAAGAAAGGGAAAAGCCACACTTACCATCAAACTTCATTTTATAGAAGGAAAAATAGTATTTTACATAGAGGGCCATGTGGCCATTTATACTTGCCATTTCTGTTACTAAAAAAAAAAAAAAAAGAAAGAAAAAAGAACAAACAGATATGGTTTTGTGTGCAGGGAGTAACCCGGAGAATCTGGTTTACCATGCATGGGGGCCTTATCACCCTCTTCTAGGTTTTCAATGTCCCCATCTTGGGACCCAGTCTCAGGGTCCCTTCTTAAAACCCATGGCCATCCAAGTTCTTTTTTACTACCTAGCTTTCCTCCCGTTTCAACAACTCATGTTATTGTGATTGTGACAGTAGATAGGTAGAGGGAAGGATCAGTCAGGAAGCCTTCTCTCTTAGAGCAGTTGTCTTCTGTCATAACAATGATTATGTATCTTCAAAGCCAAAAGTTAAAAATCAATTGTCTTAGGTTGTTCTGAGTCATCCCTTTCTGAGGTCTTCAGCATAAAATTCTTAGGCTAGAGCCTTAATAGGAGATGACCATGAAGTAACAAGAAATACTAGAAACTAAAAACATATTGGTCATGACAACAAAACAAACAAAAACGTGATCTGATTGCAAATACATAACCTGAACTCTCATTTTCGATAACCTCAATTCTAAATTCTGGTCCTGTTGCTGTCAATTAACTTTGACAACTTTCTGTGTTTTCAGTATTTTCTTAGATAATTGTTTGTATAAACAGAGGATGGAGGGGCTATTTAAAAAAGTGACTAAGTATGTTGTATGAGAGCAAAACAGACAGCTACCAGAAAAGAGCTGTTTAACTAATTGCAGAGTTTCCCTGGGAGAGATTTTTTTTTTTCCCACATGGACTGACAGTCTTTCCCTTAAAGTCTAGGCAATACTTGGGGCACCTGAGTTGCTCAGTCAGATTAAGCATCTGACTTTGCTCAGGTCATGATCTCATGGTTCCTGAGTTTGAGCCCTGTGTTGGGCTCTATTCTGACAGCTCAGAGCCTGGAGCCTGCTTCGGACTCTGTGTCTCTCTCTCTCTACCCCTCGCCAGCTCATTCTCTCTTTTTCTCTCTCAAATAAATAAGCACTAAATAATAACAATAACAAAAAAATGTAGGCAATGCTTAAATCTGGGTTAAAATGTAAACTTTCATAATAGGAATATAATTTGAAACACTTCAGTTAGTTTATATATTACTATGTCCCAGAGATATTTCTTGTTACTCACTTTTTATCAAATATCTAATTAGAGTAGCAGAATATGTGAAACAAAAGTTTGTCTTCCTTATGTCAAGATGGGCCTGGTAGGGTTAAGTTCCCAGTGCTTGTCGACTATAATCAGAAATCATACTTTATTACTATATTCCTCTTGTATTTATTGCAGTGGAATTTGAAATGTGCCCAATAAGTGCTTTGGATGTAGAAAACTGCCGTAAATAGTTATTTTTCTAACATGTCCTCAAATTAAATCCTTGGTCATAAATGGTAGTTGGTTTTTTAATAAAAAATGATTACAAGGGCTAATCTCATAGACTACAGGCTTTTGACTCAAGAGTAATTTAATAAAGGTATTTCTCTATTTGCTGATTGTGCAGGCATTGTGCTCGAGATGTTAGTCCTTTCTTTTTACCTAAGAACTGCTGTCAAGGGACAACTCATAAAAATAGAATCTCATTAGTATTAATCGTAACAATTCACTCAGCGAGCTCATATGCCCAATTCTGTCTGACTATTCTCCATGTCACAAAATGGCTTCCCAGCTCTGATTTTTATAACAAAGCTTTAACCAAATCATCTCCCAGTTAGATTATTCTGCATACAAAGTGGGATTTAATGCATTCTGAGTGAGAATAATATTACTGGAAGGGGCATTAGTGATCAAAATGTCCCACCTGCTGGTTTTACAGATGACAAAACAGAATTTATATGATTAGTTGAAGGTTATGCAGCTATGCTATGTGTGTTTCAAATTCAATTATAATGAAAATGAGAAGGTATGTGTCAATAAGTACAATCGTTCAAAGCTTGGATTTAAAATAATATCTTAAATGTGATGGAGTTGCATCTCCCTTGGGTGTTATAATATAAAAATATTAAGTAAGATGAAAATTATATACAGTCAATTACCATTATCTTGCATCCTACTTCTCAGCATTGTACTCAGTGGAGTGCTTTGTGCCATGGCCTCATAATTTCTGTTCTGTGTATTCTTGGTAGCATGCCGCAAGGTTTGCTGTGGCTACATTTATGCACCACACTGGAAACTGATAAGGAAACTCTCAACAAGCCTAACACAGCCAGTTTTCTTCCAAAACTGAAATAGACCTTGATTTCCTCAGTTGAGCACCAGATGGTGGAGCTGACTCATGTTGAGGGGCCATAGTGTATGAACCATGCATATAATGAGTCCTCTGGTTGACACGCAGCATGATGCAATTACTACACTATGAGTATGAGTTCCCATAGGGACTAAAATATACTTAGGGCACAGCAGTCTCACATCTCTCACGCTCACTCACTTTAAGGCATGTGCTTCTTGAATGAAATTGTTTGCATTATTGAAATGACTTCTCTTTTGCATCATGTAAATTATTTCTCTCTTTTGCTTTGTTTTTCTCCTGTAGGAGAAATAAAAATATTTAAGTTGATAAGATTAAATGAGATGTCACAATTCCAGTGTATATCTGTGAAACCACAGTATTATTGGGCCACGTTGTATTCAGTTCAATAAGCACTTATTAGGGGCCTATTGTATGTTGGCAGACATGCATCATTTATGTAAAATCTCAAGACTAGTCAGGGAAAGACTCAGGGAAAGTAGTGCATCAAGTATAAGCCCTCACCTTTCTGCCTCTGATTCTCGTATCCAATTCTTCTATCCTTTAGGGTACATTAAAGAGTGATGTATTATTTGAAGGACAGTGATGGTGACTGTGAAGGCAGAAATGTAGAGGTCCTTTTGGTGAAAATATAGAAGACCAAAGGGATTTACAGTCTGTCTTTCATGTTTTATCCTTGATTATATTTAGTCATTTGTATTCTTTCATTGTTGTGATATAGACCCTTCTCGTGATCATTTTCTAACATTTTGAGTGAGACAGTGCTGTCACTCCAGCCCCACAAACATGAAGAGATGTGTAACCTCCTTTTCAACATATCCAAGGGAATATAAATCTTGGATATTGCTGCTTAGACTGCAGTGGGGACTTCACAACCTTATAGAGGAGTAGGGAGACCTTTTGGAGTGAGAGATGACCAAGTATCTGACACCTCATACTAAAGGATCAGATCAACTGGGATCTGGCCATAGCTAAATAGTAGGAAAAGCACAGAGGTACATGAAAAATAATTCAGTGTTAAGGCAGAAGGAGATAGGATTAGTGGATTCACTTTTCCCAAAACTATCCAATATGGAAGTGAAACTTGGTGCTTGCTCAGAGAGATTATTTCCTAACCCTGTCACTGTAGAGAAAAGGCTATGTCAATGATTCTAAAAGTTATATCATTATGAGTGGTAACAATAGACAATGAGTCTCCTTTACTGAGTATCATTTCACCTACGTCTGACACCAAGAGGTGATGAAGCAGTAACAGTAGCAATAGCATTCAGTTTCAGAGATTGCAAGCATTGACAGTGATTGTCTTTTGGCCTCAAGGGATAACATCTTAGCAATATAATAATAGTAGGGGACTCGGATACCCTACTTTCAACAATGGATATATCATTCTGACAGAAAATCAGTAAGGAAACAGTGGACTTAAATAAACCTAGACAACAAATGGATCTAACAGACTAATACAGAACATTCTATCCAACAGGAGGAGAATATACATTCTTTACAAGCACATACAAAATATTCTTGAGGACAGATCATAAGTTAGGGTACAAAACACATCTTAATGAATTTAAGAAAACAAAAAATAACAAGTATCTTTTCTGACCGCCATGGTACGAAATGAGAAGTTGGTAACAGCAGGAAAATTGGAAAATTCACAAGTATATGGAAATTAAACAATACACTCCTGAACAGCCAATGGTTCAAAGAAAAAGTCAAAAGGGAAATAAAAAAATATCTTGAGACAAATGAAAAAAGAAACACAATATATAGAATTTAAGGGATATTGCAAAATCATTCCTGAGAGGGAAGTTTATAGTGCTAAATACCCACATTAAGAAACAAGAAATATCTCAAATAAACACTCTAATGATATACCTCCCAAGAACTAGAAAAAGAACAAACTAAGCTCAAAGTTGGCAGAAAGAAGGAAAGAGCAAAGAGCAGAGCAGAAGTAAATGAAATAGAAAGTAGAAAAACGGCAGAAAAGATGAATGAAACTAAGAGTTGGTTTGTAAAAAAAAAAAAAAGAGAAATCTTTAGCCAGACTAGGAGAAGAAGGGCAGACTCACCATTATCAACGGAACAGAAAACACTGTAGCTGATATCAGAGAAAGATAAGGATCATAAGAAACTACTGTAAGTAGTTATATACCAACAAACCAGATTACCTAGAAGAAACGGACAAATTCTGAGAAACACATAATACAAACTACCACAGCCGAATCATGAATAAAGAGAAAATCTGAAGAGACCAAATACTAGTAAAAAGATTGATTCAATAATAAAAAAATCTCCCAACAAAGAAACGCTTCAGGACCTAATGGTTTCATTGGTTAGTTTCACCAAACATTCAAAGATGAATTAGTGCCAATCCATTTCAAATTCATGACCACGTGGAACATAAGGATGGCTTATCATTGAAAACTAATTAATACAATGCAATGTATTAATAGAAGGAAAAAAAACATAAAATTGTCCTTATACACAGAAAAGGTAATAGACACAATTCATCACCTCATAGTAACTGAAAATCTAATAAACTTTGAGTAGAAGTGAACTTGTACAACTTGATAAAGGGCATCTATGGAAAACATACATTGACATCATACATTAAAAAAAGACAGATGGTTCCAGCATAAAAATAGACATGCAGACCAATGACACAGAATAGAGAACACAGAAATGAATCCAAGCATTTACAGTCAGTTGATCATCTACCAAGGTACCAAGAACACACAATGGGGTAGGAGGAGTCTCTTCAATAAATGGTGCTAGGAAAAATGAATATTCACATGCTGAAGGACGAAAGTGGACCCTTATCTCACACCACATACAAATATCAACTCAAAATGTATTAAAGACAAACATCAGACTTAAAACTGTAAAGCGGCTAGAAGAAAACAGACAAAAATCTTGATGTTGGACAGGGCAATAATTTTTTTTGGCTATTACCACAAAAACACAGGCAACAGAAGAAAAAGTAGATAAATGGAATTGCATCAAAGTAAAAACTTCTGCAAAAGAAAGCAGAAGAAACCATCAACAGATTGATGAGGCAACCTGTGGAATGAGATAAAATATTTACAAACCATAATCTGATAAGGGGTTAATATCTAAAATATAAGGAGCTCAAACAACTCAATAGTAAGGACACAAATAATTTGATTAAAAGTGGGTAAAGGATTTGAATAGACATTTTTCCTAAAGATAAAATGCAAAAGATGAAACAGGCATATGAAAATATGCTCAATATGACTAGTCATCAGAGAAATTCAAACCAAAGCCACAATGAAATATCACCTCATATTTTTTAGAATGACTACTATCAAAAAGATCAAAGATAGCAAATGTTGACAAGAATGTGGAGAAAAAACGGTCTTTGTACATTGGTGGTGGGGAATGTAAATTAATATAAGTACTGTGGGACAAAATATGGAGTTTCCTCAAGTAATTAAAAATAAAACTATGATATGATCCCACAATCTCACTTCTGAGTCTATAGCAACGGAAATGAAATTGGTATCTGGAAGAGATAGCCACACTCCTAGGTTCATTGCTATTATTCACCATAGATATAGAAACAACCCAGTGCCTGTTCAACAAATACATAAAGAAAATGTGGAAAATATGCATAGTGGAATTCAGCCTTGAAAAAGAAGTAAACCTTGTCATTTACGACAGTATGGATGAATCTGGAGTACTGAGTAAAATAATCAAGGTGGAGAAAGACAAACACTGCATGATTTCACTTATTTGTGGAATCTAAAAAAGTTAAACTGTTAGAAGCAGGGTAGAATGGTGATTATCAGGAGCTGGGGGTGAGTGTTAGGGGAAATGGGGAGATGTTGGTCAAAGGGTACAAAGTTTCAGTTATGCAGCATGAGTAAGCTCTGAAGACCAAATGTACAGCATGGTAATTATAATTAACTATACTGTATTTTATTCTGGAAATTTCCTAAGAGAATAAATCTTAAATGTTATTACCACACACCAAAAAAAGGTAACCATACAATATATTCATTCATTTGATTGTGATAATAATTTTACAGTGCATATCAAAACATCATGGGGTGCCTGGGTGGCTCAGTCAGTTAAGCATCTGACTCCTGACTTCAGCTCAGGTCATGATCTCACAGTTCATGAGTTTGAGCCCTGCTTTGGGCTCTGTGCTGACAGCGTGGATCCTGCTTGGGATTCTCTCTCTCTCTCTCTCTCTCTCTCTCTCTTTCTCTCTCTCTCTCTCTGCCCCTCCCCTGCCCTCTCTCTCTCTTTCTCAAAGTAAATAAATACAACTTAAAACAAAACAAAAAAGCCCATCACATTGTATGCCTTAAATATATGCAATTTCCATTTGAAATCTGTACCTCAATAAAGCTAGAAAAAAGTGCCCCAAAAGGGGTTGTATCTCCATTTCTCATATACTCAGCAAACATACATAGCAGCTAAGACTGATCTTTGAAGACTGAGCCATACTTACATTTTTTGACAGACCCCAGAGAAAGAAAGTAACTGAAAAAGAATGGATTCCATCTGATAATATGGAGGATGTCAATGTGGGATACCTGAAGCCACTAGAATGGAATATGTTGGCTATGTTTTTTATTGAGAAGATATTTATGGTGCTTGTCCATCTCCTTAGACTAAAAGCCACATGATAGCAGGGGCTGTGTGCTTCTCATTCCCTAGCACTCATTCTATTACCTGGTAGACGGTACATAGCCATTCAGTAATCTTCTGAGAAATGCATAAAATGACAGGATGGCTGTATACTGTATACAATTAGACTGTGAAGTCTTAACTTCACAGATGCTTCTCTGCTGTGATGTGTTATTTCTCTTAGCCTTTGGCACAAGGGTCAGTACATGGTAAGCACTCAATGAAGGCACCATGGATGCATTAGGGCAGTTAGCACACCTCCCCTTTGGAGCCTCTACTATAGTAGAAGAATATAAGTATTATATATAATATATGTATTTTTTTCCCTGAGCTGATCTCCAAGTACTTCTGGCCTTATCCCCTGCCTTCTCTTTTCCTAGATGCTCTCAGAAAACACTGAATCTTCTAGCTCCTTTAGCAACCTAATGAGCCAGACCACTTCTTACTCTATCCCCACATTTCAAGTAGTGGATTCATGTCTCTTGTGTGAAAAGAGAAGCAAGTTATACAAAGCACTGTTCAAATGTAATGTTTTGCTATTGTTAAAGCATCCTATTACAACGCCAGCTTCACAATTCCGTAGCAACAACACAAGGTCTGAAAAAAGGTGATAATTTTATAGCAAAAGGGATAGTTCATCTCTGTAGAGAATAAAACTGTCATTGATCTTCATGACAAATTGAATCTCAGGGTCTGAAAATATAGACCTTGTTTTCCTTCTTTTATTTTTTTTTCATTATAAGGATGACCTTACCTCTATTGTAAATCAAAAGTAACTAGTGCTTTGTGGCTTTTATAGAGTTACAAGGGACAAAAAAGGGCCCATGGCACCAGTCCATTACTATGCATCTTATCTGGGGAGGCTTCATAGGTATGTTCTTTAGTTTCTGTGTGTTGACATTTGCTCTTGAGCCTCCTGGTTAAACAGAGAAGACACAAACTAAGTTTCTTCATCGTGAGGGACGAATTATTTTCAGGAAAATTTCACAGCTGTAAAAGACAAAGACAAAAAGCAGTAGTAATAGCTTAAACAAATGCCAATTTTACTTTTATTTTAATGTAATAAGGATTTCAAAAGAAAGAGGAAAAATACCAGATTAAATTTCCATTCGATAATTTAAACAAGTAAGGTGAACAACATAGTTAAAATTGCTTTCTAATTTTTAACTATATTTTCCATTTTAAGGATAGAGATTAAAGGTAGACTGAATAAATATGCATTTAATTTTACTAAAGGCAGTGTGCCTTTAAGAAGCTTATACAACAAATCCACCTGTAGAACAAATTATGGATGTGACAAGCAAAACAGTACAATTAGACTATGGTAGGGAGTTTAATGTTAATTTTTAAAAATCACAGAAAACCTAATATAGGAGATAGCATCTGAAAGATGAAGGTTTTTGAACATGCATAAAATGGGAGTTATATTAAAAGTGGGAGAATAGCATAAGCAAAACATAAAAATAATAAAATACAGGAAATGTTCACAAATCATGGAATATACCCCTCTATAGTAGGAGTAGTGTAGGAGATAAAGCCAGAAAGATAGCATCAAATCTTGTCATGGAAAATATTGGATGATAGATTAAGAAGCTTAATATCGATTCTGTAGGCAAGAAAGCATGGTGGATATAAGTGTGGGGCTCTGAAATCTGGCAAAGTCGAGTTTAATATCTGGTGATGACATTTAGTAGCTGTGTGGCCTACTAGGTGTCTCTGAGAGTCATTGGTAATATGGATTTGAGAATAGTTCTTACCTCATTGAATGCTGAGAAGGACAAACAACCTAATGCATATAAATACTTAGCACTGTACCAATACTATACCAGTGCAGGAAAAGTATTAGCAATTATTATTATAGACAATGGGGAGCTACGAATAGCCTTCAAACTGGAGGATATTGTTCTATGTCTTGGATGAGAAGAGAGTCAAAGGCAACCTAATGTATGGGTTTGGTGTATATTAACAATCAAGACAGGGGGGTCACTTTTAGAGATACTATGACAATCCAGAGCAATAGGGAGCAAGATCAGGTGCTGGAGGCAATGTCTGGAGAAGAATTATGAGTTTGGATAGGCTTGAGACAAATTAGAAAGTTTTCAGCTTTTCTTTTTCTTTTTTTTTTTTTAATAGTACATTTACTTTTGAGACAAAGAGAGACAGAGCATGAGTTGGGGAGGGGCAGAGAGAAAAGGAGACACAGAATCTGAAACAGGCTCTAGGCTCTGAGCTGTCAGCACAGAGCCCAATGTGAGGCTCGAAACCCACGAACCTCAAGATCTGACCTGAGCCGAAGTCAGACGCTTTACTGACAGAGCCACCCAGGTGCCCCAAAAGTTTTCAGCTTTTCACAAGAAGCCATCAACCAAAAATACACAAAATTATATGCTAATGACCCAAACAATATTTATCTTTTTAAAAACCAGTATCATACATTGAGAGCACAACTATTCTTGAGATGAAATTAATGATCATATTCTAGAATGTTGCAATTGAAATGGTGTTTAGTTACACTAGACTGGCTTTGTACCATGCCCAAGAAAATGCCAACAAAGTTTCACAGAAGATATCCAAATCTCTTAACCTTTTAAATATTTTATAACAAAAGGGTAGCAAACCACATGCATATTTGTAATAAAACTAATAAGACTTGACCACTCTGAGGGTTCCCATTAATTCTAGTGAGTCTGCATCTAACAAGCAGGTAAAAGCAACATTTTGAGATAACCTCACTTCTGATCAACCTGCTTACCCCAAGGTGGACTTTTCAAATCAGTGCATTATACTGAAAATCTTTGGGAAAATCACAGAATTCAGAGTATGCTTGAGGCAAAGGGGATTTTCTATGTAGACCAAAGTTGGTGTGAACTAAAAGAGAGTCTGCTGACCCTGCCTGACACCCTCTGTGAGTTGTAAAATATTTGCCTGTTGGAACAAGTTTAAATTTAACTATATAGTCATGTTTTGTGATTAGGCAATTAAAAAACATTTTACAAAATTCAAGGTTTCTTTAAGTGAAAAATTCCAACTACTTTGACAACAGTCTCCAAGCTATTATCTGTATTTAAAATACTGCCTTATGAGCTTGAGATAGTCAATATGCATACTTTGAATTCAGGGAGAAAAAAAAATCATAGATTTAATAAATAACTTGGGTGTGATGTAATGTAAAGATAGACAAAAAAATTAAGGTAAAATCAGTGGGTTAGGAGAGCATACGGATCAGGACCGAGGGTCACAAGTTAGTGTGAAGCAACCTTTTTTTGGTTATATCACTGATCATAGTTAAGCTAGCATGACAGTAATCAGAGATTCAAAGTTTGGATTGGTATCCATGACTTTATGAGAATTGATTGCTCTTGGACAGCTGACTTTGCTAAGTGAAAAGAGAGAGGTGTGGGAGGGAGAGGGAGAGAAAGAGAGAAAGGGAGAAAGAGGGGGGAGAGAGAGGGAGAGGGAGAAAGCGAGAGAGGAAGGGAGAAGGGAGGAGAAAGAGAGGGAGAGAGGGAGGAATAGAGAGAATGAGAAAGAGAAGGAGACAAAGAGGGAGAGAAGGAGGAAGAGACTTCACAAGCTGGGCCTAAAATCAATCAGTAACTCAAAAACACCTTGTTTGGGGGCGCCTGGGTGGCTTAGTCAGTTAAGCGTCCGACTTTCGCTTGGGTCATGAACTCGCGGTTCGTGGGTTCGAGCCCCGCGTCGGGCTCTGTGCTGACTGCCAGCTCAGAGCCTGGAGCCAGTTTCAGAGTCTGTCACTCTCTCTCTCTCTGACCCTCCCCTGCTCATGCTGTCTCTCTCTCTCCTAGAAATAAGTAAAACATTAAAAAAAAAAAAAAAACCTTGTTTGTCTGAAAAGCTTTTCCTATCAAGGTGACTAAAGGAAATAGGAGAGTTCTCTTACAACCAAAGGAGGGAAAGATAAGTGACACAACACACAATATTTGTTGAGGAAAAATAACACTGCTACAAGAATACAATTTTATTGATTGTTGCTATGTACTGAACGCTAGGTCTGCTTCATGCTGAGAGCTAGGTCTGCTTCATGCTGAGAGCTAGGTTTCTCAAGTAGACTATCTCCCTATTTTTTTTTTAATGTTTTATTTATTTCTAGGAGAGAGCGAGAGAGACAGCGTGAGCAGGGGAGGGTCAGAGAGAGAGGGAGTCACAGACTGAAACAGGCTCCAGGCTCTAAGCTGGCAGTCAGCACAGAGTCCGACGCGGGGCTCGAACCTACGAACCGCGAGATCATGACCTAAGCGAAAGTCGGACGCTTAACCGACTAAGCCACCCAGGCGCCCCACTATCTCCCTATTTTTTGTGCTCCACAGGAGAGGAAATTCTTCCTGCTGTTGAGAACAAACCAGTGAGAAGAGAGGGAAGCAAGATGGCCCAGTCCACAATGACAATATGCAGTGGGGAAGAGATGTAAAAGGCTGTCAGCTGACTCCCAGACCACTGTTCTTAACCTTTACATTTCCTTCTTCCTTAAATACCTCTGCAGTATTTAACCAACTTTCACAAGTGGAAACTGCTCCCTAATTTATGAAAAAACATGTATTTTGATTTTGAGAAAGTTTTTTAAGGGCTTTAAATTTGTTGAGAATACTGCTTTCAATTCTATTATATGAACTGGGTCTATGTGAAATCTTAGGTTTTCTTTACATGACACTTTTTTCCCTCCACACATTTCCTAAGGAAAAAGGAGAGACTGAAAGCTGAGGGGTTCAGTAAGATTAAATTATGATAATTATAATTTCTAAACCCTTGAGTGGCTCCTTTTCTCTCCAGGGGAAAATATCAAATAATAGGTTGTTAAGGAGGCTAATTATGGAAGGTTTCTTAGGGGAGAAATAAAAAAATAAAAATAAAACAAAAGATAGTTTAAAAAATTAAGTTCTGTTTCAAGAGAAGTGAGTCAGACTTCCATAAAGCAGGAAGAACTATAACTTCAGGTACAACTTCTGTCAATGAGATGGTATTTCTGCTGAAAAGCACCCATCTCTGCAACTGATAGGAAGTCTCACTTAAAAAGGAAGACACCAAAATATGGAGGTGAAGAGTAAATATTTTAGGACCAAACAGAACTGCATGTGAGACTTAGGCCCACCATTTACCAGCAACAGCTACAGTTTTTGTTACATAAAACTGAAATAAATGAGTACCTACCACAAAGGGTTATCATGAGTGTTTAGTAAGATAATGTGTGTGAAGTGATTAGCATGGTTTTTGGCTTCTCTTTATATTCAATAAATAATAGCAGGTGGTGGTGATGGTGACAGCATTGGTAGAAAACACTGGACATATCGTTTAGAGGAGGCCTTCACAACTTTTATGTGTTTACAAAGCCCCTGGAGTCTTGTTTTTTAATGTTTATTTATTTATTTTTAAGAGAGAGAGAGGGAGAAAGAGTATAAGCAGGGGAGGGACAGACAGAGAGAGACAGAGAATCCCAAGCAAGCTCTGTGCTGTCAGTACAGAGCCTGATGTGAGGCTCAATCTCCCAAACCACCATATGATGACCAGACCCCAAAAAGAATGCTTAACCAAATGAGCCACCCAGGTGCCCCCACCTGGAGTCTTATGAAGATGCAGATTCCAATTCAGCAGGGCTGGGATGGGGCTCAAGATTTTTCACCTCTAACAAACCTAGGTGATGCTATCTTAGGCTGTTGGTCTGAGCATCACACTTGGAGCTTTAGATTGAGGACACTGTGGGAAATACACACGGAAGACAGTGGGAATGAAGATCATTCCTCAGATGAATTACTGAGTGTAGAGACTTTTACAGTAATCATATTCTTTAGACATGACACTTGCTTTCCATTCCTGTGCTTTGGTCATTGGGCTATTAAATTTATTTCAGTAAGTTCTGAAGAGGAGTGACTCCCTGACCTCCACAGTGGGGTACAGAGATGCAGATGTGGGTCCTCCTGGTGAGGAATTTATAATTTATCTACAATGACAAGACCCACATGAATAAAATGAAATGGCAATACAAGGATGAACAAAATCAAACACACAGATGTATGGAATGAGAAACCAATAGTTCTACAGGATAGAAAAGGAAGAGAAGCAAACTTTCAGTTGCAAACAGTCAAGGTTGCAGAGGCCTTTTTTCTTCTCACAGGCAGGCTGCTCTACAGACAATAACCCATCTCAAGAAGACAGGACAAGCAATTCTTCCTAACTTAAGATATGCCAACTTTCACTTCTATAAGGAAAAATCATCAGAGATCCCTAGTAAAGACAAGTGGTAGGTGGAGGGCAATACTGCCCTCGTTGGTAGTCTAGGTACCCAAACTCAGCATCTCTCATTAGATAGGAAAGTCGCTATCCCTTCAAGGTGTGAACTGACTCTATGGTATTTCAAAGCCAAGAACTGCAGACCTAGTCAAGCACAAAATGGTCATCTATTCTTAATAGTCTGGGGATGGAGTGATAAGAGACATCACTCTCCTTAAGCCTTCGAGAAAAATAAAATAGGGCTAAAGATACCTTACATCAGAAGGTGAAAATCATCTATGATGAAAGTATGTATAGCGCGTGCAACATATATTTCCTTTTCTTTTCTTTTCAAGATTGCCATTGCGCAAAGTCAGTGACAAAGTAGCACTTATAGATGCACACACAACTGTGTATATATACATGCAAACTCACACATGAATCTGACAGAGGCCCAAAGGCAAAAATGCTTTATCATTTCATAAAAATTAATTAAAAAGTGAAGAATGGAATCAATTAGAGGTAAAGTGCTGTGTAATAGAAAATACTTTCTAGTCATTACAGCTAATTATAGAAGGAGCAAATCATGACTTTTAAAGGGCCCTAATTATTACAGAAAAAATTAATTAGCAGGAATTCTCAGCTGGACATGTCTTTGGACAAAAGGAATATCCAACTAAAGAGGCTTGGCAGGCCAAAAAAGATCAATGGAATTTCTGAGAATAGAAGCTCTTGAGAACTCTGGGTCCTATAAGTTTGTTTGCTGGTAAGTAGCATGTTTACTGTCCATACTAGGGCCCCAGAAGATACACTAAAATCTGTGACTTGGTGTAGTATGCTATGCGTACTTCTAATAAGTCACCCTAATAAAAAGCCCTGCTTTTATCCTGGGTATGAGAAATGGACTCAAAGAATTAGCTTCATGAATCAATCTATGTTCAACCATCTGAAGGCACTTCAGATTGTCCGGTAGCCTCAGGGTTATATATGTAAACTATTTCTTCCAATGACAGAGTAACACCTGTTGTTCAATGTTGTTCTGGTTAATAACCTGATGGATAACAGCTCTGTCTCTATTCAACCTTCTTCATCTCATATTGTTTTAGTATGATTTCTTTTTTCTTAGAGTATTTATTTTACTTTCTAATTATACAATTATACAAATAACATGTGCTCATTGAAGACACTGTAGAAAACTGAGTAAATGCTAAAAAGGAACAAAAGAAAATCAGGTCATTTTATGTTAAATCAACTTTGGCAAAAAGCCTAGTGTTAGTGCTTTGAAATTTTAGAATATCATACTTGTTTCCTGTGCCCAACGGAATTGTGTTAATCAACTTTGACATTGATTTTGCCATTTCTGTTAAATATTATCCTTAATAGATGTTATTTTTGCTATTGTTTTTAAAAATCAGGTGGAGGAAATGTTTGTATAACCCGTTTGTTGAACAAACCATATTTGTAGAATGTGAGCAGAAAGGAAGCTTATTTTTCAGAAGCACCTTTGCTAAGCCATTCTCATGGACTTGGCTTTGCCATTTCTTGAATGAAATACCAGGCTAGTGAAAGATTTTATGACCAGTATCATGTAAACAGCTAAGATTCTCAGAGGCTTAAAACCTTTTCCCTCCTCCAGCTCAGACCTGCTTTGGGCTCAGAAGCCTGACATGGGGATGCAATGAGGAGATGGAGAAAGCCACAGCCATGGTCTTCATAATGTTACTATCTTATGTTTTACAGATGGTCCCCATTTACAATGATGCAAAAGTACACACATTCAGTAGAAGCTGTACTTCCAATTCTGAATTGGGATACTTGTCTAGGCCAGCAATAAGTAGGTGCGATACTCTCTCATGGCGCTGGGCAATGGCAGAAGTTGCAGCTCCTGATCAGCCATGTGATCACCAGGGTAAATAACTGATACACTTACAGCCATTCTATACCCAGACAACTAATCTGTTTACTTTTAGTAGAGTATTCAAAAATTACATGAGATATTCAACACTTTAATATAAAATGGGCTTTGTGTTGGATGATACTGCCCAAATGTAGGGTAATGTAAGTTCTCTGAGCATGTTCAAGGTAGGCTAGGCTAAGCTACAAGGCTCAGAAACTTAGGTGTATTAAATGTATTGTCTACTTACAATATTTTCAAATTCTTGACATGTTTATAGAGACAGAACCCCATTCTAGGTCAAAGAAGATCTGCACTTTGAACTGTTGATTTCCCATGTTGCCTCTAGTTTCCTCAGGGGAGGAGTAGAAAGAAGGAGAGAAGTAAGGGTCAAAGATGGCCTAATCAAGCTGGTGTAGCTAGCATCTTGCTTTAATGCCCACTAGGTATATCTAATATCCAAAATGGATTATATATTTCCTGGGTAATTTTGTGAGTTCTTTAGACACATTGCCAATTCCCCTGATGAAAGCATCACCAACTGTGCATATGACCACTACCTCAGCATCTGATTTCTGGAAGACCACCCTTCTTTGAGTTCTCCCCTCTAGGAAGTTCTCTTGGAAAGATGGCATTTAAAATAAGGACCTCTTTCTGGTCGATATCTGTGAGCACTTTGCTCCCTCCAGGCTTCAGTGGAGCTAGGTGTTTTCCAGAGAACCCAGATTATGATCTCACGGCAGACAGATCTGTCTGGTGTGTGCCAGGAATCATCCCTACATCCTTCAGTCTTAGTTCCATATTGTAACCTCACTGGTTCTCCCAGGAGCACACACTGAGACAAAAATTTCTGTAGAAGTAATTTACATAAGTAGTGTTCCTAAGGAGCACCATAAAAGGAGTGAGAAAGAGAAGGACAGGAAGCTAACAATGGTCATATTATCCAGCAATTTAGAACACTGAAGGCAACTGGGCTTCATTTCCACTGGGAGCTCTGAGAGACACTAGACAATCTGCCTTACAGTCATCCCATGTGTGGAAAGATGAACTGGGGCATTGAGTTATCAATTCCTTTTTGCCTTTCACCAACAGTTGCTTCCAAGGGGGCATTCTGTCCCCTGCATTTCTGCCTGGCCAGGGCACAGAACACATGATCTCAGGTGACTAGAGCAGGCTCCAGGTAGAGTTCTGAGTGCTTGCATTTAGAATCTGTTGGGTCAGCTACTACTGGGATGGAGAGTGTCCACTGACAGCATCTGCTCTCCTTTACTCCTTTAACTGGAGGTGAGAAGTAAATAATCTGTTTCTTTTATTTCCAGACATTTGTAGCAATTTAAATATTTTTATGTATGTATGTATGTATGCATGTATTCATACGGCAACAAAATGTACATAACATAAATTTTACCATTCTAATCATTTTTTAAGCGTGCAATTTAATGGCATTAGGTATATTTGTGACATTGTACAGATATGACCGCTAGTCATTTCCAGAACATTCTATCCTAAACAGAGTTCTGTACCCATTGAACATAAGTCTCCATTCCTTGTCTCCCCTGCCTCTGGTAATCTCTAATCTATTTTCTGTGTCTTACAAATTTGCCTAGTCTACATTCCTTATTTAAGTGGAATCATACATTTGTCCTTTTTGTATCTGCGAGCACCTCTTTTTAGTTCCCTTATAGTGGAGGATAAGTGAAGAGTTCACTTGCACAAACCTTTTATCACATACTGTCATGGTGGTTTGGCACTTCCTGTGATATACTGGCTTCAAGGCCTGAGCCAAAAAAAGGCGGGGGAGGAGTTCTGTTTTGACAACCTGTCCACATCTGTATTAGCTCATGATAATCTAAGCTGTTATTTCCATTGAAGGAAATAAGCACGTGACTTTGACCATTGCCAGTATACCTTTCCATTCACATTTGGGTAGCTTTTGATTCATGGAACAGTATGATGATGAGTTTCAATTGCCAACAGTCTATTTTTCCTTTTGAGAATTTTAGATACTCTGCAAATCTGGAGGTAGATAAAGATGACTTCTTTAAACACGTACTTACTCTTGAGGATCAAATGTATATATGCTTTTTGGTCCTTTAAAAAAAGTGATATTATTAATGAAGGGTGCAAAAAATTCCATATTTTGCTGGATTTTAAGGTCAAGAAGTGATGACATAAAGAGCAAGTTTGCTTCTTGAATGCCATTTCTGTCATATTTGTTCAACCTCTTTGTTACTTAATCTATATCTAGTGTTGTGTCAAAAAAGATTTCAGATTGGTTTCCATCTTTGCAGTACTGACGAAGATAGTCATATTGATCATTTATTTTAACTCTGTTGAGAGAACAATATATTCTTGACAAGAATTCATCACCCCCCTACTAGCTTCTGCTTTATAGAAGTGAATATGTTGGGGCACCTGGCTAGCTCAGTTGGTAGAGCATGTGACTCTTAATCTAGGAGTTGTGAGTTTGAGTCTCACATTAGATGTAGAGATTACTTAATAAAATATTAAAAAAGAGAAGTGAATATGGAAAGCATCAAGTGAAACTAAACATTGGCAGATCTCACCATCTCTCTTCTTTAAAAACAAGAGTAAACCACCTGGGTGAAGAACTTGACTGTGCCTAGAGACAGAATTACATGTGATGCACACATATTTTTAAAAATAATGCAAAGTGATGGTTGTGGGGAAGATTGGTGGGCATAGCCTACCTGGGAGTATGGCACTGAACAGTTGGTTATTTTATAATAGAGATCCAGGATAGTTTAGACTTAGGCATCAGGGGTAGAACTGAGGATGTGGAAGAAGGTAAGTACTAAACTAAATGAGTATCGGAGAGCATTGTAATAACCTTTTTACAAAGAGAAAAAAGGCGGGGGGGACTTCTAACATAAAGATAAGCTCAGCTTCATCTTTATTTATCTATCCACTTTTTTAAAAACTCGGAAAAGAAGGTAAGTGGAATGTACAAGGGTAAGATATTTTAATGTTGCTTACATGTAAACAAGGGTGAAGTTGGAAAAATTGGCCACAGTTTCAAGCCAACCTCACCCTCCCAACTTTTTTCATTTCATTACATTTTAATTTTTAAGTTGTTTTCCACATTTTTACATGTCAATGTAAGTCAAGTAACATTTTTTAAGCATGTAATACAGAAGTGGAGACTGAGGCAGATACAGATTGGAAATAGAAGAAACAAAAGTCATTATCCCTGCCTGTGAGGATTAGATGTATTAATGCTTTTAAATTGTTCCAAGACTAAATTTCATTTTCAAAAATATCGTGTAGCAATTTAAGCATATTCATGAGCATCACACAGCCATATCCAATTAATGTGTACATGACCAATTTGAATTTTGTATATAGGAGTTGGATTATACTTTGCTCTTGTGTCTTTAGTTTTGGCAAACAAATAGCATAATAAGCAGAATCAGTTTATGGAACAGTGAACTAGACAGGGCACCAGCATAAAATGGTCAAATATTTGCCAATAACTGTCTTCAACCCTGCACTGTCAAATATTCTCTATCTTTTAAGGACATCTTGAGCAGAGTCTACAACCTCTGCCTGACAATGACCTCCAACCAAGAACCTCCAGTAGACCTGTGGTTATAAGTTGAGATCAGGACTCACAGCAGCAAGGGAGAAGATGTATCATGGGGAAGCATGGAACACTGTTAGAACAGCCTGGCTACAGGATTTGGGCTTGTGTGAGGTGATTCTGGGAAGGGTTTAAGCTTTTGGAATGGGCTTTAGGAAGTCGAGCTTTGTTCTAGATTTGGTACCAACAGCAAGTAGAGGCAACTCTGTGATTGGGTATCTAACTGAATCACTGTAGAGCCAGACTAAAGCTGTAATCGGTTTAAAGTACCAGTCACTCATGTTAGCTAGGAGTGGAGTTATTTGAAATTTTGTGGATTGCACAGTCTCCTTGCTTTGGTCTTTGCTTAGAAAAAATTATGACGTGGTCTTGTTTCGTTTCACTTCACATTTATGGAGCAGACTTGTCTGATGTAGGCAATCTATGAAACAACGTATGTGCACTCATTGTGAGGGCACAGGGTAGCTTGTAGCAGTACAAAGGCCTCACTGGTAATATGAGGACAGCTCGTGGCTGGCTGTGACTTTTTCTCTTTCTCACTCATCACCTTTAGCTATTATCAAGTCTTGTCTGTATAGTCTATCTCCTTCTATCTTTGGCTCATTCAAGGACCCATGGAAGACAGGGACTTGTCCAAAGCCAGCTCTCCCCTGGAGTACATTTATCACAAGCTGGGGACCCTGAAAAGCATGCTTAAGTTTTTATTATGTGACACAGAACATGAAACCCTTACTGTGACTATTTCACCATCCCCTTTTTGTTCTCCCCACAGCAGCTTACCTCATTCACTGGGATTCTTTTTCTCTACCTCATCATTTCCCTTAGATTTTCTTCTTCTCTGTCTACTTCTTCTCTGCCTACTTTCCCAGGGAAGGTCAGCAAATCCTTTGTCTAAGCAGAAGCGCAGGAAGGATTTCTCCTTTTCCTGTAGCCCTCTCAATTTCTATGCATGGTTCCCTTGAAAGGCAAAGAGCAGTCGCTCTAATCTCTCGCAGAGAAGAAGGCAAGTTTCTTCACTCCTTGTCAAGTCAAATGCTTATATGGATGATTGGAGGTGGTGGTAGCTAAATTGCGGGGGGGGGGCAGAGGGGGCCCTCGAAGGCCTCTGGCTGCTGTCTTAGAAGTCCTGGAGCATAACATCTACTCCCCCTTGTGGCTGCTAGCTTCAGAATGAGTGCATTTTCATGGTCCACGCTTTGGGTCCTTGTCTGCAATTCTAAAACAATGAAAGAATGCACACTCAGAATCTCATTCTACAGGACTGCAAGGAAGAGTTCTAAATCTCTTTAAAGATCCAATTATCTAGATTCACTCATAGTTGGAATCTTTATGTTAATTACCAACGTTTCCCATAATCATAAAGGCATGTGTACTTGACCTAGAATGGAATTCAGTCTTTGGAAATGTCTGCCTCATGGATGGTTTTGAGAAAGATTCAAAGGTAATGGTTGAGAAAGAGTGCCATGATCGATAACCAGTGTCTGTCATGGGTACAGCATAGAAAAGTGGAGGTATCTTTGACAAGCATGGGCTGATCCTAAAGCAGGAGATACTTGTTCACATTAGCAGGAATACTACGTTGTTGAAAGCAAAAACGAAAAAAAAATCTATTGGTGAACATCTTTATAATTTTGACATTTTTATTAATTCAATTTGAATTTCTTTGCCACTATAAGTGAACTGCAGAAGTTTGTTTGTTAAGTCTCAAACTATACTTGACCTCCTGAAAGGGTTTATTCAGGGTATTTTTAAAAATTGGTTTTTAAAAAATCTTTAAAGTGTATCTTTCTTATAGTGACTAAAAAAAAGTAAGCCTAACTAAGCAATGAATTTACTGAGCAAGCAGAGATACCAAGCTGACACTCATGAAGTAATTAGATGAGGGAATCTGGGGATTTAAATGGCACATACAGCAATGAAAACTGCTAGAAAGATATGATAAACAAAAATTCTTTTCCTGTTAGTAGGAGAAATTATCAATACAGTAAGTACCAAGAGACAATTATTCTGAGAGTGAAATGTGGTCAGTGTAGAATGGAAAAGAAAGGTATTAACATCAGCACTTTCACCCATGTTATTTAACATCATAAATCCTCCTGTCTTATTGGCCAATGGGGAATAATCAGCATGTTCAAGAAACTGTCACCTTTTATCCACATAGATTTTTGTAAGAACCACAAGCATCATTGGCATTTATAGTGTGTTAGCTGACAAAAGCAAATCAATGGGAACTTCAAAAAGAGTATTCATATTAGTAATTAGAATTAATCTAGTAGACAAGTTGGGTCAGTAAACTGGTTGCAAATGGTGGGCAAGAACAGAGAGTGTTGTCAGAGGATGAGCCTATAAATACTCATGTAACACTGTCAATTAAAGAATAAACCTGATATGAAATGAAATTTCATGGTGCTTTGGTTACTGTCACAGAAATGATTTAAATTTAAATTATAGCAAACAGACCTCCCTCCCCCCCCCATTTAAAATCATTGTGTAATACCGGAATACTTTACTTTTCAGAGTTAGATATTTGGACTTAATCACAACGAGCCATGTGCCGAGGGAGGTGGAAGACCAAACCACTCGTCTTCAGTTAAGACCCAGAAGTGAGGTGGAGACCACAGTCTTCAATTTTCGAGTTCTAGTCTTCTTGTTCAAGTACCCAGAGCCATAGCTCCAATGCTTAGCTTTGTTCTCTTGAAATGAATGACCAAATGCAATATTTATTAATAAACTTCACAAGCTTTCTTTTTTTTTTCTACCTGTAAAATTTTACTCAAAAATACACAATAAGCGGTTTAGAAGTGAAGTTCATGTACTTTGGAGGCAAGCTGCCAAGATGTTTGTGTCCATGTAATATCAACATCTGTTTGAAAGGCCTGGAGCAACTGTATAAAGTCTATGTACATCAGATTCCTTATAATAATACTATCTCAAAATAGAACTTTATGGGAGATGATTGGGACCATGTCAACAAAATTTTATTTGTGGCATACAGTTAGTACCTGGAAAATATTAGCTGCTCCATTAAAACATCACATGTTTTTTTTTTTTTCCAGACATACCTGGTTAATAAAGCAATAGAATATGACATGTACACAATCCAAAATTTTTTACACTGTTAGTATTACCAGTCTAGTGAATACTAAATCTTCAATGGTATTTGTTTTGAGTAATGTCAAAGTTGCATTAGCCATCAAGAATACAAATCAGGGGCACCTGGGTGTCTCAGTCAGTTAAACATCTGACTTCAGCTCAGGTCATGATCTCACAGCTTATGGGTTTGAGCCCAGGTTCAGGCTCTGTGCTGACAGTCAGCTCAGAGCCTGGAGCCTGCTTTGGATTCTGTATCTCCTTCTCTCCCTTCTCCTCCCCTGCTTGTGCTCTGTCTCTGTCTCTCTCTCAAAATAATAAACATTTAAAAAAAAGAAAATACAAATCAAAATCATAAAATACAACTCAACACCAAAAAAAAAAAAAACCCTAAATAATTCAGTTTAAAAATGGGCAGATGTTTCTGATTCTGTGTCTCCCTCTCTCTCTGACCCTCCCCTGCTCATGCTGTCTCTTTCAGAAATAAATAAAACATTAAAAAAATAAAAAAATAAAAATGGGCAGAATAGACTTTTTTTCCAAAGAAGACATACTAATGGCCAGCAGACATGTGAAAACATTCTCGGTATCATTAGTAATCAGGGACATGCAAATCGAAACCATGGTGAGATATCACCTTACACCTGTTAGAATGGTTAGGATCAAAAAGACAAGAAATAAAAAGTGTTAGTGATGATTTGAAGAAAGGAACCTTTGTGCACTGTTGGGAATGCAAACTGGTGCAGCCACTGTGTGACATAGTATGGAGGTTTCTTAAACAATTAAAAGAGGAATACCATATGATCCAGTAATTCTACTGCTGGCTGACTATTTACCCAAGGAAAATAAAAAACATTAATTCCAAAAGACATATGCACCCTTATATTATTGAAGTGTTTATAATAGCCCAAATATGGAAACCACACAAGTGTCCATATAGATGAGTGGATAAAGAAGACATACTTATATAACAGAAAGTAACTCAGCCATAAAAAGGAATGAAATCTTGCCACTTGCAACAACATGGATGGACCTAGATGGTATAATGCTAAGTTAGACAGAGAAAGACAAATACCATATGATTTCACTTATATGTCGAATTAAAGAAATGAAATAAATGAACAACAGCTAAAAGAGAGACAAACCCAAATACAGACTCTTAAATACATTGAACAAATTAGTAGTTGTTGGAGGGAAAGTAGATAAGGGATGGGTGAAACAGATAAAGGGGATTGAGAGCACACGTAGCATGATTAGCACTGAGTAACATATAGAAATGTTGAATCGTTATGGTGTACACCTGAAAATAATATAACACTGTATGTTAACTATGCTTCAATAAAAATGAAAAATCTTTCATATCTACTAAGATAGCTTTAATAAAAAAACAGATAATGTGAAGACATTGGACATCCCAATCTTCATCAACTGATGAATGGATAAATAATGTGTTACACAATATTACTCAGCAATAAAAATGGACTATGTAGTGATCCAATATAAATGAATGTCAAAACTGTTACAGTAAGTGAAATGTGCTATAGTGAAAGAATCAAGTCACAAAAAGACACATACTGTATAATTCCATTTATATGAAATATCTAGAATAAGCCAATCTATAAAGACAGAACGTCTATGGTGGCCTAGGGCTGTGTGTGAGGTGAGGAGGGGGATGCTTAGGAATGACTGCTAACGGGGATATGATTTCTAATGGATTTCTAATGGGGATGACAATGTTGTAAAATTGATTGTGATGATAATTGCACAATTCTGTGGCTATGCTAAAAATTATTTAATTGTACACTTAAGAAATAATAGCAAAGTTAACAGTATCAGAAATTCTGACATGACATGGTCATGCAGTTAATAGGCCTGGTCATATCTTCACCATAAGCTGTTGCCAACATCCAGAATTAGAGCATGCTTAATTTCCATGCCAGGATTCAATCTTCTCAAAACGCAAATGGCCCTGCAGTGGTTAACATAAGAACTGTCACTAAGTATTAATCCCATCCTGTGAGGTAGTTATGTCTTTGGAAGTTGACATACTTAATATAAGCATATTTTGTTGAGAGAAGGTGAGGAAAAATGAAATGCCTTTTGATTACCAAGCAAGTGATAAGTTAGCACATGTGTTATTCCTGAAGAACATTCCTTCTAGATGAAGTCTCCTCTCAGGGATTCTGAGAATTCATTGATTCATCAGTCTGCAGATATCAACAGAATTAGACCCCAGATCAAAGTCAGGGTACATCCTGATTGCAAGAATATATAATTTCTTAACTTATTATCAGACTAAACCAGTTATTTTAAATAGCCAGGCACTTTCATATGAGTCAAAAGGCTTGGTCAAGAAAACAGCCATCCTTATTTCCTGTATTAAAGCCAGAGAGATCAGGGCCACTATATAGGCCACCTGCAGGACAAACACGGTTCCCAAAGAAACGGTTTGCTTGGTTTGCACTGTGGTTTTTGAATGGTTTTAGTCAATATCTTAGGTGAAGCATATGTTCTGAACTTTACCACCATTTTACCACATCCTAACAGCTTAAGCACATGCCTACCTCATTTTTTATTTACTTTAATGGTCTCTATAACCATTTGAAATTGTAACTGCTGGTCTAAAATTTTAAATACAAGTAAAGACACATATAAAAAATCATGTTTCCTGTAGATTTCTTAAAACATTTTAGAAAATCTGGCACATGCAGATCTTTACCTTTTGGGCCCTATCCAGCTGCTGTCTGAAAACCACGGAATGTAGACTCTGTGGAGTCTAGACAATTGATTCTCAAATTGGATTGTACATTGGCAGTACCTGAGAGCTTGTGAAAAGACAAGAGCTTTAGGCTCTGCTCCCAAGGTTTCTGGTTCATGGTGTCATGGGTGGGGCCCAATAATTTGCATTTCTAAAGAGTTCCTGGCTGATGCTGATAGCTGCTGGTCTGGGGATCACACTTTGAGAACCACTGATCTAGACAAATTAAAAAGCAAATATCAGTTTTCTTCGTTATTCATTCTTCGTTATTCAGTCTCCTGACTCTGACTAAAAGTAAAATAAAATAAAAATAACTACAGTTACCAGATGAGTGCTTGAACCCAAGGCAAGGCAGGTCAGATTCATTTTGGTGGAGTAAATTAGGATATTTGAAAGACTTCCTAGGCTTATGGCAAATCAAAAGATAAAGATGGTCGGCAAGTACTATCATTTGGAAAAATGGAACTAAATAATAATGGGGCAGCATGAGGCTGAAGCCTTAAATCAAGAGAGGGTTGGGCTGTATTCCTCCATGGGTCATGCCTTACAGTCAGCTGGGGATTTAAAAATACAGATGGGGAGGAGCAGTTGGGTGGCTCAATACATTAAGTGTCGGACTCTTGGTTTTGGCTCAGGTCATGGTCTCACAGTTTTGTGACTTTAAGCCCCACATCTGGTTCTGCACTGACAGCACAGATCCTGCTTGAGAGCCTCTCTCTCTCTCTCTCTCTTTCTCTCTCTCTCTCTCTCTGCCCCTCCCCCGCTTGTGCTATCTTGTGTCTCTCAAAATACATAAACTTAAAAAACTTGAAAATACAGAATAGGGATGCATGCATAGACATTCTAATGTCCTCAAGCACCCCTGGGCTAGGGGATATCCTGTTGGGTAGAACCACATGGCTGCATGCAGTCCATCAGGCTGACCACTCCACTGCTCACTAGAGTCATTGGGGTGGGGAAGGGCATGAAAACCCAGGAGTTCTAATGGAGGAAAATAATTTGAATTGTGAGACTTATGATGTCATTCTTCAAGGACTCTATCATTGACAAAGGACCTGGGAAAATTGAAACAGTATAGAGAAAGCCCAATCTCTGGTGCTTCAGAGGTCTCCTGTGGGGACCAAGTATAAGACACAACACACTCCTATTCCCATTGAGCCCCATCAAAAGGCCAGGCCAGAGAATGGACCAGTCTCCTGCCCCTGCCTCTTCTATTGAGTTAAAGAAAGAGATATTCCACAGTGGTCTACCTGTGGCATCCTCTCTGCACACCCTATAGGATTATTCTCTTTTGGTAGCGCTATTTCAGTGCTTCTGTATTAACCCATTTTCAGCAACGTGACACAACTATAAAAATTCCTCCAGGGGTTTAATTACATGTTGCAGCTCTCCATGGCATTAAGGGAGAAGGAGGGAGAGGCCATTTGCACTGGTCTTAGAAATGAGCTTTCTTGGGCCCTCTTTTACTCTTGTTGAAATGTGTGTCTCTAAGACTTGCTTCCCCAAACTGTAATTGTGCTCAAGTTTAGTGAACAGGTGCACCTCATCTTCCATGGTCACACATGGATTAAGCTTTTTATTACAGATCTAAGAATATTTTGGCTAAATTTATAAAAATATTTAATCATTTCTCTCTAGTACATTATTTATATGCACATCTACCCCGTTTTCAGGCCTATCATTCTTGTTCCTTATGCATGACAAAATGAATGATTAGGAAGGTTTCCATTTCTATACCTTTCATTTATCTTCAGTGTCTCTCATAAATGTTGAATTAAGCAGATTTTATGAAACTTATCATAAATTGTAGTTTTCATCAAAAATGACTGTGACAGAGTAGATTTCTATACTCTCAACTTCAATAACAGTAACTCAGGGTTTCTAGGCTTTAAACTGGAAGGTTCTCACACTAAGGAAATTGTCCATTAGTCCTAGGGGGAGATCTTTGGGGGGTAGGGCTTTTCATTTATGCGTCTCAAATTCAATAAAACTTAGCAACCTCGAGGTGGCAATAAGGAAACAATTTTTATGTCTCAGAACTAGTAATAACGACTATTTTCCTACTACAGATATGAAGACACTGTTATGTTTCAAAAGGCATTTTTGAAAATTAACACTTATCAGGAACTTACCATGTGCAAGTTACTTCACATCTATCCTTTAATCCTTAAGATAACCCTAAGAAGCAGGTATTATCTTTATTCTCATTTTATAGGTAGAGAACTGAAGCAAGGTTAAGGTTCAGTACATTTTCCAACATCAGGTAAATGGAAGAAATGCTATTTCTTTTTTTTTTTTAATGTTTATTTCTTTTTGAGAGACAGAGAGAGGCTGGAGGAAAAGTAGAGTGAGGGAGACACAGGATCTCATGAACCATGAGATCATGACCTGCTGAAGTTGGGCACTTAATCAACTGAGCCACCCAGGTACCCCAGAAGTGTTATTTCAAACTAAGATACCCTGATTAATATTAGACACATTCACTGATATACTCATATGAATGCATATACATACATACACATATCTATACACACATATATGAATGCAAATACACTCATACAGAATTGTATTTGATGGTACGAAACCAGGAACTAGAACTGGTACCTCTCTACTACTGTATCACTGCCACCAGTATAACGCCATCCTCCGTTATCATTAATTCTTTTATTATATGCTGTACATGTGACACAGACAAACCATTTTTGGTGTGTTCAAATCCTGTGACTGAGATGGTACTCTTGCCTTCATTTTACAGGTAAGGAGGCCAACTCTAAAGAACTGGGTCACAGAGCAGGTAAGTTGGAGCACATCTGACTCAGGAGCTTGACCTCTTGATTACCATACCACCATGCAGCTCCAAGCATGAGTGAAAATTGTATCCAGTAGGCAATGAAGGGCCACAGAAGATTTCAAAATAAGGGCTTAACAAGATCCAAGGAGGCTGAGTGGGCTTTGGCAAGCACATTTTGGAAATCATTAACTGAATTGTTGAAAATGTTCCGTTCCCTGTTGTAATATTTCTCATGGCTGACAGCTGGTGTCCCCGTTACGGGGTTGTTAATACATCATTGAGCCTGGCAAAGTGTTGGGCCCTTTTGGATGGCAGCCAGTTGAAGCTTTGCTATTACATGTATGGAAAGCAGTTGGCTTTTACGTATCTGCTTTTCTAATCAATAGTGAATGATCAGAAGCAGGGGCCTTCCTTATCTGTGTTTGTATGCCAGGCTTCACTAATGTCAGGGAGAGTTATGTGCTCTGTAGATGTGTGGAAATTTAAAGAAATGTAAAATCCATTCTTAGGTAGCAAGAGGGAAAGAACACTTCAGGAGCATCTGTGGTAATTTGGTCACATGTATATGTCCTCTGAACAGCAGAATTACCTACCTGCTACACTGGCACGTTTTTCATTTCTTCTAGAACCTTGGGAAATGCAAGTCACCTCTTGTTTCCAGCATCACTGTAGAAATAATGCAATTCTCTGATGAAAAGGGTGGAGATTTTTGCTTAGAAAAATGTAAGAGGAACTGATTTATGTCAGGCTACCTTTTACAGATGCATCAACGTCACTGCCTCCCTAAATAACCAAATTAAATAGCTGGAAAAGGACAATCAAGGTGGCTGTCACATTCCAGTGAGTGGAAGTCAGTGCAACATCTGTTTTGCCTGCTGTTTTTGAAGTCACTGGAACATTCTATAATCTGGGAATTTAATTTCTACTCCTCCCGCCCCCTCCTTATTGGTGGAGACTGCATGTGAGAATTACAGTCACTTTTTGAGGATATTCCTCCCTAAGTTAACTTGTCTAAAGAGGAAAACAGTGACTGGTACATAGTAAGCCTTCAAAAAAATGCTACGGCTGTCACTACTATAAGAGGAATGTATATCTGTATTTCTACACTGGCAAAATAAAGTCATAAAACTCAAAAGCAAAGATTATACAGCTTGCATTAAAAAAATTTTTTTTGCCTCTTTCTCTTCCTCAACTTCTTACCATTTCATTTCCCTCTGTTTCCCTGAACAAGAGGTAACTTTAAAACACTTCTTTATTTTTATTTGCTAGGATACAAAAAAATCAACAACTTATTCCATGAGTGATCACTGAACATCTCTTTTATGTTATGTTCTATGGTGGCCATTAGACATACAACAATGAAAGTGGACCCTTACAGAGTTCACAGTCAAATGGAGAAGGGAGACATGGAAACAAGTAGTACCCAGAGAAAATTTTAGTGCTAGAAAACTGATTTTTTTTTTAGCTGTTTTTTGTTAAGCAAAGGGAGAGAACATTCTGGGCCCCAATAAAATTATCTTGAAAATAATATCATGCTAAAATAAAGTAGATTTATATATATATGGATGAGATGAATCATTCAAGTCAAAGATCAGTGGGCTTTGATACTCTATGTCAAAGTTTGCCCCATAAGTCATCCTTGCTTCTTTGGAGAAAAAGAAGAAACTCTAGCTACGATTCGGACAGGGTAGACCAATATAAACTTTGGTGTAGAAATCATCACTTGCCCAGAATATTTGACCTTTGTTTTTAGAGAACTTTTTTTAAAAATAGAAAAATAAAGAAAAGTGACTTCATCATAATCATGACAGTAAATAATGGAGTTGAAAAAGTCTCTGTGAAACCCCATCTATATGAAGAAACTAATGACAATCCAAGGTAGCACAGAGAAAAACTCATGGTCTGAAATTGTAGGGTTCAGTTTGGGTAGACTCCAACATTACCTCTTTGGGTGAACAGTTGTAATGCTCAAAGAATTATGGCAATAATTTCCTCTGCAATGAGACCTTTCACATCCTGGAATGTGGGTTGCACTGTAAATCATTAATCTTTGGGATACCTCTGAGGGAGGTGGGGATGATGATTCACAGTTCCCTGCATATACATCAGGGTGGGAAAGGTCAGCATCAGACCCTGGAAGACGGTTATAAGCTATCTCGTGCAATGACCAGACTGAAGCTTGCAGTCACTCACTAAAGCAAGACTATGACAAGGCCTCTGTTCTTTGGGGACATTCTTAATTTTTCTTCCTTCTTCAGTTCTTTATGCCATTTCTCACTTTCAATAAAACCAATTTACAAAATTCAATCTGCAGAAGTCAAGGCTGATTCTCATTAATTGGCAGGAGGTACTCCTCTGAAAATTGCCAATTTAACACAGGAGGAAGCAACAGGAAAGGGAAAAAAAATCTTTCCACCAGGTCTATGGGACATGAAATGAGGGCCAGCTGACAGATTCCTGCTTCATTAAAAAATGCTCTTATTAAATGATGGAAATTGATTATTCTGAAAGTTGTATGTTTGACAAGATACTAGAATTCAGACTCTGATTTCCACTGCTCCAGCCCCGTCAATTGTTTGAGTTGCTTTAATAGGAGGCGCATTGTGAATACAAAACCACTGCCATTGTGTTCTAGAAAAAGAGAGAAACCAGCACAGCAGGCTCACTTCTTTTTAACTGACCTGAATAACTGCTAGGCTACGTTTTTACAGCCTGTCGTTGCCTCGTTTTGACAGGGTTGTAAAGGCAACCCTTGATGTGCTAGTCTCTGCCTTTTCTCCCTGTCACCACCCTGGTGTCTGCTGTGTGATGAAAACACTTCTCTGGGTTTGAGAGGATATGCTGATTTAAACAGACCCCAGTGAATGGCCAGTCAATCTGGGCAGTTTACCAACATGCCAATACCAAAGAAATGATTAACTATGACTGTAAAACTGAAAGCATGGGAAAAGTCTATATTGACTAGAACTTCTCTCAGGGAAAGTCCTGAATGTCAAGATTGCATACTTAAATACCTACAGGAGCAGGGAGGTCCTGAAGAGAGACGTAGGTGGGGAGTTGGTTAGTACCCGCGAGCTTGGTGAAGGAGTCTCCAGGAGATGCTGTTAACTCAATTTGGGTTCTAATTGGTTGTTGCCATGCAGACATAATGGCTCGGGGCTGGGGTATCTTTTGGTTTTCAAAAGAAGAAAGAAATTCCAAGTACTATGTTAAAATCTCATGATTTTTAAAGCTGGCATTTATTTAAATTTCCTTAGGGACTAGTGAGCCTCCAAGACACACTGTGCCTAGGTCACAAATTTTAAACCTCTGTTGAATGTGACTGGCAATGCAAATTTGATAAGCTAGTCATTGTGTGAGTATGTATAGGTTTGGGGGAAGGCGGTAAAAATGGGCAAATATAGCTAAGGGGTATGGTTAAGTCACAATAATTAAAAATAACTAGCTTTAGTAAATCATCTTCTAAGCAGGATTGGTCCCTTTGTTTGGCTAAGAGGAGAATGCAAATTTGGGGCCAGAATTGAACTACATGGTATTACATTTAAAGAGTCAGTACTTGCGGACAACTTGGTGGCTCAGTTTGTTGAGTGTCACCATCTCCTGGTTCATGAACTCGAGCCCTGTGCTGACAGCTCAGAGCCTGGAACCTGCTTTGGATTCTGTGTCTCCTCCTCTCTCTGCCCCTCCTCTGCTTGTGCTCTGTCTCTCTCTCTCTCTCAAAAATAAATAAACATTAAATTTTTTTTAAAGAGTCACTACTTAGAGAGAAGCAACCAGATTTTTCAATTCTTTCTTCCCACAGTGTTTTAGGCTTTCCCTTAAATAAAAGTTGAACAAATCTTTGGAAGCTACTGATTTATATCAATGCCAAAATATGAACAAATCTTAAGTGTCCATATATTTTTGGTGATGTCTCAGATTTATATCTGGGTCAGAGAGGAAGAAAATTACCACAGCAATAGTTTCAGATAGCTAATTATAGAGACAGAATTCCATATTTAAGTAGCAGTTTCTAACTGGAATATCTCTCTCCTCACCCCCTGCCTTTCTTCCTCTATTTCATTTTTACATATTACCTCTATTTTCACCAATGAGAAATTAATTTCTATCTGTCAAGTCTTTGTAAAAAATGCAGAAGTATGTGAGACTATAAATTGTCATTCACAGATAGTATAAACTAGGCTCATCAGCTCACTCCATCTTAATACTTAGGTCAAGTCTGTTACAGTGAGGGATTGGGACATCTGGAAATGGGCAGATGCTATGTAACATGTAGTACCTTTAGGAAGGCATCAGGGCGTGTGGTTCAGGAGACATCTGAGCTTAACAGGGGTTTATTTTGACCTTGGTGCATACTCCTAGGCTATAAAAGGAGCATATCAAAGAAAATTTTCTACTTAAGAACTTTAAGGAGAGCTTAGGTAGGGCCATGCCAAAGGCACATGAGGTCTCTTTCATCCCTCTTTTTTCTACAGCCTTCTTCTGATTCAGTGTCCCTACTAGTACTGCAGTTTGGCAGAATGTGGGCAAAATGGCTTTTCAGGTGATCCTAGGACCTTAGCCATTGTTACTAGTGCTCCTTGGGGAAAACAGAAATAGTCTCAGAGCAAAACAGTTCAATGCAACTTACTCTCGGATGTTTTAGAAAATAACAATTACGACAATAAATGTATCTGTGTGTGTGTGTGTGTGTGTGTGTAGAGAGAGAGAGAGAGAAAGAGACAGACACAAAGAATATGTGATATAGCAAAGGTAGAGTGAATAAACCAGAGGGAAGGGTATACAATAGTTTTACATACTTTTTTGAAAATATTATACAAAATTGAAATTTGTTCAGAGTAAAACAAGTTGTAAAATTGTGACTGAAAACATACGGTCCTCGGAGCAGATCAGATTTTCTATAGATCCAAACTACAAAGGCAGAGTTAAATATGAAAAGCACACGTTTTCAAGTCTGTAGGTTGAAGGACAAGCGTGCTGTGTTTGGATGATCGTTGTCAAATATTACCCAGAAAAATGGGGACAGTCACACACCTGGTGTCAGGCTAAGTCGAGATACAATAGGAACTGGTAAATTTCATTTCCTGGAATGATACTGTCAAAGCCACAACACGGACTGTCTAATGTCCAGGTCAAATCTATTTTTTGACTGAACACAGTGGATTGCCTTCTATTCCTGCTCCCAGTATGTGTAAAAATTTATACCAGGAATTTAAGAAGATAATCCACTTTCTATATCTACCTTCACAAAAGTCAACCCTGAGCTATTTTCTCTTCTTATAAAGATTATTTTTGTACCTTGTACAATGCTATCCATTCCAAGCATATGTTGTCAGAGGACAATATCCACTCTTGTTCAATGTAGGACAATAGTAGGGAAGATAGATAGACACAGTGATGTTAGAATAATTGAGTAATGAGTAAGAATGTAGATGTTTAGGGGTGCCTAGGTGGCTCAGTTGGTTAAGCGTCCAATTTCTGTCAGATCATGATCTCAGGGTTTCTGAGTTTGAGCCCTGCATCGGGCTCTGTGCTTTCAGCATGAAGCCTCCTTTGGATCCTCTGTCCTCCTCTCCCTTTCTGCCTCTCCTCGACTTGTTCTCTCTCCCTTTCTCAAATAAATAAACATTTTGAAACAGACTGTAGATGTTTAATTTGGCTTCTCCTCCAGTCCCCAGCCCCTTTACAATAAGGCACGGGCCAACGCTTTTACAAGGTTTATTAAGTAACTGTAATAAATAATAAAATAAATTAAATAATATCTCACTTTTTGTTCTTTCTTCCTGCTGATCAGAGTGCTGTTCTGAGCATCACTGGAGACTCTTAGATTTCCCAGTAACACCATCAGCACCAGGACTGCATTACCTATTATCTACAGGCCCAGGCAGGTATCCACAAGAGCAAGGTTGGCCTGGTATAAACAGGATCAAAGTTAGTCTGCTTTGGTGACTGTAGCCATGTGGGGTGTGGAAATTTGCGTCAAATGTTTCCAAGCCCAGAGAAGCTGGAAATCCAATTGATAAGTCTGAAAAATCCTGATTTTTTAAATATCTAAAATTAATTTATAGTGTTAAAAATCACTGTGTAAGCCAGCATCATGAAGACATGTGAATCTTGTTGGGGGCTGGTTCTGGCTATGAGCCACCTGTGAATCATATCTGCCCTATGGTCTTCTTATGGACTAAATATGTCTTCCCAAATTCACACACTGAGATCCTAACCTGCAACATGCTTGTATTTGGAGGAAGGACCTTTAAGGAGGTGTTTATGGTTACATGAAGTCTCAGGGGTGGGCCCTAATCCGATAGGACTGATGTGTATATAAGAAGAGGGAGAGAGCCCAGAAAAGTATGCCAAGAGAGGAAAGGCAATTTGAGGACACAGGGAGAAGGCAGCCATCTGTGAGCCAAGGAGAGGCCCCACCAGAAACCAGTCTTGCCAGCCCTTTGCCTTAGACTTTCAGCCTGCAGAACTGTGAGAAATATAAATTTGTTACTTAAGCCACCCAGTGTGTGGTATTCTGTAATGGTAGCCCAAGGAGACTAACGTTGGCCCTTTGCCTTGTGTTCTTTCTTAAAGTAAATATTTTAGCAGAGGGATGCTAGGTCATAATTTAGCTCTATATGAACCACTGATTATGAGAGTCTGTCATGGCCTTATTGTTGTCCGTGTCTTAATAAAGGTTCTTAACCTTGGGTCACTCCTCTTCAAGTTCACATTGAGGATTTAGCATCTGTGAATGTGGCTGGGCACACACAGAACTGCCATATTTTCACCAGCTTTTAACTGAAATGCAGGATTTCTTGGTTGGCAACACACCACAGTAGGATAAGCAGTAACTGTGACTTTTTCTCTAATGGAAATCACAGTACTTTCCCAAACATATTAGAAGTGTTGCAGATATCTCAAGTAATTGTTTATGCTCAACGCTATTTTGAAATGACAGTAATCATTGGATTCACAGCTAGTTCTCATTATCTTATTCATTAACAAGAAGCACATATTATGTTACAAACGTGTTTTTAATATTTAGATAACTATATTTCATTACAATTGGATACCTTTGCTATTCTGTGCATCTTATTCTATTCATTTCAAGACATTACTCTAAGGGGATTCATAGGACTACTCATGTGGCAAAACAACCATGGCACAGAAAATTTTAAGAAACTTCTGGTCTGAACTAACATCCTGAAATGAGTAAATGGCCTGGCCTTTCAGAATGCTGTCCTCTAAGCACAGTCTGGTAATGAATAAGCAGGCCATTAATTTGAGCTATATGAGCAAGTTCATTTGATAATCCTGTGTTGCCAAGGCCAATTTCTAGCACAGAGCTCTTGACAGACAGAACGCCAGGCAGAGGGGTCACCAAGCTGGAATGTTTTCCATTCAAATAACCCACTATGTTCTCAAGTCACTCCCTCTGACCTGTGCAAGAGTCCCCAAGCTAAACCAACCTCCATTTTTTATCATTATTGCTCATTCAACTTCTCCCTGCTTGATTCTCAGCTAGTTCCAAGGATGAAGACAGAAGTACGACTGCCATGTTTGAGGGGAGCCCACAGTGCACAGCAGAGGCCCTAGAACACGGCCTAGGAAGCATGAATGGAATTGTGGGTGAGAGTCCAGAAAACCATTGCCCAGCAGAACTGCCCACCCAGCGGAGCACAGTGCTTGTCTGAACCCTGTTCATCGGCACTTATGTCCTCATCCCTGTTTCGTCATGCAGCACCATGACTACCTGCCCTTCCCTGTCCCTCCTGTGTGATTACTTTATATTTGGTCCCAGGTCATATCCTGCCTTTTACCTGGATAACATCATCTTCTTATTTTACCAAAAATGGGTTGCTCATCATGTGTCAAGCATTATGCCAAAGTCTTGCGTATAATACCTCATTGAATCTGCCAAATAAACCCATGAAGCATTACGATTACACTCATTTTCCAGAGGGGAAAAATGAGACGTAAAAGATTACCTAATGTGCTCAAAATAATATATTTAGCAAACTGCAGGAAGAGAAATCTAACCTAACTATCTCCAATACCAGAATCTATGCCTTCCACTCCCCACTGGGCAAAGATCCAACTCTGAATCTTAAATTCATCACCTATTAGATGATGAACACAAGATGATTTATTAGCTAAAATTCAACAGTTTACAGCTTTCTAATGGCTAGTGTGGTGAGACTTTGTATGTTTGCTTCTATATGTAAGCATTTTTAAAGATGTGTTTACTGTTTAGTATCAAACCTGATAGTCTGATAGTAGATGGAGAAATGGGTCCAGAAAGATCAAGTGACTTGCCCAAGGTTATATAACTTGTCAGCTAAAGAATTCCAATCCTAATCCAGCTCGAACTTTAATCGACCATGCTTGGGGTCCTTTTACTTTCCATGGGTCTCCCTAGGCCAGCCCAGGCATGGAATTGATGCAAGTCAGTACACGAACCAAAAGAGAATCCATTCTGCCCCCATTTCCTGCTTCACTTTTGCAGTTGAAAACTGGCCTCACAGGGCTTGGGTGTGTACCTTTAGGAGATTGGCATGGTTTTGGTGTCACCTTGGAGTGCTCCAGATCTGTCCTGGGCTCTGTACACATTCTTAGAGAAGGACACATGTACACAGTCTTATAATTGACTCGATGTGCTGTCTCAACTCTCACATGAATGCATGCCTCCTACATCCGCCCCAGGACTTGCTCCTTGGCCTTCCGGGGCTTGTCCCCACCTTGAAGAAACTGATGACCACCAGGGTACATCAGGGGCCACCGGTGAGGCTGCCTCTGGGCCTCCTTTGAGAAGGTCTGAGTTTATGAACAATGGAGAGATGATAACACTTTGACTGTGTTCTGTGGTGGGATCTTTCATAAGCCAGAATAACTATCAGTTTTTGAAGTTATCTAATGCAGTGGGATTTTATCCATTAGAACTGAACTGGCATTCAAATAAACGCTAAATAATCACAATTGTTATTTTTGGAGGAAGAGTTGGGTAAGAAAAGGCTTCATTTTCCTGAGGTTGGCAGGCCTTTGAGGAAGCATTTCTCTCTCCTCTGTCACTTCTATTAAAAAAATATATCTATAAAAATCTTGTCAGGGAGAGCATTTCACATCCTTTTTGGCAAAACTCATGGTTTGAAGTGGTGGGTAGGGATTTAGACGTGAAATTTCCCCCAGATTTTAAGGTGAGTTGTTTCAGCTACACTGTGAGAATTGCTTACAAAAACTGGTGTTGGCTACCTTTGAAAGAAGTGACACTGTTTTTCAGTGTCATCCCCTCTTGTCATGCTAATTAAAACAAATAATGGGCACTTAAAAAAAAAAAAAAGAAAAGCAATGGAAAGCACCTGACAGATTACCCCATTTTGTACACTTCCCAATTTCTCAAAGGCTTTGTTGAAAGAAAAGAAACATTACAGTAACATTTTGCACCATTCTGGATTTCTCCTACACTCTCGTGAGATGCCTGGGGCACAAACAACTCCCCCATCTCTCCTCAGATTTCTCAGGAGTGACACGGAGGTAACCAAGCACGAAGTTGGGATCAGAAAATGGCCTGAGTCCTGGGGCAGATATTCAGGCTGTGGTCTGTGGTCTGTTTATGTTTAATAGTGGCATCGAGGGAGGTCTTTCTCAGAGTGGAAAAGGGGTCCCACATGCAGTGGGCAGCCCTTATTCTCGCCACCCAAGGCTGAGTGTGTGAATAGGAGGTGCACATTCTGCTCTGTCACTAACAAGCTCCTGCCCTCGGGCAAAGCCTTAGATGACTTTAATTCTCAGTGAGTGTCACCTGTTTCCCTGAGAGAGTTATAGCCCCTCCCTAAAAGCAACGTGCAGAATGCAAACTCAGTATGTTTAAAGAACATGTCTGTTATGTTCACTGATCTATCCTGGTGCCTAACACAGGGTGTGGCACATGACGTTTGTTCCATACACATTTTGAATAATGATGAAATAATTAATTTTGGGTCATCCTTATTTAACTAATACAATATTTAATATCATACACCAAACATTAAAGTCTTATTAATATTTCTATTTAATCATGAACAATTACAATTTGTTATTTATCTAGAATAAATGAACAAACTATTCATTTTGTAGAATAAATGGGAATGATAAAGTTCTCGGTGTAGCTTCTAGTCTAATAAGGCCCAATACATGATAGTTGCTGTTACTATGATTATTATCCTTTCTTCATAGGTTTCAAATTGGCCTCATACAGACTAAATGGGCCCCAGCATTGACAGCTTTCCTTCTTTTACCTGGAGCTCTTTTCTCTTAAACATTTTCAAGTCATTGTGAGTGAAATTTCAGTGACAAATTTTAAATACTTTGAGTATGATATGCTCAATGTCAGCAGTTATGTATTTCACGTAAAGAATATATTTGCGTTTTATACAGGAAAAAGAGATGCCGACACTTTTTACCTCTCAAAGCTTAATGATCCAAATCATTTCTTTAGTTGGGTTTTAACAGCTAAAATGATGGGGAGCTTTAAGAATCTCTTGAATAAATTCCTTACTCCGATCTTGGCCAGCCTTTCTAATACTGGTTCATTTAGCTTCTGCTTAATTTACTTTCAAAGGTTTTTAAAAGTTTGTTGAAATGTAAAAGGAGTTTTACCACCCTCTTATTTAATTTTTTAGAAGTGTTTATTTTTCAGAGAGAGAGAGAGAGAGACACACAGAGTGCAAGTGGGGGAGAGTCAGAGAGAGAGAGGGAGACACAGAATCTCAAGAAGGCTCCACACTCAGCACAAAGCTCAATGCTGGGTTCGATCTCACAATGGGGAGATCACTACCTGAACCAAAATCAAGAGTCAGACAAATGGTCAATGACTAAGCCACCCTTGTGTCCCTTGGGACACTGTTTCTTAAAATGCACTAAGAAAGTCTTAACAGTCTACTAAAACTGCTGATTCCTGGGCCACAAAACAAAAGTTGTGGGATAGAGAACAAAAATCTGTATTTTTAAAGTAAGTCTTCACATGCACACTCTCAGCATCAAAACACACAAACCCGGGGCACCTGGGGGGCTCAATTGGTTAAGCATACAACTTTGCTCAGGTCATGATCTCCTGGTTTGTGAGTTTGGGTCCCACATTGAGCTCTGTGCTGACAGATCAGAGCCCAGAGCCTCCTTCAGATTCTGTGTTTCCCCCTCTCTCTTCCCCTCCCATGCTCCTGCTTTGTCTCTCTCTGTCTCTCAATAATAAATAAAAATGTTAAAACACACACACACATACACGCGTGCACACACACACACACACACACACACACCCAGGACAACCTATATCAGCAATTAGAGCTGGGGTTACAGCCATCAGGCCCCAGAGGCCTTTTTATAAGTCACATTTTGTAACACGTCCTCAAATATCTTAGATCATTTATAGAAAATGTAACCTACCTGCGCACAAAGTGCCAAAAAATCCACATACTTTCCTAAATGTAATAAAAATGAGAAATAAAACAGTAGTAATTTATAACAACTGTACATTTTGATATGTACGTGCTCATACCTAACCTCACCCAAGGCAGTATGTGCTTGCACTTATACATGATAACGCCAGGGATATAACAGCTACAAAAAATGTTGTTTCAAGTGTTTCATTTTGTCAATCCCAAGTCTAAGGCTCCAGTGCCTCAGTGACCTAATTTCCACAACAGTTAACAACCCTTAGTAACATTTTGAACAAAAGACCATCTTCCCTTAAATTTCACTGCAGTCACATTCTTGGCAAAATCAATTATGTACAAAAAGAGTGCTAAGAATACTTTGCCTTTATAGATCATATGGAATTCGTTTCTCAGCTCAAATGAATACAACCAGGATTTTCAGTTATGGGAATGTCCGGCGACACATTCGAACCTCATTCCAAATGCCAGATAGAAAACAATTCATTGCCTGGTCTCTCTGTCCTGGAGAGGAAATCCAACACCCTGGATTCCCATCTACGAAACGCAAGTAGGATCCTCTTCATACACCAACTGCTGTTAACAACAGAAAAGCAATTTTTTCCTCAATTTCTACTATGCCGCCATTTAGAGCTGCTGAACTGGAGACTAAGAAGCAGCGAGAGACATCCAAGGGCAGAGCGTGAAGAAGACCTGTCATTAGGTCATGGAACCAGGATTCAACAACCAGCTCATTCCATGTACCACCAGCGATTTAGTGTGCTCAGTTCTTTACATGCAGTTAAGTTCAGCATCATAGAAACCCTTTGAAGTAGGTTGAAAGCCTTCACTTTACAGATAAAGAAACTAATGTGTGAAGTTAAGGCCTGTCCAAGGCCCTTGATAAATGAAGTTAAGTGTGTCTGATGTCTGAGGCGCCATCTTCCTTCTGCACCCTGCCACCTTACAGAACAAGATCACGCTAACCATCGGCGATGCCAGTCTAGAGTAAAAGAGCCAGAGGAAAAAGGAAAGTTCAAGGTTTGAGTGTAACTTGTAGCGACAAATTTAATAGTGCTTAAGGCTGGAAATGAACATACTTGTTTTGTTACCTAGACTTCAATTTGTGTGGTTGAATCAGGTTAGGCAGGAGTGAAACTAAGTTAGGTTTTGTCTTCCTCTGGTTGCCCTTAAATACTGGGGGGACCCAGATTCCTCTAGTAGTGGAGGGTGGGCGTTGATTTGCCNGTGCCTGTGCCACAGAAGGCTCCTTCTCTGTGCTCTTGTTCTCACTCCACTGGAGAGTATTTCTTGTAACTCAGCACCCAGCAGCCTGATGGTGGGGCAGAGTAAGCTCAGGCATACCCTGGAGTTCATCCTCTGACTTAAGCAGATGCTGTAGTGCTAGGTCCCAGGGGTGGGGCTTCCCTCGGAACCCTGTCCTCTCCCTTGTTTTAGGGATTTTTTTCTGGGCCCCAAGGGTGCTCCTGCCTCTTCTTCCAGGTCAGAGGGCTTTTCGTTGTGCTTCTTTTCCTATTCTCTTCCCCAGCTTCCATGGGTCTCCACCTAAGCATCGACGGTGACAAGTGTCACTGCCTTTCCACCAGTGGCTTCAGGCTTTTGTTCCATAGGCAGACAGGGTAAAGGATGTTTCCCACAGAGGCAACTCTTCCCCTTTCTGAGGCCTCCACCAGGAAGGAGGACTTCCCCAGACCCTTGTCCAGGCTTCAGTCTTTCTTACAAGTGCAATGCATTGTGCACCGATGTCTTGCAAATGACTGGCAATTCCCCCATGGCTCCCTGGGCTCCTACACTCCCTTGCTGGCCCACAGTTGGTCTCTGCCAACTTCTTCAAGGCTTGCTTGGCTTTGCACATTTGCACAGCTAAGTAAGTGTTCAGATCTCATATCTTCCTAAAAATGCCCATCTGTCCTTAGATTTCAGATTAGTTACAGCTCTCTGCTGGGTTCAAGAAATGTAAACTGGCAGAGCCTCTAGTATTTTTTGTCATAGTTGTAAAGATGGAAGGGACACTTTTTCAGGTTTATCCATCCTAAAGGGAAGCTCAAAATTGCTTTACAGAAACATTAAACATTGTAAATTATAACACATGCTCATGATTAGAACATGAAATGGTGCCCAGGGGCGCCTGGGTGGCTTAGTCGGTTAAGCGTCCGACTTTCGCTTAGGTCATGATCTCGCGGTTCGTGGGTTCGGGCCCCGCGTCGGGCTCTGTGCTGACTGCCAGCTCAGAGCCTGGAGCTTGTTTCAGTCTGTGACTCCCTCTCTCTCTGGCCCTCCCCTGCTCGCACTGTCTCTCCCTCTCTCTTAGAAATAAATAAAACATTAAAAAAAAAAAAAATGGTGCCCAAAGACTTAGTATGAAAGCAAATAGTCCTGTGGGCCACCCTTCTCATCTACATGCTATAACCCAGAAGGAACTATTTTTACTTATTTTAACTTTCTGGTTTTATTGATTGATTGATTTAATTAATTTAATTGATTATATTGCTAAATATGTGTATTATAGCTATTTCTTAATTAATCAGTTTCATACATTATCAACCTGATATGGCAGATGAGGATTTAATAACACATTATTTCTTTTGTCCCTAGAATATAGTCATATTTCTATACTTAGTTTCTACATGGGTAATACTTGTAGCTTTAAGTATTGTATTGTCACCTAACTTTTATTTATCATTCCATTCACCACAATTGCAATTGATTCCTGTTTACATTCAAGATATGATTAGCTCTACTATATATTTCCATATTCCTTCAATCCTTCTGTTTTCTTAATTTATCTTAATTTATTGTGGAAATTGTTTTTCTTCAGAACCTTATTTAAGTCTCTCATGCTTTACAGACAGTTTGAATCTAATATAGTAAAACCTTGGTTTGTGAGCATAATTTGTTCCAAAAACATGCTTGTAATCCAAAGCACTTGTGTATCAAAACAAATTTCAAGAAACCATTGGTCCACTTGTGGCCATGTGACATTTGACATTACGTACTACTCATATTTCAAGACATTGCTCATTTATCAAGTTAAAATTTATTAAAAATGTTTACTCATCACGTGGGACACTTACAGAACAGGTCACTCGCAATCCAAGGTTTTACTATAATTATTAGCCCACAAACAGGGATTGCATCATTACAGTGCCATGAATATTGACTACATAGCCAAGTAGCATACTACAATAATATTTCATTTCTGTTAGAGGTTTTGATTTTTCCTCTTTGTCTTTTTTTTTTTCTTGCATGGTCGGTCTGTCTTTAATACATCCTTGTGTTCCCTCAGCATCACATGGGTGGTATCAAGTTAATGACTGCCTTTCACCTAGAGGTCATAATTCTCTTGTTTCCTGGCTGGTTCTCTCCAGGCTAGTTGCTGACTGCCTTCCTGGGTTTCCACCTTTACATTCCACCTTTACTCTTCAGGGTTGGAATCACTATAGCCTGGATTCTATTTCCTCCTTCTTGACTTATTCTCCCTTTTTGTTAGGGCACATCCTTAAATAATCCTAAGTACACAAGTGGCTGCTACAACCAATCGCCACAAACTAGGCGGCTTAAAGCAATAGCAACTGATTCCCTATAGTTGCGGGGCCAGAAGCCCAAGATGGTGTTAGCAGTGCTGTACTCCCTGCAGAAGCTTGTTCTTTGCCTCCTTGTCTCTTTTGGGAAGCGCCAGGCATTTCCAAGCTTCCTTGGCTGCATCACTGCCATATCTAGCTCTGCCGTCACTCCTCTTCTTGTGTGTCTTTTCCTATTGTGCCTCCTATGGACATTTGTTGTTGAATTTAGAGCCTTCTGAGATAACTGAAGATGATCTCATCTTGAGATTTTTAAGTTAATTGCATCTGCAGAGACCTCCTCCCCTGCCCCCCCCCCCAAATAAGATCATGTTCATAGTTTTTAGGGGTTAGGACATGGATATATCCTTTTGGAGGGCTCCATCCAACCCACTATAGGAAGGAACTTGAATCCTGTAGGTCTGAAAATATCTTTTTTTTCGTCTGACTATTATTTGATAGCTTTTAGGACACAGAATTCTGCATTTCAATTAAGTTTCCCTTTGGATATTGAAGGCACTGCTTTTGTCTTTCAGACATGTTGATGAAGAGTATGATGCTAGGATGATGCATGACCTTTAAAACTATTTTCTATTTCTTGGAGCTATTGAGATGCTCTTGTTATCTGTGGCATTCTTACAACTTATGGTCGTCTGTCTCATTAGGGTCTGTTTTATTCCATGGGTTACCTGTTTCTGATCTCTATATACATAAAAAAATTCCCAGCCCTTTTATGAGTTATCTTAAACTTTAGCAAATATTTTTAACATAATAATTCCTTTGTATTTCTTGACTATTCCTTCTCAGCATTACTCTGTTCTTATTTTGTGGATGTAGTAGGCTTAGAATTCTCTTAGTAGCATTAATAAAGATTTCAAAGGCCTTTTTCTTTTCTCCTTCCTTCCTTCCTTCCTCTTTCTTTTCTTTCTTTCTTTCTTTCTTTCTTTCTTTCTTTCTTTCTCTTCCTTTTTTCTTTCTTTTTTCTTTCCTTCCTTCCTTCCTTCCTTCCTTCCATCCTTCCCTCCTTCCTTCTTTCTTTCCTTTTTTCCTTCCTGTATTACTCCAGTTTCCTTTGTTTATCCTGATTTTCCCTTTCAGGTTGCAAGTTTTCATTAGACATCTTAAGTTTCTTTCTTGCCTATTCCAATTTAAGAATAAATCAGCCAACAGGAAGCTTTCTGTTTATATGCAAGCTTGCTGACTGGAAGACTTTCCCAGAAACTGAGTAGATGAGGAGCCAGACTTTTATGGGGAATTCCTAAATCACAGAATGCAGAGGTATTGACTCTGGAATACCAGCACCCATGTTAATGGACCTAGTTCTCTTCAGATCTTTTTCAGAGTGATTCTCATTCTCCCTAAAGGAAATAAGTCCCTGGCTCAGGCCTTTCTCATACAGGGCTGGAGAGTTTGGCTCACCCCATCTTTAGCCTCTCATTTCACTTCCATAGTCTTGCAGCCACCATTTTTGAGTTTCCATCTTTTACAGCAATCTTTAGGTTAACTGTTTCATCTTATAGTTTCTGTCCCCTCTCAGGTCTCTCCATTTCCTCCACTTTGCATTCCTCATTATGACTCTCCAGAAAAATGCCCAAATGCCTTGTCCATTTATGAGTCTTTCTATGATTTCACCATTGCAGGGAGTTTATATACTTTTCATTTCTTTATCACAATTTTAATGGAATCCTGCGCAAGAATATGCATAAATACATGAAACCAGTTTGCCATTCTGAATCACATGCTTTGGAACTATTTCATAAGATAATCTGGTCTGCATCTAGGGACAGAAAGGATTTCAGGAAATTCTGTGTTGGGAAATAAAGGCAATTGAAACTCAATGTGCTATCAATTAGACAAAGACACATGTTATAAGCCTGATAAGATATAAAGAAATGATAAATCCTAACTTCAGTTTCTGAATTGGTCACACAAGAAGAGGTGCAAGGGACTCTCTGCTGATAGACTCTTGAAAAAGACAGAAAGAGGTGCATGTACCATGCTGTCTAGATACATAAAAGCTAATGGAAATAACACAAATCCCAGAAACAAGGAGCTTGAAGTTCACAATCAGACCTAACCACCCATCAAGACTGATGAAGTAAATCATGGTAACAAGGAGGTAATATTTTGCACAATTTTTTTCTGGAATCAAATGACACATTTATAAGCTCTTCTGACTTCAATCACACCCCAGTACCTTAGCTCATCTAATGCCATTAATGATCATTGGACATAAAATAATCCCTTAAGAAAAAGAGGTGAGTGAAATTGACTTACCAGCAAAAGGAACATGAAGGGAAAGGAGCCCTATGGGCTCATTCTTTCCTTTGATATTCAAAGATGTTTATTGAACAACTACTTTGTACTCTATCACATCCTACTAGGATAGCTGTAAGCAAATTAAAATGAGAATTGAGTATCTAACTGCTTTTATGTTAAATGAAGATTAAAAGTAGTATCTGCTTCATAGAATTGATACATGAATTCATAAGTAAATTAATGCACATGAAGTGCTCAGCCAACTGTCTGAAATGACTAAATGCTTAACTAATCTTATTATTAAGATTAACCAAAGTATCTGTCCTTGGGGATCTCAAGTAGGAGAGAAATAGACATGTCAACTAATAAAGACGTTAAAATATAAAATAGCATACAACAGAGGAATTAAATAGAAAACAATAACAAGATAGTAAATAGAAGTCCAAATATGCTAATAATTATATTAAACATAACAATTAAAAGAAAGAGATTATCCAACCGGATTAAATAGAAACCCAAAACTATAATGCCTACAAGTGAAAACATTAAATAAAAGGACACAGGAAGGTTGAAAATAAGAGGATACATAAAGATGTACTATAAAAACACTAACAGAAAGAAAGTGTGGGAGCCCGACAGTGACCACAAGAAAGAGTGGTTAGGGGCGTGGGGATGTGCCTGCAAACGGGACTCTCTGCTTGGGTAGATCATGCCTGCAAACAGGACGTCCTGCCAAGAGGCCTGCACACAATATCCAAGGTTAATGATCTGCTCGCATACGAGGGAACATGCTGGAATTGTGGAGTAAGGAGAAGGCTGGAATTGTGGGCAGGCCTCTTGGTAAACATGTTGTGGTCACTTCCTCCCTTTGCTCCCCCCTGTGCTTGGAATGTGTTTGGCTTCTTGCCCTTATTTGGTAAAGGAATGCATCTTGTAGATTTCAGTATGTATCCAGCTACCAGGATATAAAATAAACCGCAAGGAGGCTTGCGTTGAATTTTTCCTCCGGCCAGAGTTGTGTCTGTGTCTGTCTTTTGTGTGTCTTGTCTTTGTGTCATTTCGTCTGCAACAGAAAGCTTGTGGATCAAATAAGTTGCTCTTCTTTGCATATAGTTAGACAAAGAGGAGAGCTAAGGAGCTGGTAGAATGACTCTGCTCTCATCAGCACCTGTTCAAAACTGGATTTTCCAGGTGTGACTACTTCCCAGCCGTGTGAAAGGAGAAGGAAGAGTGTGAGATGTGCACACCCAACAATTTTAGATGCAAGGCTCAGAATTGCACTCATTCCTTCTGCTCTAACTCCACCGGCCACAACTTAATCAGATGACTACAGCTAATTGCTAGGAAGGACAGAAATATAGTCACTCGATCGGCAGCCATTGGCCAAGATGAACTTTTGGTGAGGAACAATTCTCTTAGTAAATGAAGACTTTTTTTTTTAATATAGGAAGAAGGTGAATGGATATTTCAATGTCCCATTTCACAGGAGAAGAAACTGGGTTTCAGAGAAGTATGTTAAAGTTACCCACTATCATAAAACTAATAACTGGAAGGCCTCAAGTCCTTAGTTGTCAGATTCCAGCACCCTTGCTTTTCTTCAGTTTTTACATAGCCCCTGCACCTCCTCTCCAAACCCATCCATTTATTCATCTATCTATCTCTCACTGGGTTTGAGAGCCAACTTGAAAAGCCAAGAGAAAAGCAGAGTAGCAGAAGATCCTACCAGTCTAAGAAAGAGCCCACCCTACATTTCTGGCCAAGAAGTACACTGTGGGAGGGTGCACCAAGCAAGGCCAATGGCATTCCAGGAGGAACCCAAACTGGGCAACATTTCTCTCTGGGGAATGCAAATCCAATGCAGAAAGCAATGTGTACACCACTCTTTACATTTTTAGTAATGAGGGTTGTATGTGCAAATTGTGGAGAAATGCAGCAAAGAACTGAATAGGACATTTTGCTTTCTTTTTTCACTATTAACATACTGAATTCTATAAAGTTTTCATAGAAATCATAACTATTTTGAAATCATGAGAAAAAGGAATCTGCTCAACCAGAAATGGCATGTAGAATTAATACAGGGTAGCGCTAGTCCTCAAATTTTGACAAGTCCAGAAACCACAAGGTAATTCCTAAGTAGCTAACAAAAGTGAAGGAAAGAGGCAAAGAAGAGAAAGAGAGAAGAGAAGACATGGAGACTGTTTCCTAAGAATATTCTTGATTTTAAACTATCTTGATTTGGGATGACTTTTTAGTTTCCCTCCAGAGTTTTGTCATTGTAATGCTTTTATTGCAACTTTCCAAAAATGTCTCTAAGCCTGAAAGGACCCCATGGGTGAATTTTGGTTGCCAGGGAAACTGACTGGATTTGCATAGACTCTCACTGATTCCTGAAGGCAATCCCTGACAGCTGGGAGGGTCCGCAGTAGTACTGGTCTCCAAAGGTCGCAGCCCTGCACCATCCACCTCATTCTATTTCATTTCATTCTATTTCCAGATCCAGCCATCGTGGCTGTTTTGAGGGGGATGGGTGGCAGGGGAGCAATCCTGGGGGACACACCCTGAATCCTGCTTCACGGCACATTAATTTTAGTAATACATAGGCCTTAACTGTTCAGTCAGGAATCCTGTGTTACTTTGTTTTGGTTCAGGTTGGATTTATTTTGTACTTTTTATAGCACATCAATATGATTTCATAACAAAGATAATCTGACAGAATAAAACTAAGGTGATGATTGGAGAGATACCTACTATTTTCTAACTTTGTGTCCTCTAGAAATGACAAATATGTATTCACTATTTCTTTACTATTCATTTTAATATTTTCATGTCTGTTCTTAAAATCAGCCATAGAATACAAGGGATTAATTAGAGGGAAATTATGAAATGGTGAAGTGATAAGATAGAGATGGAAACAGATATTGATCTGTAGGTTTTGTTGGCTAAATACAAAGCCAAGATCCATAAAGATCCTCTTAGAGGGCGATGGGGATGAAAACTCTGATGGTATATACGTATGTTTAAATTCTACTTATGTTAAGTTCTCCAGATGTTGGTTTTGAAGGAGCAGTGGAGAGAGAAAAGAATATTCTGATCCACTGTCTGAGCCTTTCCTGTAAATTCCACGATGGAAAGTATTAAAGTTACATTGGGTTAAATTATGTGAAGGCAATGTGGCTCCAAGTATTTTGTCACTTAACCTCTTAAGGGCATCAAGTTATCATCAGTGAAAGGTGGAAGAAGCATTGACTTTCTAAATCTTTCTCACTCTGAAATATCTTATCTGAAATATTATGATTTTGTGAATTCCTCAGTCTTTTTTACTCTGAAATATGATGATTTTATCTGTGATTTTATTATGATTTAACTCCTAGTTATCGGGGAAAATGACTCTCTGAAAGCAGCCATTAGACTTAAACATGGTTGCTATTTTTGTTCTGAAATATGGCATAGGATACATATGTTGTTTTTGCTGCCCATTATCTATTTGGCCTTCTTTTAGCTGTACCTTTTTTCATTGAGGAAGGTCATCCCTCTAAAACTTTCATTCAAGGTGCTTCTGGTGGATTTGCCTGAACCTTCCCTTGGGTCTGGAGTGAATTGTGGTTCAGTACCACCGATCAGAACATTACATTGCTGTTTCTCCCCATGGCAATTGGTTCAGGGACAGTCAGATGATCTGTCAGGGGCCAATAACAAGCATAGAAACTTTCATAAATGGTGCGTTAAGGAGCCCTGCTGTAGCTTCCTTTCCATTGTAAAAGAAGAATCCCGAGTAGCCGTCAGCCTCCACATGGAAATGGAGAATGCAACAGGTTTGGCAGTAAGAAGACACATTTTTGTTTAACTCCTGAATCCAACAATACAGAGTAAGTTCTACCCTAGGACTTTTTGATTACATGAGCCAATAAAGTATCTTTGGGCTTACGTCAGTTTGAGTCAGATTTTCCACTGCTTCCATCAGGAAGAACCTTAAATGATGCACATAGAATACCTCAAGTTTAAGCACTGGAGGAGTAAGATAGAATACTGAAATGAAGACAAGGTCAACCATATATCTGGTATACTAGAGTCCAAAAGAAATTTATTCACTGCAAGCAAGTATGGCAAGAGAATGCTTAATTTGAAGCTGACTCCAAATGAATGCAAAGTCTCTCTTAGATATTTTCCCTTAGTCACTGCCTTGAGAAAATATTACTATGGACTTGGCTAACTCTTCAGCCCAGCCTTGTCCAGTTTCTATGATGAATCGAGCCTCAGTGTTGGGTAGCATAAGGTCGTTGACTGATGAACCTCCTCAGATTTCATATCCCACTGACAGTAACCAGATTGTCCCTTTTATATGCCACAATAGGAAAGAACCCAAAGGATAACCAAATCTTACATTTCAGACCTCCATTTAAATAATCTGAAACCTAGAAACATTAAGGGACTTTGCTCAGGAACACAGAACTAGGAGAGACCAAGATCTGGGCTAGAATTTGGTTCTCCAGCTGCCTCATCAGTGAAACACATCCAGGTAAGCGAGTCCCTAGGATGTCAGGATTACTATATCTAAAAATCACTTTTGCCACTTAAGGGAGAAGATGTGTACTTTACTATACTCATAAAGAAATCTTGCTTAGCTCAATGGGCAAGAGAAATTCAAAATATCAAGACAACCTTCAAGTAATTTCAAGTCAACACCGTACTATGACTGATGATCTTAACTCTTTCATCCCTAAATGGCAAATCACAAGAGCAATATACTTCTTAAGGCTTGAGTTTCTTTAACTTTGTTAAGGTTTTGTTTCTTTATTTGTGAAATGGGAATAATAGCAACTTCCCCCTAAGACTGTTGTGATCATGGTATGAGATGATACAAGTCAGGTGCTGCACTGATCTTATACACCAGTGCTCTCCTATCATGATCACCACTATTGTCACTATTTCTAATAATGTTTTTACTCTATGGCTAAACCCAGAAAAACACTCAAATAAAGAGTAATGCCTAACTGCATACTATTTTCTCAACAACAACTAAAACTTTTTTTTTGCTTTCAATTGCTTTAATGCATTAAACCCTTATCAGAAGAATGTTCTTGTATAAATATAAGCATGCCCAAAAACTCCTTGCTGAATTTTGTCTTTCCATTGGACAGGGACTTGATTGAATCACCCCTGTGAATTAGCTCACTAAGTCAATAGCAGAAGCTTTTCTTAGAATTGTATTGATAAAAGATAAGGGTTTGCACAGCCTTTCTGTGTCTGTATGATATACTAAGTTCATTCCGTTGACTAGTTTTTTTTATAAAAATGTTTTCTTGTATACTTTCTAGTCACTAAGCAGCGAAAAAATAAAATGAAAATGGAATAGTTTCCTAATATGATTGAAAGGAAAGTGTGTCTAGAAAGCCTCAGAGCCCCAGAAGCATGAATGCAAACCATGCCTGGTGATAAATACACTCAGTTATTTTTGAATAACAAGAGGATTGTGCAATTTAATTCAAATAAATCGAAAGCATTATGTACAGAGATTAAATGCTATATGCTTGACTTTTGGACACATCAAAATGGTCCCTCTTGACCTAGGTAGAAAGAATGAGGTAGGAAATAGCACATTCTTTCGGGAGTAGAAACAAAAGTTAATGTCTTTTCTGTGTCCTCGAGAGACTATGCCAACACATAACACAGTGCTCATCTGCCATTAGTTTAGCTCACCCCTACCCTTACAATGAGGCCTTCGCAGGAAGAGTCTAATTTCTTAACCCATGAAAATATATTCTCTGAAAAGCCATTTGTAATATATTTGCCTCTATATTTTCAATGGAATATAGAGAAGGGAAGAAAAGAAAATTATTTTCTGAAAGGAAATGGAACAGAGACCTGTAGAAATGCAAAACCCCACAGACATATCCAAGAGGGTTCTGGTAGTGAGAATTCAGTGGTTTGATCCTCCAGTTTTTAAGCTTCTTAATCATGTAGGCTTCTCTCCCCTTGATTATAAAAATAATATAGAAAACTTGAAAGGTTTAAGCAAGCAACAACCACCCAAGATAACCAGTGTGATCATTTTGGATTATGTCCTTTAATGAACTTTTTCTAGGTCTACAAAATCATGACGAATAGTCATAATCTCTCTCTCCCTCTCTCTCTCTCTCTCTTTTTTTGCTTGCTTTTAAGTAATTACCATGCTATCATGACAATCATCTTCCTACAACATGGTTTTTAATGGTTTCTTACCACCACCACTGCTATCACATTGATTCAAAGCCACCACTGTCTCTCACCTGGATTGTTACAAATCTAATTGGCCTCCCTGCTTCTTCCTCCGCCCCCCACTCCTGCCCACTTCAGTGAGTTCTCAATCAGCCAGAGAAATAGCATTTAAACCCATGTCAGATAGTCTCTTCTTTGCTCAGACCTTCCAATTACACTCAGAGTAAAAGACAAAATTAAATATGCCTCCCCAAACATCCTCAACTTTCCTTTTTGAAAGTTAGCTTATTAGCTTATTATGGAGCTTATTAGCTCCATCCTTATTCATTCTGTACTGACTCCAATGGCCTCTGTCCATGGAATGTCTCAGGCACACTCCTATCTCAGGGCATCAGTATGTGGTACTCCTTCTGCTTGGATGTTTTTCTCCCAGAGGCCAGTTGCCTGCCTCTTTCACACTATGTATTTCATTGGTCACCTTACCTAAAATTGTAGTGCCTCCCCTACTTACCTTGTTTCTCTCTTTTTCTGGCTCAAGTCATGTATTTGAAGGTAATTCCACAAAGTGCTTGTGGGGAGTGATTGGGGAAGTAAGACCAGGAAAAGAGGATGCCAATAAAGAATATGCTAATGAGAGGGTCACTACAGCAGGCAGCTGAGCCTGAAGCCCTTGGGAACCCCTTGAGAGATTTGTGGAACATGTGTGGGAATTGTTTCCCTGATGTGCAAGGAAACTGAGGTATTTCCCCTTTCATGCTCTCTCCTGGAGCCACAGCATACCCTCAACAGAGACACAGGAAGCCATGAGCAGGGATGGGGGCCATGTGCAGATATCCCTGGGGATGGTGGAGGGGCTTGAAAGCAGCACCACAGAACTGACACTTAACTGGTTGCCCTGTCTCCAGTCTTGTTCCTTCCCATCCATCCCAATTACTGCTTCCAAAGTGATCCTTCTAAAATACCAAATAGATCAAGTGATTCACCTGCTTAAAATCTGTCCACGGCTCCCCACTGTTTTCAGAATAAAATCCAAAAAGACTGGCCCGACATTTCACTCTCAGCCACTCTTCAGGTTTGTGTCCCACTTTTTCAGCATCCAAATCAGGCTCCAGGCACCATTCCAACTGTAGATTCTCTCTTGAACCACACTTGTGAGGTCCCCATATACACACAGACACAGCAATCCTGCATGAAGGCCACTCATAAATATTTAACACACATATATTTGACTAGCTACTATATGCTAGGCACTATGCTAGACACTGTAGATAAACTCAGGAAGAGATTACAGGTGCTGTCTTCAAAGAGCTAACTGTCTAAAATCTATGCAATGCCTTTACTCTTTCATGTCTCACTTTTTCCCCAAGCACTTAACTATCCTACATACTATATGTATTTTACTTATTTATCTTATCTATTGGCTCTCTGTCTTACTAGAATACAAGCTTTGCAAATACAGAGATTTTTATTTGTTCTCTTGAATCTTAAGTGTCCAGAATGGCGCCTAGCACAAAATCAGAGAGGAACCCAACAAATATGTGTTGAATGGGCTATTTATTAAAATTACTTAATGAATATTTTTAAAGTATTTTCTTGTTTTTCTGCCTTACCAATCACCTACATTGCACCACCTAAGTTGACTTTTGGTTATATATTTTTAATAAGTGACACTTCATAAGTGACACTGAAACTCCATAAATATACATCTCTGCCCATATTCAGTTATTTTCCTATGTTCAATCCCCAGAAGTGAAATTATTGAGTTTACACTTCAGTATCAATATATTCCAGGCAATATTTGCTTTCTGACATCCTGTCTGACACTGGATATAATATTTTTTTTCCTAGCCAATTTGACAGAGTAAAAAAGTGGTATTTCACTGCAGTTTTAATTTGCATATTTTTGCAAGTCACATCATTTAAAAAATATTTTCTGGGGGCTGTCCTATTTTATGTATTTTCTAAGGTGGGCAGTGAGAAATAATTACTGAAAGAATCACACTGGAGTCCACCTGATCTACTCTTGGTCTCTACCAACTTTATATCAACATATGACTAAAAAACTTCATCCTTGGAGATGATATGATACTTGGATGATAGATGATGTCATATTTGGAAGATACCACATGATTTTGTTCATATAACCGAATGGAACAGATACATCTCTGAGTAGGATACCCAAAGATGGAACAGTTTCCAAAACCTCTTCCACTAAGGACGTTGATAAGAAGCTCCCACCATGTTAGACATTGAGCTACCCGCTTCTGAGTTCAGAACACTGCTTAGAACTTCTGTCATCTGTAATACCCTTCATTTTCAACACTAAGGAGCAAACCAAGACCCCAGGAATCCAAGGGATTATATACTTTCTTTATTTTTTCCCTTCCTTTTAAAAAACATAACCTTACTCTATTTTTGTTCCCAGAATAATTAAAGGCAGGCAGAGTGAGACATGTTACATCAACTTGAAAGATGCCTCTACCCACTTTCTTTACTTTGAGGCAAAATTGGCTATACATGAGGGTTAAGACTTCAGCACATACTGTTGGGAAATTCAAGCTTACCACACACACCAATCCCATTCTATGAGAATTGACATCTCCAGGCGTCATGGCGGGATAGTAAATCACTGGGCAGGCTATTCATGGCTAACAGAGCCCTCATTGGCTGCAGTGCATGTTTTCAATGAATCACATCAGGATTCTGGCTGCATAAACCCAGAATTGATGCTCATTTTAGAAAGCCAATTTCTCGTTCCAGTTTAAACATTTATTAGCAAAAGAACATCAGCAAAGTAAGTATTGCTGTGATATCAACTAGCTGAAGGAATCTGCAAGAGAGGGGTTTTTCTTTAATGTTTTCTCAGAATTCCTCCCATTGACGAATTAGCTTGGAAAGGTAGGGTATATTCAAAAGTCTCCTTAAGAAGACAGGAAAAGGAAAACATATTTTCCTTTTCTTATGTTATAAGATTTTTTAAATAAAGTAAACCTTTAATTTTCAGATTTTTATTGAAGCTCAGGTTTTCTCTTGGATCAAAGGAGAAATAACCTCTCTCTTCTATTTCTAGGTTAGCTATATTTTGAGACTGGCTCTTCTCAAAGTGATCTGTATGAAAACAAAGAAGCTGTCTCTGCTCTCGGTGCCAAACCCATCATGCTTAACCTCCATTGATGCTAATGAGAGTAACAGCTGAAAGGTCCCAGAGGAACACCACACAGACACTGAATTGTGTTCCTTCTGCATTTGGAATGACACTTAAATGAAACCTGCAGCTGTTTAGAATGTGGTTAGGAAGATTTCTTATGGACTTTTTTCCCCCCAGACCTCTGGGGCAGTTATAATGAGAGGTTCAGTCTAAGTTTCAGGGGAAAGAGATCAAACCGCAGGAACCTCAACTTTTATCTGGAAAAGTTCAAGAAATGTTCAAAATATAAACTGGAGAATGGACTTTTGGTTGATAAGGACTCACAGCACTTTGTGTCATTCATTTATTCGGGCACCAAATGAATGCTTGTTTTAAGTACATAGAAAATATTCCAGGTAAGCAATTAGATGCCTTGGAGAATGTAGCTAATATGTTACTGAGGAAGACATCCAAAATGAAAATAAATAGCACATAGTGGAAGGTGTACAGAAGGAAATGAGGAAGGTGTTGTAGGAGGGAATAGCTGAGACAGATGTGCTTTAATTTAGGGTGGTCAGAGAGGGCTTCCAAGAAGAGGAGATAGTTGGGTAGAGGTGTTAATACTGAGAGGGTACTAGTTATTCAAATAGCTTTTTATTCACAGTATTATAGGAACTCAGAATCTCTGGGATCTGACTTGATAGCATCAGTGTTTTCTTCTTGTCTGAAAGGATACCCCCCTGTTCAATTTCCCTGGTAACTTCAGAGGACCAGATATTCCCTGCTGTCTGCCATTCTAAGGGCTTAGAAGACAATCATGCACTAAGGGTTAATAGAACCTTTTCCCCTCTTGCATAAGAACTCACCTTTTGGTTAATTCTCTAGCTCTCTTCCCCCTTGTAACCTAATAAGGGTAATGTCACCTGTTGCTAGGCAACCTTACTAATGATAAGATGACTCCACAATGGAAAATTACCTTTAGACTGGGAGAAGGCTGTCTACTTGATAGGAAGTCACAGCTATGGGCTTTCCTGAGTGAAGTTAGTATTTTTATAACTGGGCATTGGCCCTTGCATGGACCCTGAAAACTATGTCAAAACCATTATTACAAGAGATATTGGCTCCTGAGGGGCCAGGGCTGTTTACACACCTGTTCTATGTGGTCTCTTTGCACTCGAGCTATCACCTTAGGATATTTGCCCTAATAACCCTGATAACTGTCACATGGACACTGAAGGATTTTTACAGAAGAAGAACACCTGCTATGGTCCTTCTAGGAACTTTGGATTCTGAATCGCAATGTTCTTGGTAGACTAAAGCCTCTTGTGGCCTGGTGTGGGTTGTGAGTCTGAATTGTTTGAATGAACTCAAGAAAATCACAAGTAGGCTCTACAGAGCAATACTTAGTGGGAAATGGGAGTATTAGAGCATTGAGTGTTTGGGGAAGAAAAGCCAAAATGCAGTGACAGTACTGAGATGGGAGGAAACAAAATTAATCTCCATCTGAAATTTATTCCTCTTTCGGCTGTCTGCATAGCCTTCTTTTCTCACTGACTCTATTACCAGCCATTTGGTGAGATTGATGTAGAAGATATTACAACATTGAACATCTGTTCTGGTATGTGATTCCCAGTCTCCTGGATTTCATGGCACAAGGAACATTAAAAAATATTAAAGAAGCGGGGCATTTGGGTGGCTCAGTCAGTTAATTATTGGCTCAGATCATGATTGCCCAGCTTGTCAGTTTGAGCCCCACATTGGGTTCTTTGCTGAAAGCTCAGAGCCTGGAGCCTTATATGGATTCTGTGTCTCCTTCTCTTTCTGCCCCTCCACTGCTCTCACCCTGTCTCTGTCTCTTTCTCTCAAAAATAAATAAACATTAAAAAAATATTGAAGAAGCAGACATTAGGTTGTCAAATTTTATCCTGGCAATTACATGTACAAATAACTGCAGCGATGGCATATCCTCTCAACTCTTAATGTCATTTCCAAAGGGAAATCTCAGCACAAATGTATGAAAGGGCCATTTCTTGGGTTGAATAAATTCAGCTTTATGAAACCTATCATATACTAGAAGCCATGGTCCATGTGGAGGATATTGGAAAAGCCCTTCCTTAAAACCCTCAGCCATGCTTTCATTTCTATCTTCTTTTGGTTGGTAATTAGGGGAAAATTCATCACAGACTGACACTGGCCAAAGGCCTAATGTGTGGACACCCTTGAACCAGATGTCTTTCAGAGCTTTCCAGCCCTAGAATGTTTTAATTCAAACCCACTTTACAAAGTCTAGTTTCATCGTACAGCTGTCGGCAGTGGTGTTGGCCTAATCTCTCCTCTCTGAATTCTTTGTATAAATGAATCGATACTGCACAAATTTGACATTTATTAAATTGTCCCTAATATCATTAACTGAATATCTCATCTGTGATCAACTTCCCAATCTATTAAGATGAAATGCTCTGGGTGCCCAGTTAACTCAGTTGGTTGAGTGTCCAATTCATTATTTTGGTTTAGGCTATGCTCCAGGGTCGTGGGATTGAGCCCCATGTCTGGCTCTGAGCTGGGTGTGGAGCTTGCTTGGGATTCTCTTTCTCCCTCTCTCTGCCCCTCTCCCACTCATGTGTGTACATGTGCACACTTGCTCTCTATCTCTTTCAAAATAAAGGAACTTTTTAAAAATATGGCATAAAACAAATATGAGTAATTTCAGTAATTCCCAGAGCCTTATACAACTATATATAGTCTCAAAAAAAAAAAAAAGAGAGACAAAAAAAGTGTCTTGAAGCAGAGGACTAGAGTTTCACAGGGTAACTGAAATAAATGCATTGCTTTCACTTAGAATATCAACTGCTGAAACTTAACTGACAGAGAGAGATTTATATCACCTCAGGTAAGAGTAAGGGAAATTAAGCAAAGGAGTAGCCGTTTCCCCTCTATTTCAGCATAGCACTTAGCAAAGTTCTAAACTAGAGATTGGCAAATTTTTTGTGGAAAAAAAACAGTTAAATATTTTAATAGTAATGGGCCATGTGGTCCCTGCTGCAATGACTCAACTCTGCTGATGTTACACAAAAGAAGCCATCGCCAATACATAACCAAGGCAATAGACCTATTTTCCAATAAAAGTATACACAAAAGCAAGAAGCAGGCTGGATATATATGGCTTTCGGGCCATAGTTTGCCAACCCATGTTCTCAGCAGCAGGACAGGCACTTTTTGCCTACTTGCAAATAAACTAAGGATTCCAGTTAAACAACTGACTTCCCACTGCTGCTGCTTAGTGCACCAGTGATTTATGAGCCATTCGCTTCTATATGGGAACGTCATTTTCCCAGCAAACTTCCAGATGTTGGAAAGAGGAAGAGAGAGAACACCCACCTAGTAAGCCGATTATCCAACACAATTAACTTTGGTTTAGGATGTCATGAACAGTCTCCCCTCATATTATTTTTCAGCTTTCATGGAAGAGATTTTTCATAGATTCTGAGGATTACAGAGTGAAACTCGGTTCTTGGTGGCATGGATGATGGAGGAGGAGGAAGAGCAGAAAATGGCAGTAGGAAGGGCAGTACAAAATGATGAAAATGAAGAAAGGGAGAAGGAGCAGTTGAATAGTCTGATTTCTTATGATGAGGAATCATTTCAGGCTGTATTGTTTTGCTCACTTTCCTGTAATCTGTAATAAATCGTTGACTATAATGAGAGAATTTTGCATGTGACAAAGTTTGATAATTTCCTTCTCTGAAATTAGACTGATTACCAGAATAGAGATTCATGTTAATAAAAGGGGTTGATTTTGGGGTTTGGTCTGCACAGAGTTTATTCTGTCTTGTAAAGCACTCCAGACAGCTTTCCCCCTAGAAACACTATATAAATTCTGGCAATTGACTGATGGGTGGATTGATTGGGGGGCTGCCCTACTGTTTTTAAAACATTTTAAATTGCCATGAGTGGTTCTGACCCACTGTGCAGAAATGAGAAGGCAGCCACCTGCTTCTATTCTTAAATGGCAGCCTGATGCCAGCCTATTGTTTTAAGGTACTTTGTCCCCACAGGTACTGGACGAGAGCCGATGGCCAGACAAGCAGCACATGTCAACTCTGTTTACCCGTGTGGGAGTACAGGAGAGTGCACTTTCACAGCCCCTGCTCACAATTCATGTTCAAAGAAATGGTATGCAATCTGCCTGTCACTACATACATTTAAAATAATGTGTTCCACAGCAAGGCATTTATTAATAGAGCAGCAGAAGGTAGTGTTTTGTTCATACTGTTTGACACAATACCTGTACAAGTTGCTATTCCCTAACCATCATGTCCTCATGATAAAGGTGGCATGGCTACAATTTGAAGACCATTTACTTTTAAGGCAACTACTCAGACTGTCTTCACAATTCCCAGCAAATAGTCTCCAGTTAGGAATAAATTCTGTCTCCTAAATAAAGTGTGTGTGACAAACGTATGAAAAAAGTAACATTCATCACTGCATATTCTAAAATAAACCAGAAGAAGTAAGATCAGGAAATGGGTGGACGTTTATATTCTGGGGTTGACCAACTGGCATGCCTCCTTCAGAAAGTTACAATACCCCCCCTCCACGTGCACTCATCGCTTTTTTTGGTGGGACTCCCACTCAAGAGCCTCTGCCCCTCATTTTGCTAGGCTTTGCAAGTTAACCCAAAGAGTATTTATCTTCAGAATTGGAATCTTTGGGAAATAGTACCAAGACAGGACCGGTCTTTCATTGTAGTGTCTGTGCCTTGAAATGTTAGCAGTTAGTTGCTGAGACCTACATCCTTGGGGCCACTCTGGCTCCTGTTCCCACTCAAAGTCTCCAGCCTTCCTTGGGGTCTATGAGCTGTTCTTCATCCTTCTAATACATCCCTTTCCTGCCCAAGCAAGCCACACAATCCATTTTTGTTGCCTGGGACCAAAGGACCCTAACTGAGACAATGAGGGAGTAAGGATTTTAAGGAAAACAACAAATAGAGTTCACAGTTCTTGATTTGCTTTTGCTACCAGAAATGTCTATACATAGAACATTACAACAACCTTTTGAAGTGTGAAAAGACGCTGAGAAATTAATAGCCACTAAAAAATGTTTAGGACTCAATAGGTTTTTAAAATCAATGAATGTTTCATAAGTAATAAAATAAATAACAAAGTGTACATTTTTTTCGATACAGTGCTTATGGCCATGTTTTTGGCGAATATAGGGCAATGCACAGTTGCTTTAAAAGACAGTGTAACTGGGTCGTCTGGGTGGCTCAGTTGATTGAGCGTCCGACTTCAGCTCAGTTCATGATCTCACCACTCGTGGGATGGAGCCCTGCATCAGGCTCTGTGCTGACAGCTCAGAGCCTGGAGTCTGCTTTGGATTCTGTGTCTCCCGCTCCCATACTCATGCTCCGTCTCTCTCTGTTTCCCAATAATAAATAAATGATAAAAAAAATTAAAATAGAGTGTAATTATTGTAAGAGCCACAAAGATCAGCATCAGTATGTTTATTTGGTTGTATGTTATAGGAGAATTTGAAAGCAAGCTGATGGCCTGGCCCTCGAAAAAACCTTCAGTGGAAGTGAAGGAAAAAAGCCAGATTTCATAGCTGTCCTTTCAGGGATCTTTCTTAAAATACTCTACTGAGATCAAGTGAATTGGTGAGTGATTTATTACAAATTTTGTGTCCTATTCCTTTAACTGTAACCTTTATCTCAAGCCCCTGTCTTATTTCTGTCCTCCTTCAAACTATTATTTCAACTACCTGAAGCATGTACCTTTTTCTTTAGTTCCTTTTCTTTCCCCCTTTTTGTTCATTATGATTTGATATGGATTCAATTTTCCAAAAATATATCTCTGGTTCAATAGTTTCTATGCTGAATATGGTAATGTGACTCTTAATGAAAGCATTTCTCTCTCTCATTCTGGTGAATCCTTATCTCTGCTTAAAAATGATTAAATAACTGAATCATGATGCCTTCTCTTTAGGTGAAAATGAGCTCTGCATTCGTAATTTAAATATATGGGCCTGGAAATGTACTTCTCTGCTTGCTGTATACTGCATTCTATGAAGAGTAATTATATGCTTTCACTGTTGAACAGCAATGAACTTGTAATGCAATAATACTCTAATCAATGCCTTATGTTTATATGCAGCCAGACTATCACTCCCTTTAATTTGCAGAACGCTGACTTCTCAGAGGAGCGTAAAAGAATGAGAGCTTGTTTTCTTTCTTAACTATAATTGTGTATTTACCTTTAACCCTAGGATTTGATCATAACAAAGGCTGAGTTGCTCATTGCCCTTCAATGGGGCTTTGTGTTCATGGGTAAAATGCCTAATTGCAGGTGTATTTTGCCACCTGAACTCACAAAGATTAAGTAATTTGGAACTAAAAGAAGCCACAGTGGTACTTTATAGGGGGAATTATCCGTGTAGCAGTTTTGATTTTCTGAACCAGAAACCCAGTTACAACACAATCTTCATCTAATACATGTTCCAAGATAGCCAAGGAAGAGAAGACGTAGTCTTGTATTGTCAAATAAACACTTCACAAAACATTAAGAGAAGTGAATTCTAGTTTTGCCACTAACTAGTCTGTGATTTTGAGCAAATTCCTTAACACCTTTCAGACTCAAATTTATCTGTAAAATAAGTATAATAAAATATGTGTTATATATCTCCTAAAGAATTATGAATGGACTCATATATAATAGTATACATAATTACACAATCTTTGAAAAGTATAAAACACTGGGAAAATATAAAATATTCTTGTTAAGAACTAGGCTACCATGGCACCCGGAATGAGTCTTACATACTACTGGATTCTGACATGGGCTCCACCTCCTACGCCATTCACCCTGGAATGGACATTCCGTCTTCACCCAGAGAGCATCAGCCACGCCATGGCCAAGCCACAGTGACTAGGTTCAGGGGTGGGCATATCATTTCAATGATCCAATGAGAGAGAAGCTCAGGGTTTCCACTGTAATAACTGAGGGAAAAGAATCCCACTCTCTCTCTCTGGCATGTTGACCAGATGTGAGGCAAAACTAGTACAGTTCCCATCTTGTTAACAAAAGAGAAACCAATCAGAGAAAGACAGAAGTTAGAGAACTACATGTAAAGTCCGCCCTATCTCAGGACTGTTTAACTCCTAGGAGCCAAAAACTTTTTGTTCAAGCCAGCTTGAATGGGGCTTTTTGATATTTCAGCTAAAGGCACCTGATTTATAACAACCTCAGGGGCATAAGACAGAGTAAGGTATGGAGTGAGAAGTAGCCATCAAAGAAGTGCCAATAATTACATGAAAGAAAAAAATAGAACAACTTTAGGAGAAAGGACATAGACAGATATTTCCTCCTTATCTTCCTCTTTCCTTTTCTTTCCTCAAGATTGATGGTTGGGTTTCTTGAGAGGAAACATATGAAGATGGATGAAGAGACAATGACACTTTGGATAATTAAGGTAACTCTTCAAATATCAGTGACATAAGACAACAGTAGCTTAGAATCCAGTTTTCTATGGTGAGGGAGAGTATGGGGGAGTAGAAACCAGGTAGTTTTCCAAGTGTAGCTTGCAAGATTACTCAGATTGCTGATATCTAGCCATTAGACATGGAAAGATAAAGGAAATCATGGTCATACTTTCCTCCATTAGATAGAATGGAATGACATGCCCAATTCTAACTGCAAAATAAACTGAGAAATACAGTTTAGCTGTGTGCCCAGAGAGGGCAAAATGGTTTCTTAACAGTTATCTGGTGTCTCTGCTTCCTACTTAAAAGGTTATGATTTTGGCTTGGGAATTGTGATCAGCAAGAGTTTTATGCTACAAATTTAAATATGTGCCAGAGCCAGGGAGATAATATACAGCAGTGAAACCAGCCAAGCAAAATATAATAAAGAATGGCAGAGATTTGGTCAAACAGAGATTAAGCCATTTGGACTAAAGAAGGGAGCCACTGATCACCCAGCTAACTGTTGTCGCACAGGAATCTGAATTCAGTGTTTCTAGATTTTCTTATTTCTCAAGATCAATTGGAAATCAAATCTAAATTTTGTGAACAATTTTTTGATTCTCAAATGTTGGAAAATAATTTATTATTTAAACACCATGAAAACCAAAGGAGACTCACTGTTGATACCCAGCTCTGTTTGCTGATCCCCAACTTATGATCTACACAGTAGACTTCTCACTCTATTTGTAAATTTTTTTGAGCATAGGGCCCTAATACAAATGGGTGTATGTTTATTAAACTTATATAAATATGTTATCTATCAATATTTCAAATATCATGAAGCATTAATTTCTAATCATTTAGATGTAAAACTAAAAGGAACTTTTTAACATTTTTCCCCACACTCTAGGGGGTTATGACATATACATCATATTTTGGAGACAATAGTTCTGTGAGTCCTAATTTTTCTTCAGAAATTTTTGTTTTCTAAACCCTTTATGTTTTATATTCATCCATATAAGTTTGGCTATGCGACTCAATTAGTTTGAAAGTGATTAGGCTCTCCTGGGATGCCTGTCAATTGCTTCCTTCTTAGCAATTTCAGGCAAACTATGACACTGGCAGGTACAGCTTTGTCTGAGGCCAATTTCTGCTCCATGTGAAATGGCTGAGGTTCAATTCCCAAGTTCTGATGACAGATATTCTCAGTTTGTTTTTTTTTTCTCTTTTACCTCAAATATGCAAAAGTGCATATTTTTACTATTTGTAGCAAACCACTGCTGACTGTGATCATTATTACAGAATTCCAGTGATATGTTTTACGAATTGGACAACTATATGAACCAAGATATAGCATATAATACTCATTTAAAACATAACATTCAGGCTTATAAAGATTGTCTATAGTTTTATATGTACCCTAAAAATTTTTACGAAGTGTATTTTTTTACATGTGTATAGCACTTTTCATTGGATATATTTTTTCCTTAATATCTTGAATTCAGGCAAGCTGGAATTATTTAAAGAGAATTAATTTCCCAGCAACAGGCAGAGGCTATAATTGAGTACTATCCCTTTGGCCTGTCATGGACTTGATTGTAAAAAGCAAAGTAATAGGAAAGGTCTAAGAAAATGCTTTCATGCCAACTAGTCTTTGAATTACAGACCTGAGAGAAATGCATGGATGTGTCTGAATCAAAAACAGATATGGGAATGCTCAGGTCATTGAGATCAATGTGAACATTTGATACTACCAACCCGCTACTAACACTTATTCAAAGAATTAAAGGGTATCTTTATTTTGGTTTCTTTTTGTTTCTTTGATTTAATTTTACCTGACCTTAGCCAAAGAGACGTCCTTAAACCTTAAGGTTTTGCCTATTGGATTCACAAAAAATAACAGCTTTAGGGGCACCTGAGTGGCTCAGTAGGGTGGGTGTCCAACTTCAGCTCAGGTCACGATCTCACAGTCCGTGAGTCCAAGCCCCACGTCAGGCTCTGTGCTGATAGCTCAGAGCCTGGAGCCTGCTTTGGATTCTGTGTCTCCCTCTCTCTCTACCCCTCCTCCACTCATGCTCTGTCTCTTTCTCTTTCAAAAATAAACATTAAGGGGTGCCTGGGTGGCTCAGTCATTGAGGGTCCGACTTCGTCTTGGGTCATAAACACACGATTCGTGGGCTCGAGCCCCACGTCCGGCTCTGTGTGGACAGCTAGCTCAGAGCCTGGAGCCTGTTTCAGATTCTGTATCTCCTTCTCTCTCTGACCCTCTCCTGCTCACACTGTCTCTCTCTTTCTCTCTCTCTCTCTCAGAAATAAATAAAAACATTAAAAATTTTTTAAATAAATAAATAAACATTAAAAACATCTTTAAAAAATAACAGCTATATAGGTACATAAGTCATGTACCATACTATTGGCTCATGGATGCATACAACTCAATGGTTTCTAGTATAGCTAGAGTTACATTGTGCAGCCATTGCCACAATTTTAGAATATTTTCATCACTCCAAAAAGAAAGGCCATGCACATTAGCAGTCATTCCATTTCTCCTTAACCTCTCACCCTCATCCCAGACAGCCACGAATTCTCCTTCTATCTCTATAGATTTGCCTGTTCTGGAAATTTCATACAAATGACATCACACAGCCTCTGATATTTTATGACTCCTTTCTTTAGTTTTCAAGCCTCGTCAATATTGTAGCATGTAACAATACCTCATTTCTTTTCCATTGCTAAATAATAACTCATTGTAGAGACAGATCGCCTTTCATTTACCCATTCATCAGTTGATGGACATTTGGAGTGTATCCACTTTGGGGATATTATGAATAATGCTGCTATAAACGTTTGTGTACAAGTTTTTGTGTGAACAGATTTTTTGAGTTTCCTTGGGTATATACTTAGTAGTGTAATTGTTGGTGATATGATAAGTCCATGTGAAACCTTTGAAGAACCACTAGACTGATTTCCAGCTGCCTACATTATTTTACATTCCCACCAGGAATATATGAGGGTTCCAGTTTCTCCTCATTTCTTACTGGTTTTTTTGTTTGTTTGTTTGTTTGTTTTACAGCCACCCTATTGTGAGAAAAATAGTATCACACTATGGTTTTGATTTACATTGCCCTGATAGCTAATGAACTGGTTTCCTAAGACTTTACACCTAATCAGCTAAGAAAAACTGGGGCACCTGGGTGACGCTTGGCTCAGGTCATGATCTCACAGTGAGTTCCAGCCCTGTGTCTGTGCTTCTCTCTCTCCCCCCCACCCCCCGGTTGTGCTCTCTGTCTCTCAAAATAAGTAAAATATTTAAAAAATAAAAATTAGATGCTTTCACAATTTAAAAAACAATAAGGTAGATTTATGTTAGGAATATGAAGGAGAAATAAGAGATGAAGCAAAGGAAAAAAAAATCCCTATTCATTGGACCTGATACATCAAATCTCTAAATAGAATGTCATGTCCATGCATGATGCTTTCCATATCCAAAAGAATCTGGGAATAGTCCCATTTTAACTGTAAATTTTGATAAGACTAGAAGGACCCTCTTCAAATATATACCTCTAAGAAGAGAGAAGAAAAAGCAAGAAGACCAATTAAGAGGCTGTTTTAGAAGTGCAGAAAGGAAAGGTGCTGGCTTGGAGTATGTGGTAGCAGGTGGGAGAGTGGAGATGAGGATTCAAGAAAGGCTTTATAATGAGAGACCATGAAAATATTAGTCAAGGGAGGAGACTTGAAGAATGTGCAGAAGGCCAACAGACAGAATGTGAGAAAAAGAAAAATCCAGAGTAGAGAATTTTACCTTGAAGAATAAAGGGTGTATAAGAAGAAAGAGCAAGCAGCTGAGTGATCCTAGAGCAGAGGTTTTCAAAAGGCAGTTCCCTTCTCAGGAGCATCACCACCACCTGGGAACTAACTGGAAATGAAGGGAGGGGGCTCCCCCAGACCTACTAAATAAGAAAGTCTGGGGATGGGACCCAGAAAACCGAGTTTTAACAAGCCCTGCTGATGATGCTGATATACACCAAAGTCTGAGAACTAGCTTCAGAATGCAGAGTGGCAAGGTAAGTGGGTAAATGGGAGTAAGGGTCTCTAATGAATACGGTAGCTCAAAGAGAGGTTATGAATGTTTAATGAGCAGAGAAGTAATTAATTAGAGTGATAGCTCCAGAGTATTAAATTGATAGCAATGTAAGGTGAAATTGCCTAAATGGAATTGGCACAATCACAGTATCAACATCTAACTCGACTTTTGGTTGGAGCACAGAACCTAGGATAAAGCATAAACGTTCTGTTTCTTCCAATCTTAACTGAAACAAAATAAAAAAATAAGCATCGTTCTGGTTCTTGGCATTGGAACGTCATTCCACTGGCTGAGGTAAGAAATAGAAATAAACTGATATTGTACTTAAAACGCCTCCCCTGTAACGTGGGGGATAAATGAGAGATTGCATATGGAAAGGAAATGATCATCAAAGACCTCTTTATTATTTGGATAAGATTGCTGTCTTGTTCCGTTCCAGAGAGCACTATTCCAATCGGAGTTTACTGGAACCACGCCCCCTAGAGGTGTGTAGCGCATAGCTGCCACTATTTGTACGCCTCACCCCTGCGTTCCTGGCTGTCACTGTGCTATAACTGATACATTTTCGCGTACATTTTAATCTCCTGAAACCCAAGGGACATGATGCTACATGAAAGAAGACACTGAACTAGCTGCATACTGTAGGACTTTAAATATATGACTTTCTGGAAAAAGTAGAACTAGAGACAGTGGAGATTGGTGGTTGCCAGGGGGTTAGAAGGAGGGCGGAGGGATGAATAGGCACAGCGCAGGGAGTTTTGGGGCCGTGATACTATTCTGTATGATACTGCAATGATGGCTACAGGACATGAAACATGTGTCAAAACCCAGAGAACTGGACCACACAAAGAATGAACGCTAATGTAAACTACAGAATTTAGTTAATGATAATATAGTGGCTCATCAGCTGTAACAGACGTACCACACTAATGCAAGATGTTAATGACATAAGAAAGTAGGGGGTGGAGCAAGTGTAAGCACTCTCTGTGCAATTTTCCTATAAACCTAAAAATTAATCTCTTAAACTAAGAAAACAAAATCCAGGGAGAGTAAAGAATGACTTGATGATGGAGATAAGACTGGCCTCAGCTGGGTCAAGACGAAGAGGTTAGAAACATCAAACATCAAACTGTAACATCAAAGGTTAAAAGGTAGACTTAAGGAAGAACATTTAAAGAACCACTTAACAAACTAGGTATCCCAATATTCTGTCATGCTTCTGAGCCTTTGCAGATGCTGTTTCTTTTCCAGAATACCTTTCCCCTCCTCTTGAATGGGAACTTTGTCATCTCCTTTATGAAAGCTTTCCCACCTCCCTACAAAAACAGTTTATATCACTTTATGTGTACCTCTGCTGTTAGCACTTTCAAGCTGTCTTGTGCAAAGATGATGCCGGACTCTGACTTCTTAGGTGATTTTTACCTTTTTGTTAAGTAATATACTTAACATGGTAAAATTGCTCCTTCTACCTAGTGGCTACTGTGAGTAACACTGCTCTGAACTTGGCATGTATATATGTGGATTTACAAATATCTCTTCAAGATCCTGCTTTCGATTCCTTTGGATACATGCCCAGAAGCATGATTTGCTGGAACATACTATAATTCTATTTTTGATTTTTTTGAAGAAATACCATACTATTTTCCCTAGTGGCCAAATTATTTTACATTTCCACCAGCGATTCACAAGAGCTCCAATATCTCCACAACCTTACAAATACTTGTTATTTTTTTGTTATGTTTTTATAGTTATCATCCCAGTATTTATCAATAAATGAACAAACAAACAAATATGTGGAATATACATATACAATGGAGTATCATTCAGACTTCATTCAGCCTTAAAAAGAAAGGAAATTCTAACATATGCTACCAAGTGGATGAAACTTGAGGATCTTCTGCTAAGTGAAATATACCAGTCACAAATAATAAATACTGTTATGATTCTACTTATATGAGTTACCAAAAGTTAATGAGTATATGGAAGCATAAAGGAAAAAGGTAGTTTCCTGGTGCTGAGAAGGGGAAATGGTGAGCTGTTTAATGGGCATAGAGTTTTAGTTTGGCAAGATGAAAAAGTTCTGGAGATCTGATTCACTAGAATGTAAATATATATTTAATATGATTAACATAAATGGTTTCAAAAATAAAATTTACAGTATGTGTTTTACCATAATTACAAATGATAAAAAACAGAAACTGTTAGTCTGTTTTTATTTTTAGTAGATAAACCAAGTTCAATGGCACTATGATAGCCACAAGTCAACTACATTGTTCCTAGAAAGTTAAAAAATATGTAAGAGCAGGGTCCCTGGGTGACTCAGTTGGTTAAGCATCCAACTCTTGGTTTCGGCTTAGGTCATGATCTCATAGTTTCATGAGTTCAAGCCCACATCTGGCTCCGCACTGACAGTATACAATAAAAAATTCTTTATTCCATCTACAAGCTGCTTTACAAGGTTTGTTCCAACTGTCAGCACATAGATCCTTCTATAAGAGTAAAAACAATCTTCCCTTTTCATCCGGTGCCATTTCTCTGTAAAAAGAACTTTTGAAACTCAAATCATACTCTCTTTATCCTAAAGCTAACCTGTTTCTTTTTTCTAGCAACTCTTATGCATCTTCAGAAATAACACAAATAGCGAATGATTAACTCATAGCTGTTTATTAGTCATTTGATTTCTTCTTTGTTTATTCTATTAATTTTTCTGCCTCTAAATGTCTTTCTTATTAAGATATAAGAGCTCTTTGTATGCTAGAGTCATTAATCTTTCATTATACATGTTTGCAATGTTTTCTTGACTTGTTGCTTGCCTTTTACATTTATTGATGGTGCTTTGAGGAAACTATAGTAGCTCCAATATGTATTAAGGTAAATCTATCAATGTTTTCTTTTACAGGGAAGTTCTTCAGAGAAGTGTACCTTGATGTTGATTCAGATTTCTGTCAGGGTTGGGAAAAGGTGCAGTATAATTCAGAAGTTGTGCCTCAAAGCCTAGAAATCAGACAGGTCTACACAGACTAATATTTTACAGTGAGTTTTTAGATATCACTGTACTTTTCTTACCCGTGTTATATATAACATGGACTTCTGAGTCTCAAGCCAAATAACCTCTCTTTATTTTTGTTTAATGTTTCTTTATTTTTGAGAGAGAGTGAGCAAGCGCATGAGTGTGTGGTGCTTGTGAGCAGAAGCAGGGAGGGGCAGAGAAGGAGAGAGAGAGAATCCCAAGCAGACTTGGCACTGTTGGCACAGAGCCCAATGTGGGACTTGAACTCATGAACCGAGAGATAATGACCTGAGCCAAAATCGAGTTGGACGCTTAACCAACTGAGCTACTCAGGCGCCCCTCAGGTCATATAACTTGTCTTTAGCTCTTAGCTCAGTGGTTAGTTTATAGTAAACATTCATCAGCTCTGAGGATGAGGACTATGATGATGGTGGTATTAATTACAACTTCCAGCTCTTAGGGGCACCTTGGTGGCTCAGTTAGTTAAAAGTCCAACTTTGGTTGAAGTTGTGATCTTGCTGTTTGTGAGTTGAAGCCCCAACTCAGGCTCTGTGCCGACAGCTCAGAGCCTGGAGCCTGCTTCAGGTTCTGTGTCTCCCTGTCTCTGCCCCTTTCCTGCTCATACTCTGTCTCTGTCAGTCTCTCTCTCTCTCAAAAAAAAAAAAAAAAAAAACACCAACTTTCCAGTCTTTAGCTTCACAACCTACTTGACTTTATCACCCTGGGTCCCTATGTGTATCTTTATATCTCAGGGATTTTTGCCTTGCTTCATCACTCAAACTCTTTTTAAAACTAAAAACACCTATTCTGAGTTAACCCACATCCCAATTTCCAGAAATTGATGATGAATATAGTATATGTAACTTTTCATTAATGACAAATGTTTTTAGTTTAAAATATTTGCTATGAATTCCTAAGGAAAAGGAAAAGGATGCCAACAATGCCAGCAAACATGGGGAACTGTAAAATATAACCAACATTATGAGTTTCTCTCCATTTTGGTTCCTGGTGAGAAGCCACAGCTCCTTCCTGTTCTAAATGTAAAACTGATCTTCTACCCTTCCCTAAAACGTGTTTTTTTCCCTTGGTTCATAAGACTTCCTTTCTCCTCCTCCAAGATTCCTCTACCCAAGATATGAAACCACAATTTGAGGCAAAATAGTGCTCTTTGTTTCAGATACTCTCTCACCCAAACACTCCCACCTCTGTGAGCCTTCAGTCCTCCTAAGGGACATTTGTCTTTTGAGAGCATTCAAATGCAGCCTATTGTGTATCTCCTTGAAGGAAAGCTGCTTACATTGTGTTAAGTGGATCCAGTGCCCTGAAGACATGGTCCATACCCCAAAGTTTCTCCCTACTAGGAGTCCCTCATATCTGTTCTCATATTCTCAGAGACCTTCCACATAAGTGATCTCATCTTAAGCAAATTCCACATAAGCGAATTCCACGTAAGCAAACTCACTTCTTAAATGATAAAACAGAGGTTCAGAAGAAGCTTAAGTGACTTGGCTGACATACTTCTCGATGATAAAATTAACTCCAGAACTCATGATCCTTGTGTAATCCTTTCTGCCCCTCAGGATGATCGTAAAACAAATAGGAAACATCTTGCCGGGCTTCTCTGGTACCTTCCTCTCTGTACTGTGTTGTAGCAAAGGAGTACTCTCGTCAAGGAGACATGTTCAAATCCGGACATTTACTGGGTGATTCTGAGAAAAGAGTCCTACTTCTTCAGTTGAAGCCCAGAACTGGAGGACTCCATAAAAATCTACCTTTTGCTCCTTTTCCTGCTTCTATTCTTGCCAAGACCTGCACCCCACCCCACTTTACACAGGCCTTATAATGCAAATAGCCTATGTTCTCCTTGTGAGGAACGGAGTTAATGATTCCTCTAGAATAGGTAACATCTAAGGAAGGACCAGGTGAGAATGACTAGAGGAAGCTATAATATGCATATTCCAGACCACAGTGCTAGACATCTCAATGCCAAGGTCCCCTTGCCCTGAGGACTAACACCTGGACCTTCATCTTTGTTCTAACAGGTTCTTAGATGTCTGAAGGGACACATACACCAGACCTCTGTCCTCAATAAAAGCCCCCCAGACTCTGACAAAGATGAGACTCCTGATCTTTTCCTTTCTGCATCTCCTGCATGCTCTGTCTGTGTCTGCTCTGTCTATATTTTTAGCAAACTCTGCTCTTATGTCCTGCTGGCTTGCATTTGATTTCTATCCTACACAAAGCCAAGCATCTTCCTGGCTGGTCCTGGAGGATCCTCTCTGGGTCCCCAGACGAGGCCTGCTGCCACCACAGTCTGTTAGCTATGTCACCTTTAAAATAAGATGATTATTATAAATAAACCTACTTCATAGGGTTGTATGAATTAAATGAAATAGGGCACATGAAGCACTCAATAGCTATTATATAAACGAAGCCATAGGCATCTCACTGGCTATTATATGGATTATTTAGCAGTTTTCAGGGAGTCCAAAGTAATATCTGACATCTATACCACTGTGCTACTGTGGTTGTAAAATTCCTCGATCATTAGATGACTGGGTTTCATTTCAAGACCTTTTTCCTGAATTCTACAAAGAAATGTTAGACTCCCAAGAAAAGACTGCCAAGGCAGGGGATTTTTGACTTCCTGTTTCTTATTCATAAGCTAAGGAATTGAGAAGATAACCTTCAGCCATATATATAATTTCCCGCAAACATACCCGGAAGCATTTTCAGCAGCATTAGCTTCATGAACTTTCCAGCGCCATACCTAAATTTCCGCAGGAACCCAATCTGTGAAAGCTGACAACCTCAAGACACAGCCTGATGATCATTCCTTTCCAGTACTCTTCTCATGATGTTCTTCTGATAGGGCTCATTTTAATACTGTCAGTAACTTTACCAAGACACCCTGGGGAGGAAACCTCTGTGGTTACACTTTGAGTTTCATGAATGAATTATTCATATATGTCACAGCAATTCATAAAAAAGGGGAAAGCATTAACTCAGAACATTCTCACAAGGGTCGTTTTAACATATAAGGGACAAGTCGTACTTCCGTGCACCTCAATGCTTTCTAGCCTCTCATGATTTGATGTTAAGTGACATATTTTGAGCAGCTGAAGTGGCTTAGAGATGAGTGAGAGCTCTGTGTTATGTAAGTCTGCATGTCATACTGAGGATGTTTTGGAAAGCTCTCTATTAACTACTTAGGCTGCTTACAAGTCCACAGGAAGCTTTTCTAAAGCCCACCTGTGTACCATTGTGACCCCTGTGAATGTGGTCACATCCTCAACAGGTTCGAAATATGTAGCTAAGAAAAATACTTTTGCAGAGAATCAAAAGAGCTCAGTTGAAATTTCATGCAATTCTTCAAAGGGCTTATGTCCCAGTAACATCTCAACTGCACAGTTAACAAGGCAAATCAAGCATCATCAAAAAGAAGAGGTAACCAAATAGAAAGTTAATGGCCCTTCTTGCCATTACTTGACTACAAATTTAGTTCCCAACAGACTCCTTGGTTCTGGAACATCTACCACACTTAGCAAGAAAGTAAAATTCCTAACATGTCCTTGGTTACACAAAGTTGGGGAACTGATCTGAAGAAAGACATGAAAATTACTGTCAAAGGAAGAATTTTCCCCCAAGAAACATCAGCAAGCAATCATAATCCTAAAAAACATTCTATTGACAAACAAGTACTATGGAAACTGAAACCCAGGTCAGCATTTCCCCAGGCCAAGAGGTCACCTGTTATGACTAGCAACCTCTCTATACTTTATTTTCCAGGTGACAACTGAGAATATCAGAGTTTATCTTTTCTCCCGTTGTGGCCAAGCTTGAAAGAATTTTGCCCGCTAAGCAAAATGCCATTACTAAACAGCAATAATATGAATGATCTTTTGCTTTATTGAGCAATATTATTGTGGAAAGGGGAACTTCTAAGCCTTTTACATATTTACCTGATTTAATCCTCAAGCAATCTTATATGAATAATATGTTTTATATCACCATTTTTACAGATGAAGAAACTGAGGCTTCAAGAAGTAATATATAGTAAGACGAAGAGCCATAATTAAAACTTGCTTCCCTAAAGTCAGTTCCCTTAACCATTCAGTGAGTCATCCTGAGTATCTGATGATTTTCAGTGTTTAATAAGGAAATATATAGTTGCAAATATGCTATTTTGGACAGTGTTCTATCAGCATATCAGCTTTAGCTAATCAACTGTATTTTACTTTTTAAAATTTTCATTATTTGAGAGAGAGAGAGAGTGGGGGAGGTAGGGACAGAGAGAGAGGGAGAGAGACAATCCCAAGCAGGCTCCACATTGTCAGCACAGAGCCTGATGTGGGGCTCAGTCTCCCGAACTGAGAGATCATGACCTGAGCCTAAATCGAGTCGGATGCTTAACTTACTGTGCCACTCAGGCACCCCTAGCTGATTAACTTTAAAATAAAGTTAACCTTAACTTTCAAGTTGGTAGAAGTCTAGGTAAAATTCCCTACACAGTTGAGAGGCCTTGAAACATGTAGACGGAGAGCCACACAATTCGACATGCATTCAAGGTCCAGTCACCAGAGCAGCTGCCCCTTGGCTACTCTGTAGATCTATAAAGTTTGGACAAGCCGATAGCTGCCTCCACAGGACAAGAAAAGCACACTGGACATTTCTGAAAATGGTGACAGACATTTGCAAATTCTGGGGACTTGGAGTACTAACACCTGGTGGCACGTTCCTTTGGACCACAGAGTCCTCACCTTGGAGGAAAGGGTGTGGTCAGAGGATGGCAGAGCAGGGTCTTTTGAAGTGCAGGGTCCAGAGCTAGGACAGGAAGAGAACAAAGGGGAGGTGGGGGCTATGATGTGATGAGTAAACAGGTGTATTACTATCACAGTCTGAAATATCATGTAGTCCTTTGATACTTACACATTTTCAAACCATACTCATTAGAATATGAATTACATAAAGGCAGATCTCTTGGCTCTCCTGTCTGCTACTGCATCTCCAGCATGTATGACAAAGCCTGGCACAGATACCTGGCTAAATTAAAATCGATTGAATGAATGAATGAATAAACCATAATAGCTTACAGATATGCAAAAACAAAACAAAACAACAACAACAGCAACAAAAAAAAAATGTCCCAGGAGCCTTCTAGGTGCTTTGCATACAAGACCCTCCTCATTTCTAACAACTATAGGAGGTAGATACTAGGAAAACCACTTTACAGATGGCACAGGAAGGTTAAACAATCTGCTTAATATCATACAACTATTAATAGGCTAAAAAAGCTGTATTATTTTTCATGATGAAACACTGAGCATATAAATAAATGACTGTGCAAGAGGAGGAAGTTAAGGAGGGAGGCAGGGAGGGAGGGAGGGAGGGAGGAAGGAAGGAAGGAAGGAAGGAAGGAAGGAAGGAAGGAAGGAAGGAAGGAAGATAAGGAGAGCACAGCAGACTGAAAAATTAAATCTCTTCTTCATTCACGTTTTTAAAAAATGGCAAAATTTACAATTCACACACAATTCAAAAGTGTACCATGTGAAAACGTTTAAGTGAAAGAACTCACAAACATACAGCTCTTTCCTCAGCAGAATAAGCTTTTAAAAAAATATCCAAGAATGCTTGGGAATTGGCACAAGATGGTAGCCATCTTGAAGAGGGGGCAGCATTTTGCTATAACATATGGTGAAGCATAAATAAGGACCATTTAAACATGGATCCAAACAAGCCCCCTTCTAGCTGCATAAAGGAGAGTGCCTTGAAGACTGTCAGGACTTTAGAAACTTGATTGGAGGAAGGATTTGGACACAGAGTAGAAGATTAGTAGCAGCATGTCTTCTGACCTCCTCAGTCTATGTTAACACCTAGAGCTGAGTTCCAAGATAGCAGTATGGTGACTTCTAAGAAAAAATAAAACCAAGCACCTGTATATCAGACAGTATGAACTGCTGGAGTTCCCACACACACCCAGCTATGGAGTTTGGCCATAAAGATGGTTTCATTTCTCAGATGAAATGTAGATGCCAGATTTATTAGAGGGATGGCAGATAGCATGATTAATATACATTCTGTCATCTTTTCATCCTTCTGTTTATGTTAGTTGGATGTTGTTCCTGGACCCTTCAAGTGGAATTCTAACTTAAGAGAAAGAAGTGGAGAGAAGAGAGAGCAAAGAGAAGAGAAAGGAATGGGATGGGCAAGGCAAGGGAGAGCAAGGGGAGAGGATGGCAGCAGAGGAAGGAGGGAAGGAGAGGGGAGAACACAGAAAAGAGGGCTTGTTACCGCTGGCTAGAAACAAGCAAGCTCCAGAAACACACTCCCTGGTGCCCCCCAAGCTCTTCTTCACTCCTGACTTGGCTAAGTTTAGCAAGAATTTATCTGGGTTGCCTCGCTGTGACCTCATCAGAACATCCTGATTCACATGTCGGCTGGAGAGCAGGAGGTATGAGTCTCACACTCCTCCAGCCACATCCCCTCCCCCTAAAAAGCAAAACAAAACAAACAAACAAACAGTTTAAAAATTTCAAAGAAACTTAGATGCACACACACACACACACACACACAGGATTTGTTTTGTTTGCTTCTTTAATTGCTGTGTGTTTTTTGTATATACCATAACTTTGTACACAGTCATTTGCGATAATTGAGATAATTCGACAAATTAACTGGAATTGCCCTACACACTGAGAAGTATTGTTCCCTGTGGCAAAATACAGTGAAGGTGGTCAATGTTGAACGTTCTTGTTTGCAGTCTGTTAGCGTTCTAGTCTCCAGAATTATCATTTCATTATGACTACTACTACTACTACTATCATCATCATCATCATTACTGTGATGATAATAATGACTGTCCTGATTTCTTCTCCCTGTTCCCCTTCCCCATTTATTTTCATGGTTGCCTTTTTCCACCACATTAGTTTTTGTTCTTCAGAGCATTTGCTTAACTGTTTTTCCATTTCAGTGGTTCAGATTTTCCCTTATTGCATTATGTGACGGAGTGCTGACAGATTTTTCCATGATTTAGACAATGGAGGAAAATTACATAAAAATTTATATATACTTAACACATAAAGAAGCACAAAATGTAGGAAATAACTTTATTCTTAGCCTACTCTATTCTCTTCCAGATCATCTCAATTCTACTCTCCAAAGGTATAGAAACCCTGAACTAGTGCATGTTTCCTTCAAATTATTTGATATGTGCATCTAAACACATCTTTGTATTTCTTCACATATTTAACATAAATGGGCTCATGTTATGCATACTGTTCTGTAACTTGCTTTCTCCATTAAACACTTTGATGGACTGTTTCCATTAAACACTCCATATCAGGAGAGCTTTGTTCTTTTTACTAACTTTATGGTATTCCATTATGTAAATATACTATTAAAAAACTCTACTGTATTTATGAACATTTAATTTTTCTACCTAGCAAGAGTTTAAAAGAAACTACAGTGAATATCCAATCATATTTGGACACACACACAAGTACAAATGTACACTTTTGTTAATGGGAAAAAGTCTTACAAGAAAAATTGTAACAGTAAAAGGAATTCTTATTTAATAGATTTTGCCAAATTTCCTGACATAAAATAGTATTGATTTATAATTTTTAAAAAAGTTTTTTAATGTTTATTCATTTTTGAGAGACAGAGAGAGACAGAGTGTGAGTGAGGAAGGGCAGAGAGAGAGGGATACACAGAATCCGAAGCAGGCTTCAGGCTCCAAGCTGTCAGCACAGAGCCCAATGCAGGGCTTAAACCCAAAAACTGTGAGATCATGACCTGAAGTTGGACCATTAGCCAAATGAGTCACCCAGGCACCCCGACAATTTATAATTTTTAAACTGAATTTATGTTCTGAGATTTTGAAATTACAAATTGATGTTTGTTCATTTTAACAAGTAAAAATTATATAGAGATACATGGTATACCTCTCTCCCTCCATTCTCCACCTACATTCCCTTTGAAATACCCAATTTTAACTATTTGTTAATGGACTAACAAGGAACAGGAATGGCCATTTTTCTATAACCTCACCAGCAAGAAGATTATCAAACTTGATTTTTCTAACCAGAGGAGCAAAAAATGTTATTTGCTTTTTTAAAGCCATCTAGTTATTGGCCATTTACATTTCATATCCCATATATTTCTTTATCATTGTTTTTGTCTATTCAATAGCAGATGTTTTTTTCTTGCAAATATAAAGGAGCATTTTTAACACGAGAAATATTAGCCTTTTTTTTGCATTATTTCACTGACAGTTCAATTGTTTGTCTTTTAAGCTATTTTGGGTGTTGTGCCACTTTGAAATTTTATAATTTCTACAGAATATTCAGAAAAAAACCTGGTAGTTTAATTTGAATGTTATGCACACAAAGTAAAAAGATCAACATCAAATGTGTGTTCCCCTAACTCTATCTCAACATATTCTTTTTCTTTTCAATTTCTCAGGAAGTAATACCCCCCTATTTTAAAAGCACATTCCTCATCTTGAAATTTAAACCTAATATCCCTACCCCACACCCCTTTCAATCTATAGTCACTTGAAATACAGGCTTCTTTTTTCTTTTATTTTTTTTTTAATTTTTTTTATTTATTTCTAGGAGAGAGAGAGACAGCGTAAGCAGGGGAGGGTCAGAGAGAGAGGGAGTCACAGACTGAAACAAGCTCCAGGCTCTGAGCTGGCAGTCAGCACAGAGCTCGATGCGGGGCTCGAACCCACGAACCGTGAGATCATGACCTAAGTGAAAGTCGGACGCTTAACCGACTAAGCCACCCAGGCGCCCCTTCTTTTCTCTTTTAAAGGTTCATGTTGTAGAAGAATTTTTCTTATTTTAAAATTAAATTCCACCTATATTTCATTATACTCAGAGACTATTCTTTATTCTCTTTTTACATATTGAAAAGTAGTCAGATTTTGTACTTTTGTAGATCATTTTCATTACTATTCTAATGGAAACTTTTATTTATTTTTTGTTTATTCATTCCCTTTGAAAGAGGGGGAAGGAGAGAGACTGGGAAGGATCAAAGAGAGGGAGAGAGAGAGAATCCCAAGCAGTCTTCACACTGCCTGTTGTGGAGGCCAGTGTGGGGCTCAAATTCGCAGTGAGATCATGACCTGAGCCAAAATCTAGAGTTAGAGGCTTAACTGACTAAGCCACCCAGGCACCTCTCTAATGGAAACTTTTAAAGCAGGTATGCTCCATTTTCTATAGCATGTATATCTCTATTTCTATATACGCTATCAGCATACATATGCAGATACATATAGTATTTATTTCTGTAACCTTTATATCTTTCTCTACTTGATTCATTATAGGCTTACGTAATTGAAAAAAGTTATCTTATTATGTGTACTTCTTATTTCTCCTTTTCTTTTTTTGCTTGATAAATATTGACTCTGTGATATGGCACATAAATCTTTATAAATATTATACTCTTATTATGAATTTTACCTCTTTATTTTGTATTAATCTTATTTCTCTAAGTGTCAGTGTATCTATATCTTATGGTGTGTGTATATAAGCACTGACATTAATTTGGTTTCATTATATGAATATGACTAAGACAACAACAAATGAACGATTATGGTTATATGTGAGTGTGACTATTTTCCTATTATTCACTTTTGCATTTTAATTGTTTTATGTGGTTATTTAACTTCACAAAATTTCTTAGTAAAAATAAAATCATACAGAGGCACCTGGGTGACTCAACTGGTTAAGTGTTCCAACTTCAGCTCAGGTCATGATCTCATGGTTCGTGGGTTCAAGTTCTGCATTGGGCTCTGTGCTGATAGCTCTGAGCCTGGAGCCTGCTTCAAATTCTGTCTCTTTTTCTCTCTGCCGACCCCACCCTCCTCTCTTCCCCACCCAGCTAGCGCTCTGTCTCTCTCAAAAATGAATAAACATTTAAAAATTTTTTAAAAGTAAAATCATCCATATCTTATCTCATCTTTTTCCTTCTAAAGAATTCTAAATATTTAATACTATATTAAAATATTTGTACAAATCTAATTTTAACATAATGGCAATAAGTTAATAGTAACAACAAACTGATCAAGAGGTAATCCATCACTGGTTGTGTATAAATCATTTCACTGATGTCTTATGAACTCATCTGAGGACAAGATTGACCTTCTTGATGGGTGATTTCATTGATGTCTGCATGTATCCTACTGCATAAAGGAATATTCTCTTCTCTTTAAAAAAAACTTGCATAATCTTAGTATTTCTTCATTCTTTCATAGACAGAATCTATAAGGTTGCATAAAATCTAATGTATTGCATAAGTAAACAGTTTTAAATAAATAAAAATCTAAAAAGTTGCAACCTCTTTGAGATACCCAGGTGGCTCAGTTGGTTAAGGATCCAACTCCTGATTTTGGCTCAGGATCCAACTCCTGAGTTTGGCTAATGATCTCACAGTTTGGGGGTTTGAGCCTACTGAAGCTCCACACTAACAGCACAGAGCCTGCTTGGGATTCTCTCTCTATCTCTCTCTGTCTCTCTCTCTGTCTCTCTCAAAATAAATAGATAAAATTAAAGAAAATAAAAAGTTCCAACTTTTTATTTTAAGTTTCAACAAAAATTCAACACACTGAATTCAGTCTTGTCAGGTTATATTGCCTCTTTGGTTTGGTTTTGATGTGCTTTCCCATCCCAAATCTAGGAGAAACGTTTTCTAACCCATCAAAGTGCTTGGGATTCATCTTATCATTGAAACTTTGAATGAGAATTAAAATAGTTTTTCTTTAATGATCATTCCTATTTCCACCACCATTTTTTTTCTGGATTATATTTGGCTTTTATGATCCTAATTTTGGTCCATTTTTAGGTTTGCATGGTCAGTTTTTGTGACAGTTTGGTTATAGAATTTACCTTATTAGAATAAGGTTTTTCTTATAAGAATAACTTGTCTCTGTTCTTATTCTCAAAAGATTATGGAGCTCTTTACAATTTAGTTTTGAATATTTTGTTTTTCACATTCTTCCTCATGTTTTATTTTCATAGTAAACATTATATTAAAATGTCTGTAAAATGTGAACAGTGAAGTCCTTGTGTCTGCATGTCACTAATTTTGGGACATATAAATATTCCTTTAAGATCGAAGTGTTGATGGGCAATTATCTGTTGAAAGCTTGGGAGAAAGAAAAACAGACTACTAGGTGAATTTTATCTTTGTCTCTTTTATTAACCTTGGCAATACCATTAAATGCTAAAAGCCTTGTTAATTAACTGACTCAGCAGGTAGGAACCTGAGAGACGGATTGCTAAGGAAAAGTAAGAAGGTGACTAATAACTGAGATCATTTTCCAAAGTCAGGTCATCAGACTGGTCATTATTTTCTTACACTGATCTAGCTCTGGAAGGAATATAAATACTTGTGACCCAGAATGACAAATGTTCTTCAATCTGCCTTTGAAAATGTTGTCTGTTTGCCTTAGGATATTTCTCCCCAAAAGAGAAGATACATATTTGGCTACAGACTTTCCGTTTGCTATGACACCTTCTTAACTCGGTGTCTCAGAAAGCCTTCTCAATGCTTTCCTACAAATTTTCCAAAATGGAACATATCTTACCCTTGTTTGTTATACTTAGAAACTACAGATTTTGGAGATACTTTAAAATAGGTGAGATAAAACCAAAGAGCATAAAAAAGGAAGGGCACACTTATCCCTATTTTATATTTGGAACAATTGGGATGCAGAAAGGTCACTTCACTTGATAAATAATAGAGAGTTGATAAGAGAACCTAGTTCTCCTTTAGTTCTTACTGGATATTTGACACACATAAAAATAAAGCATAACTTACACTGCTAAAAATAACATTCTTAAATTAGTAAGTTAATACTGTTTGCAATCTTTCAGCAATGTACATGTGACTCTATGACATGGTCATCAGTCACATTTTACTTCCAGTCGGTAGGTTTGCTTATGCTCTATTGTTTCCATATTAGAAGATTCCAGATTACACTTACTTTGTTTGTTTGTTTGTTTTTAGAGAAAGAGAGAGAGAGCGTGCAAGAGGGCTGGGGGGAGAGGGAGAGATAGAATCTTAGGCAGGCTCCACGCTCAGCATGGAGCCCGACCTGGGGCTCGATCCCACAACCCTAGGATCACGACTTGAGCCAAAATCAAGAGTCAGAGTCTCAACTGACTGAGCCACCCAGGCGCTTCTCAGATTACAAGTACTGCTGTTACAAATAGCAGTAAATATTTTGTGCCTCTGGATGATTTTTCCCAGATAAACATATCAAATATGAACACCAAATGACTAAAGTTCTCACTCACATCTGCTTTGGAAATGTCATCAGACTCAAAGCTTATAAGCCCATTTCCTTCAAAAAGCTGAATGGCTGATTATGTTACCCTGGGAGATAGTACAAGATGGATTTCTAATTCACTGCTTAATTATATTTGAGTATGGGAAGAATTTAGTTATGTTTTACATTTGAATGTAATTTAAAAATACATCTTAAAATATACCATCAATTTCTTCTTCTGGGCAATGAAGAAAATAGCCCAATGTGGGAAGAATTAAACTCACAGTGGTGAAAGTTCTGCACTGTAATTCTGTTTTCTTATTATCTTAGTTTCAACATTAAAAAAGAAAGACATTCTGGCCCTGAAATAAGAGGTTCAGCCTATTCCTGAATATTGAATATATGGCTGAGATCTGCCACATGAGCAAACAATGTGAAATCCTAGAAATAATAGTACTATCACTAAAGAATGTTTTTATATTATCTCTTATTTCAAAATTACTCTCTGAACAACTTTTTCTCGAAAGCCAGCAGACCTCAGGGTAGAGAAAGGGTAGAGAAAGGGTATTCTTTCTCTCCATCTAGGTCATCATTGCTGCCCTTTCTATTTTTTAATTTGAATCAGAGTCAGAAGTGGTGAACACCAAATTTTCATAGCAAATCAAACATCTTCCGGATGGCCATTAAGATGTCGATCTCTGTCTTTGCAGAGCAAAGTCCACCCTTGCTACATATGGGTTGTTGGACTCCAACAGGATTGAGCCCAGTGCACATTTTCTAGTTTGCCTCAGAGATCACAAAAAAGAATTGTAAACCAGAAGACCCATCTCTCCTCTTATAGTCTGGATAAACAGAATGAAACTTGTCAAGCATTCATGTACTGCCCTTATGCCAAGAGCAGCTAATTCACACTCTCGCCATCAGTAACGTCACCCAAGTCTAAAGTGAAATATCTACCAGCAGATGCATGGGAGTGCAACTGCTCTCCCACATTATGTGCCGCTGATCTTTTGCAACATCCATCAGTGTTGTTTGATAAAAGAATTTTGCCAATAGCTCATTCGGCTTTCCCTGTGATTGTACTATTTGTCATTAACACGGCAGCTGCTTTTATTAGCTTCCTGGCATTCATGTGACTTGTACCTGGGTTTTGGCAAGATGAATGTAACCTTGAAAGATGCTTCTGTAGTTCGCATCTTTTTTCTACTACTGACAACAAAAGTCATCACTGAAAAGCATTATTCTGAGCTTGTTCAGGAAAACAGAGAGGTCACTCTTTTTGTTTTTAAGATAGTGTGAACTTTTTTTTGAAGATAGTGTGAACAGCTCTATGGCTTTATTTTCATACTGGATAAAGTTATAATGAAGGTTTATATGGCCTGCTGGTCTAACTACATGCAATCTTTAAGACAGTCATGAAATTATCACTAAAGATTAATTTTCCTTAGAACAATATCCATTCATATTATAGATGTGCACTAGAGTCCCAGCCACTGTTTATATTGGTGAAGCTTCTGAGTTGCATTATTTATGTTCCAATTTAATAAATACTTGCACGCACCAATGAACTCCTTTTTGTGACTTGAACATTTTTTTGTGTAAGAATATAACATACTCAATAAGAATACAAATACAAATTTAGCAGTAAGCTACGTGTTAGTTAAGATAAACTGACTATTATTCGTGGTTTGAACGTAGGAAATCCTAATGGGAATTCTGCGACTAACACAGTAAGGGCTTTTATGTGTTTGTGAGATGAGTGTGAGGAAGTGTGTTTATGGGCCTCACCCAGAAATCTCTGAACCATCTGCCATAGCAGTTGCAGAGACCGCTAAGATGGGGACCAGCAAGGCTGGTGGACCCTATCCTGAGAAACACTATCACGGTGCAATGATTGGCTTTCTGCAGACCTGTTTTTACTATAAGAGATCGGCCATCTTTGAAAGACAATACCAACACACAGAAGAAAGGACAGAAAATACTGCAAGGTGATTACAGGCTCTGTTCTTTTCCTCTCCCTAGCCAGTCTTTTCACCTTAACCTGTGCTCCACCATTCTGACAAAAATTCTCTTGAGCACCATTTATTGCATGTTTACTAAATGCCTGGCTCTGAATTTATGTAAAAATAGAGGCTTTTCAAAGTGACTCCTTAAGTTCATACTAAACTCGTTTTAGAGATAAGAAAACCGAAACAGAAACGTTTATTGACTTGTTCCTTAATCAATTGCTAATAATCAACAGAGGGGGGCCCAAACCCAGGCCTTTGGGGCTCTAAAGCCCATGCCATGAGCTTGCGTGCTCACCACCTCGTTAAAATGCACATAAAACTTTACTTACTGCTCTAAAATCTTCAATGACTGCCATTGCCTATAGAACAAGTATAACCCCTTTTGCATGGCATTCAGATCCAAGGACAATCTGGCCTTCACCTGCTGCCCTGTCTCCCTCATAGACTGACACATTCCCCCAGAGCATCATGTTCTTCTACCCTTGTGCTTATGTTTAGAATCTTCCCTCTCACTGACCAGCATCCTCGGATCACTTAGCTTTAAACACTTAGCTTTAAATTAAAATTTGAGAGTCTTCTTCTGTATGTATGTATAGAAGAGGCGCATTTGTGAACACCAACACACGGCTTCATGAAGGTTTGAGGATCATGTAAGACTGAATGTTCAATAACACTAGCAAATCCCTAAAATTTGAGACTGTTCAGTGCTAAGGTACTGAGGGCAGTAGGAAAAGGTGAGGTTTTCCCTGCTTCAAAACCCTGAGTTTCTCTTTTCTTCTCTCTCTTCTGTGACCTCCCCACACTCCCTCCTGAATCTGCTAACATGCTCTTGAGAACAGCTCTTATTTTCTCATTACAGATTAGTATATATTTGCAAAGAAAAATTAAAACAGGAAAGTTTATATTAAAACTGAGGACTCATTAATCAATGTTAACATTTTATGATATTTCTTTCCAATTTTTCCCCTATGTGTGTATATTTTTAAAAGAAAAAAAATATGGAATTAGATAATGGCTGTATAGGGAATTTGTGTTTTCTTTTATATTCTCTTAACATTATAAATGTGAACAACACATATCTTTAATTATTCTCTGATGTCAAGATTTTTAATAGCATCACAAAAGCCCATCCTCTGGTGGTTATGCTTGCCAGCATTTAGGTAGTGCTGGGCATATGGTAGGCACCTAGGAAAGTGTTCTAAATAAAGGAATGACTATATAACAATTCAATTGTTCATGGAAATTTAGACTTGTTTCCATTTTTTTGTCTATTATAAATAACACTACAATTCGTATGTCTGATGATGATTTCCTTCAGTTGAATCCCTAAAATTAACATGTTGCATTTATTGGCATATATATTTTTTAGATTCTGATACATACATATATATACACACATAATTTTTGTTCCAGTTTTATCAAGAAATAACTGAAGCACATCACTGTACATCCTTAACGTGTACAGTGTGATGGCTTCATTTGTACATATTGTGAAATGGATTATGACAGGTTTAGCTAACATCCATCTTCTATAAATACAACAAAAAGAAAAGAAAAAAGTAGGAAATCTCCTGGTGATAAGAACTCTTAGGACTCACTCTCTTAACTTTTCTATATACTATGCAACCATGTTAGCTGTACATGATATCCCTAGTCCTTATTGGCCTTGAAACTGGAAGTTTGTGCCTTTTGACCACCTTCTTGCAATTCCCCTTCCTTCCACCTTTGGTAACCCCAAGTCTGATCTCTTCTTTCATGAGAATTTTTTTTTTTTTAGACTTCACACGTAAGTGAGACCATATAGTATTTCTTTAATTTCACTTAGCATAATGCCTTCAAGATATATCTGTGCTGCCACAAATGGTAGAATTTCACCATATTTTATGTCTGAATAATTATGTGTTTATCTATCTACCTATCTATACCTATCAACCTCTATCTATCTATGTATCTTTATCTCTACGTCTGTCTGTCTGTCTATCTACTATCTACCTATCTACCTACCTGCATATCTCACAACTTCTTTATTCACTTGTTCATTGATGGACACTTATGTTGTTTGTGTGTCTAAGAAATAATTCTGCTATGACATGATAACATGGGGGTGCAGATACCTTTTCAAATTAGTGTTCTTACTTCATTTGGGTATATTCCCACAAGCTGAATTGTTGGATTATATAAATCTATTTTTAATTTCTTGAGGATCCACTATAGTGTTTTCCATGGCAGCTGCACAAATTTATAATCCCACCAAGAGTGCACAAGTGTTCCCTTTTCTATCCACATCAGATGCCGGGAGCCGCACCAGCCTCTCTGGATGGCAGTCGCAGCAAGGAAATGGCAGTGTTTGCAGCTCCTGCCATGAGACACGAAAACTGGTATCTCCTTCTGCTACTACTGGCTCATGTTGGAAATGAGGCTGCTGGTATTGACTAGGCCTCACAATATTTCAGATCAGACCAATATTCCCCACACAGATTGCTCATAAGGAAAGGCATGTCTTTGCCTTTCCAAAGAGACTTCAGATGATAGCATTGTCAAAAGGCTCTTACTAAGGGCCTTGCAGATCCAAGACTTACATAATAAAGGGGGCTTGAGTCTGGCCCTGAGGCAAAGAGCCTAATTTAGAGTTAGGGGCAGGTGTCTACCCCCACCCGTTTGTTTCTGCCTAGAGCATTTTCTGGCCTTGTGTATGCTGATTGCTCCCTGTGAAGAAGCCTATTGAGGAACCTCTTTTGTGATTATGAGAGCAAAGGTGTACCCTGAAAGACCTGTTTTTCTGGATACTTCCACCTTGAAGAGTCTTTATACATTTTGGGTGTTAACACTTTAACAAACATGTGGTTTGCAAATATTTCTTCACATTCCATGTTGTCTTTTTAATTTATTGATCATCTCTTTTGCTATACAGAAGCTCTTTAGTTTGATGTAGTTCTAATTATTTTTTGCTTTGTTATTCCAATGGATGTCATATCCAAAATTTCATTACCAAAACATATTTCAAGAAGCTGTATGTCCATGTTTTCTTGTATGAGTTTCATGATTTTAGGTCTCACATTTAAGTCTTTAATCCATTTAGTCTTTGTGAGTGGTGTAACATATGTGTCCCATTTCTTTCCTTTACATGTGAATATTGAATTATCCCAGCACCGTTTATTGAAAAGATTGTCTTTTCTCCATTGAGTGCTGTTGGCTCCCTTATCAAATAGTTGACTGTATGTGCTTAGGTTTATTTCTGGCCCGTGATTTTGTTCTATTTGTCTGTTTTTATGCCAGTCCCTACTGTTTTTTTTTTTCCATTACTATAGCTTTATAGTATACCTTGAAATCAGGAAGTGTGATGCTTCCTTCTTTATTCTTTCTTAGGATATCTTTGGGGGTCATATAAATACTAAGAATATTTTTTCTACTTCTGTAAAAAAAAATGCCATTGGTATCTCTATGAGGATTGCATTGAATCTATAGATGCTTTTGCTAGTACTGACAGTTTAGCAATATTAATTTTTCCACTCCATGGACATGGGATCCTTTCAATTTTTTTGTATTTTCTTCAATTTTCTTCAAAAATGTCTTGTAGTTTTCAGAGTAGCTACCTTTCACCTCCTTTTATTTATTCTTAAGTACTTTTGTGTTTTGATGCAATTATAAATGGGATCAATTTATTTCTTTTTCAGATGTTTGTTGTTAGTATATAAAACACTACCAGTTTTTGCATGCTAATTTTGTAACCTACCACTTCACTAATTTTATTAATTAGAATCTAACGGGTTTTGATTGAGTCTTTAGAGTTTTCTATATATAACATCATGTTATCTTCAAATAGAGACAATTTGACTTCTTCCTTTCCAATTCTGATGCTTTGTATTTCTTTTTCTTACCTGCTCGTTCTAGCTAGGACTTCTAGTACTAGATCGAAGGGGAAGGGTGAAAGTAGGCACCATTATCTTGTTCCTGATCTTCGAGAAAAAGCTTCTACCCTTTCAACATTGAGTATAATGTTATTGTGGGTTTGTCATATACGGATTTTATTATGTTGAGATGTGTTCCTTCTATGACTAATTTGTTAATAGTTTGTATCACGAACAGATGTCGAATCTTGTCAAATGCCTTTTCTGTGTCCTTTGAGATGATCTAATGATTCTTTTCTTTCTCTATTAATATGATGTGTCATTGCATTGCATTGCATATGTTGAAACACTTGTATCCCAAGGATAAATCCCACTTGATCATGGTGAATGATCCTCTTCAACTACTGAACTTAGTTGGCTAGTATTTTATTGAACATTTTTGCATTTGTAAACATTAGGAATATTGGGCTATAATTTTCTGTTCTAGAAGTATCTTTTTCTGGTTTCAGTATCAGGATAATGCTGGGCTCATAAAATGAGTTTGAAGTGTTCCTTCCTTTTCAATTTTTGAAAGAGTTTGAGAACAATTGATGTTAATTCTTCTTTAAATGTTTGATAAAATTAACCAGTGAAGCCATCTGGGCTTTTCTTCATTGGCAGAGTTTTGCTTACTATTCAATCTCTTTACTAGTATCGATCAATCCCGACTTCCCATTTTCAAAAAGGCCAATTTCACATCAGCCAGTCTGATGGGGTGGGGTTCCCTTGTATGTAACCTATTTTACTTTTTGCTCTTATAATTCTTTGCATTTGACATTTGATAATTTAGTTATGATGTATTTTAGTGTAGCCCCATTTGAGTTCAGCCTATTTGGGAGTTTACAGGCTTCATTGTCCTGGATGTCCATCTCTTCCTTCAGATTTAAGAAACATTTAACCATTATTATTTTAAGTATACTTTCTGTCTCTTTCACTTCTTCTGGAATTCTTATAATGCAAATAAGGTTTCTATTTATTGTGCCTTATAATTTTACTGGACTTTCTTTACTCTTTTTCATTTTTTTTTCCTTTTTATTCCTCTGACTTGTTGTTTTCCAGTGTACTATCTTCTGAGTCACTGATTTTTTGGTGTGGTTGAGATCACTTTGGAAATTCTCTACTGAGTTATTTAGTTCAGTTATTGTATTTTTCTACTCTCAGATTCCTATTTGGTTTCACTGATTGCTATTTCCTTGGTGAAATTCTCATTTTGCTTATGCATTGTTTTCCTAATTTCATTTAGTGTTATGTATTTTCATGTAGCTTAATAAACTTCCTTAAGAGGATTATTTTGAATTTTGTCTGACTGTTCATAGATCTCCATTTCCTTAGGGTCAATTATTGGAGCTGTATTAGTTTCCTCTGGTGGTATCATATTGACTTGATTTTTTTAATACTTGATTTCTTACATGGGCAACTGTGCATTTGAGTAATTGGGCTTCCCTTTCAAACTTTACAGCTTTGCTTTGGCTAGTATAGTTCTTTACCAGTCAGCAAAATTTAGTAGTATCTTTAGGTAGGTGCAGACTGCTCTTACAGTCTATTTTTGGTAAGGCAACTGTTTGAGATTGGAGAATAGAGATAGGGGGGTTTGCTACTGGCTGGGAACACGTGGATGCGACTGCTGGTTTATCTCTCTTCCCAAGCAAAGCTGTAAGATGAGCTCTGTGGTTGCCTAGATCTCTGGTTGGGCTTAAGAGATGTTTGGGACCAGGTACCATATTTAATAGTAAGTAAGCTAAGGATAAGCTTCCTTGTCCTGTTGGGGAATCAGGACAGAACCCAGGGCCTATACCACTTATTTTGGGGAGAACCTGAATCAGGCTAGAGTGCAGACTGAATTCCCTTGTCAGATGAGGCCACCAGTTTTGTTCTGCAAATGAAGGGTACAACTGGCAGTGGTCTCTGTTTGAGTGTCACTGTACACAGGCTGTTGAATGGGCTTCCCATGCGCTCTAGTTAGGTTCCCTAGTCAGAGAATATAAGGGCCATATTCAGCTATGAACAAGGCTGTCTGATTCTCTGTCCAACAGATCAGGGGATGCAGCTCTAAAGCCTGTAAACCTCTGTTTGTTGTTTAAACTCACATTGACCCAACCTATTAAATATATACCAGTGATGGTGAGATATCATTCAAGAAAGCACATTCAAAGGTCGCCACACACCTATTGTTCAAAAAGGCCTACAGTATGGAATAATTCTCATCATTTCAGAAGTATTTGTCTTCTCAGGCTTCTTCTGAGCCTTTTACTATTCAAGTTTTGCCCCAACTCTGGAATTGGGGGGCTGCTGACCATCCACAGGTATTATTCCTCTCAATCCCCTAGAAGTCCCAGTACTCAACACTTCTGTACTATTAGCCTCTGGAGGGTAAATCACTTGAGCCCATCACAGCCTAAGAGAAGGAAATCTAAAGCACATACTCCAAGCCCTGTTCATCATGATTTCCCTAGGGACATAGTTACTTCAAGCCTAGAATATTATGAAACATCCTTTACAATCTTGGACAGAGTATATAGAACCACTTTCTTCATAGCCACAGGATTCCAGGAACTTCACAGAATTATTGACTCCACTTTTCTCATTATTTGCTTCCTACGTCAACTAAAATACCACTTTACATCTAATCACCATCTCAGATTTGAAGCTGCCGCCTGATACTGACACTTTGTAGATGTAGTATGACCACACTTATACATCTCTATTTATTGATGAGGATCTTATTCCTTTAGTATCAGTTAGTACAGAGGACTTCCAATCAACCAGTTTTGGTGGTGCAGTCTGAAAAGGAATAGGGCCACTAGCTTTGCTTTGCAAATTTCTGTCTTCCCTCCTGCCTCTCAGCTGAAGTGCTCCAGGCCAAACAGCTTCCAGGAGTCGTCACCAGCCCTTCTGGTCAGAAGGGGCCAAAAGACACTCAAAGTGGATGAGATCGTGATTCAGTATTTTGCCTGTGTGTGAGCAAACTAGGATCTGGGGCCACCAAACCCCTTCCTTTGGGGATCCAACTCAGGCAGATCTGTACCTCTCATGTTCCTTGGTCAGAGGGCACTCCTGACTTCATTCTGCCAAGGAGAAAAACCACTAGTTGGGATTACTCCTTAGGCACTGCAGATATCAACTCAGTTGGCCAAGATCTCTGTGCTGGTCATTGCAAGCCCTTCCACTCTTTTCCGTCATAAATCCCCAGTGGTTGAGCACCAAAGATTCCCCTGCAATACCTGTGAGGTGAGATCAGAAGAGGGGGTGGACCCTCACAGTGCTACGTGTTCTGGGTGTCCCCTTTGCGCTTTCTTTCCCCACTGGAGGAACTGGAAGCTCAGGGGAGACCTCCCTACATGGTGTTGTGCTGGTTTGGGGAAGGTGCAGTGTGGTTAAGGTGTAGCCATTCCTTACTATTCTAATGCATTCTGTCTTGTTCTCTGTGGTGCAGGCGGTACTCCAGGCTCACTCGTGTGTTATAGATTTATCTCAGTGGTGAATAGTTAGTTGCTCTTGTGAGGGAAAATGAAATATGGAACAGCCTGTGTTCCATAATGACATCAAATCCCCATATACCAAATTTTATTCCACAAAAATTATTCTAGATGTTTACTGGTGGATTAACATTCATTTTTTGAAATGAATTCGAAAAAGTATTCGAAAAGTATTTTTTAAATCCTTGCATTAAATACATAAAAGAGATATGCTTTTTGTACTCACCCACTGTGACACTTGGTTTCCAATCTGTATCTTCTTACAATTCTTTTTATAACTTTTTATAACTTCAAGATATAACTTATCTTGAATTGCCAACATAAAAAGTAGAGAAAAGATTCATTTTTAATCTCTTAACAAATAAATAACTATGTATTGAGTTGTAAACATTTGTGGTAAGAATGTGATTACTATTTTATGACTGAAATATAATTTGTATCCTTAAATAACACATTGTCTGCTAGGAAATATAAGACTCAAAGATAACTTATATAATATCATAAATAGGAGGGAATACCATTTTATAGAATATCAGAGGAAGGGTGATTATGTCCTGCTGGGACATCTATAAAGGCTGTGTGGAGAAGGCTGTGTGGCTGGCCTTTGAACTTGTTGAGAAATGAGTAGGATTCTGTCAATGGCAGAAAAAATGAATAGGAAGTTCACAATTGGCCGGGGGAATATGGCAGTGTATGTGGAGAAAATTTTGCCTCAAGTGGGAAGTGGGAACTAAGATTGGGAATGAGGATATGATAAGAATAAAGCCTTTAATGCTGGGCTAAAGGTTGTGAATCACATTAATGAAAATTAAAGAGCTAAATAATAAGAACAAAAATAGAGAATCATAATATAGCACGAATGACAAGCACTTATTAAGCTCTTACTGTATGCCAGGCACCATACAAATTATCATGTTGAAATACTTAAATATCATTGTTGACATTTTTCTTTTTAATACTCACCTCAACTCTATGAGGTATCTATGTTACTCTTACTTTTTAGATAGAGAAAGGGTACGTGTATTTGTTCATAACAGTAAGACACAAAGTTGGGATTTGAAGTAGGGTATGTTTGGCACCATAGTTTATACTAAAAAACAAGAGAAGGAAGGGAGGAATGGAGAGAGGGAAAGGGAAAGATTATTTGGAAGAGAAAGGGTGTAGAAATTCATTAGGTGACTACTTCAGTGGCCTGGCTGAAGGAATATTTCCTGTATCAGTGGCTTTTAAAGCTTAATGTGTAGAATCATTTGGATAGTTTATTTAAAACACAGATCCTTACTTAAAAGTTTTTTTAAAATGTTCATTTATTTTTGAGAGAGACAAATGGAGTGCGAAAGGGGAAGGGGCAGAGAGAGAGGGAGACACAGAATCTGAAGCAGGCTCCAGGGTCTGAGCTGTCAGCACAGAGAACTCCACATGGGGCTCAAACTCATGAACCACAAGATCATGACATGAGCTGAAGTTGGATGCTTAATCTAATGAGCCACTCAGATGCCCCTTTAATTAAAATGCCGATCTTTAACGTGTCCCGAGGGAAAAGTTTTAAGCAGGAGATTATCTGATTTGTTGTACTTTTCTTTTTTTCCCCCAAAGATCACTCTGGATGCAGGGAGTAGATGGCTGGAGTCAGGAAGTATGTGACACTGGTTTGGATTAGGGGGTGACAGGGCCAATGGCAACAAGTAGGAAGATTCAGAAATTATTCTGATAAAAACAGAAGGGACATGGAGAAAAAGCAAGTTGAGGGAAAGGATCAGTTAAGCTTTGAGTGTCTATAAAATCATTACATAAATGGATCCACTGGGAAATTTAAAAGAAAAGTTTGGAACTTTGCATAGAGAGGTAGACTAGAACTGATTCTCAGAAAATCAAGTACATCTGGGGATAAAGGGTTAAACTATTAATGCGGATGAGACTTTTCAAAACAAAATATTATAATGAAAAAAGAAAAGTCTTCAGTAGCAGACAGTGGTGAAAATCTTAAGTTATATTGTTGTTGCTATCATACTTGTAACTAACATTTATGGCACACTTAATATGTTTAGAACACAACCCCAGACACTTTTTAATATTAGAAAATATTGTGAACATCAGAAACTACAGAAGATATCATTAATCCATTGTGGACTTACCATTATATTCACATCATGTTATTCTTGTTTCAGATTTTATTTTATTTATAGTTTATTTTTTTATTTTTCAGACAGAGAGAGACAGAGCATGAGCAGGGGAGGAACAGAGAGAGAGGGAGACACAGAACCTGAAACAGGCTCCAGGCTCTGAGCTGCCAGCACAGAGCCCAATGCGGGGCTCGAACCCATGAACCTCAAGATCATGACCTCAGCCGAAGTTGGACGCTTAACTGACTGAGCCACCCAGGTGCCCCTAGATTATTTTAAAGAATAACACCGAGGCTAAGCATTTTATATGTACTGTCTCATATCCTCAAGACTACTTGACATGTTAGGTACGTATATTATTTCCTGTCTTCAATTTGTCCCTTCAGAGGAGAAGCATTCTCCATGCTATTCTGTACCCCAAAAGACCCACCCTATGGACCACACTAAGGGTCCTCTTGTTAACTGGCTTCCAGCAGAATTCCACCAAGGGGAAGCATCAGTAGGAGAATGGAGGGAGGAAGCAGAGCAAATCAGAATCTGATTCCTTCACTACAAAGTCATCTTAGGCTGATTGTGCCCCTGGATGGCCAGAAGACCACAGCTTCTCACCAAAATAGCTCTCTCTCTCTCTCTCTCTCTCTCTGCAGATTCCATTTATCTCTCCCTACCCTGTTCCTTGGGGTCTTAAGGTGGAAACAATTATTCTGTTACTTAGCTCAAATTCATGCTTCCTCTACACCCCACCCATACCTTTGTAAATAACCCCTGTGCACATAACTCTCCTCAAATTAACCTTATTTGGGAAAGTCATCTGTTGCCTACTGGAACTCTGACTAATGCAATTCCTTTCTACAGATGAAGATACTGAGGCTCACAAAGGAGGATGTTGCAAAATCCAGACTCCATCCCAACTCATCAGACTCCAGAATATGAGCTCTTATCCACTTTCCAGCACTGCCTCCCTCTGTTAGGCAAAGAAGATAAAATCAGGAAGCAGAGAGAGAGAGGTCAGCCATCACAGAGAGGAACTTTTCAGTCTGTGAGAAGTCAAGCTGGTACTCAACCCAGGTCTTGTTCTTTACTCTTCAATTTGCATGTAATTCTCTTCTGAATCCACTCTTTTTCACCATTTGCCTCTGAACAGAATGTATTTCCAGAGAAGCTTAAGTTCCTAAATTATGATATTAACCCACTGCTAACCAGCCATTCTATCATATCAATCTGTTTTATTTTTATAGCACTTACAGTGTCTGAATTTAGCCTCTTCATTTATTTGTTTACATGTTTATTGGTGTCTTTCCTACCTCCTACCTTCCAGAAGAAAGGATGTCTACGAGGCCAGGGACCACATGTGTGGCCTTTATTCTTACATTCCCTCACATTCCATTAACTAGGACATTGCCTGATACATCCAAATAAGCATGTGATAGTAATCAATCAATGCATAAATGAACAAAAAAAGAGCAAATGAATGAATGCAATGATATAATACTAAGGTAAGCTCAGATAACAAATAGCTAAGGAGTAAGCAGTGGCCAGCTTTGAAAGAAAGCAAATACAGAGTTTTCTTTCTCGATATTTGATACTGAAGGGAAAAGGATGACACAAGAGCATGGATCCCTCACATCCTAGCTGAATAAATGGTTGAAGGAAAAACCAAAAATCCATGCTTCTGAAATCCTATTATTTTAAAGAACCATTTCACTATAATTACATACTAGCTTAACACTTCTAATTACTGAACTAAAATAAATGGCTTATAATAAGAATCAAGAGAAACTGGATTTTATTTCTGTTGGTTTCCAAACCATATTTGTCAATCTCCCACTTGGGAAGATATTTCCTCTCTTTTTTCTTAGTGTGAAATGGCAGCATGTTGCATTTGCTTTTGCTGCTGCAAGAGAACACAGGGGCACAAATTAAATGGTTTATTTTGCAAGGAGTGTCCTTGTAAATCTATGTCCTTTGAAATTCAAAGGTCAATGATACTTTCTATATGCAAATGTAGTTGTTAAATGCATTGCACATTACTAGTCCTGGCAGATGGGGAAAACTACAAATTTATCATGGTGATGGCTTCAGGAATGTGGTGGGTCATTATGCACACAGTATGACAACTAATGACAGTCCTTTTAATTCTCTCCTTTCAGTGGCCTATTCCACAGACACATGAAGCCAAAATTCACTTTGCCGATGTGTCAAAACCAAGTGCAATATCTTTTAAGACACTGTAATGGATTGCAATCCTTTATTCTACGGAAGATTAAGCTGAACTTCTGCCCTTTAATAAAAACTTTAATAAAAACTCTCCTGGAAATTTCATGTGGTCAAGTCTTATTTTTAGTTTGGATTTGGATGCTTTATATTGAAACTATACAATTTGAAATGACAGGAGCCACTGTTATTGTAATATCTTGAGTTTGATGTGGTTCTTTTCTGTAAGGAGCTTAAAATGCTTGTGCATAGAATCTTTTATTTTTCAAAATGTCAGTGAAATAGGTAGATGTTGGCTTCCATATTACATTCTGTCATGCTCAAAAAATGCTTAAAGTGACCATACAGAAGTATTAATTTGTCAAAAATAAAAAGAGAGGAGGAGAGAAAGAGAATGACAGAGTGATGGTGGCATCAGGGACTACTAGAGTTTGGGCATAAAATTTAGAAAACGATTATTCTGGGTTGCAGAGCAGAAAGGATATGGAAAACTGTTTCAAGACACTGAGATTTGGGGGTTCTATTATTGCAGCAAAGCCTCACCTATCCTGATCATACAGTATGAATATAGTTACCTATATAAAGATTATAGCTTCTATAGGTAATATAAATAAAATGTAATAAAAATTCGGGTCCCCAATTGCATTTCTAGGTCCTCTCCATGATGTAGCTAAAGTATAGAACTTTTCTCAATCTCCACTTCCAAGTCATTATCATGAAACCAATAATGCATATTTCACATAGTTATAAGAATTAATAGAAAACTTCGCCCAGTGCCTGACATCTATTGAGAATGTATTAAACAAAAGCTATAGGGGCATCTGGGTGGCTCAGCTGGTTAAGTGTCTGACTTGAGTTTAGGTCACGGTCTTGTAGTTCATGGGTTTGAACCCTGCGTCAGGCTCTGTGCTGACAGCTCAGAAACTGGAGCTGCTTTAGATTCTGTGTCGGCCCCTCTCTCTACCCTTCCTCCACTTGTGTTCTATCCCTCTGTCTCAAAAAATGAATAAATAATAAATATTTTTAAAGGTAAAAATATATTATAAAAAAAGAAAGCTGTAAACTCAGTACCTGCACTTGGTGCAAAAATCTAATTTAAAATCTAATTTTTAGTGACTGGCCATCACGAAAATAGTTCAGATTGCCAAATCATATTTCCTGCTATTTTCCTCAATTTTGCTTCTTTCTCCTGAAACTCTAAGCTTTTAATTGCGGTGGCTTCTAGTAACCTGTTGTTGCTTTGGTCATATTGGTTCTCATAATTTGTTAATTATAGGCAGTGGTAACCAGGAACTCTGCTATTCTTTTGTTTTGATGTGGGCTCCCAATCTAAAGTTTTTTCTTCTCTTTGTGGAGACAGGAGGCAAACCTCCCTCCTTATCATATCCCAAGGTGCTTATCTCATTTCAAGACTTGAAAGCTCTCATTCTCCCACTGAATGTTAGTCCTCCCCATCCCCTTAGGATCAATATTTCTACTTATCTCTCTGTAGTCCTGTGTGTTTTCCTCCAGCTTTCCTTTCACCATTGATCTGTCATCTTCCACCATGAATTACTAAGAAGTCAATGGGTAGCTTTGTGTTCTAAGAACCTCTAAAATGGATTTTGCTCTACTTTTTAGTAGTTGCCTTAAAAAATCATATGCATTTCTTCTATGTTTAACCATAATATGCTGTTTCAGAATCAGTATATTGCATACCTGAACCTAATATGTTCATTATACTTCAATTAAAGTAAATAAATTAGAAAAATAATATAGTGTTTCAGTGGTGAAACATGCTAAGTTCTCCCTTTAAGGTCAAAACTAGACAAGGAATCTGCCTCACCACTACTGCTCAACTCCCAACTAGAAGTTCAGAACAATCAGGCAATAAAAAAGACAGAAGGCATCCAAATTAGAAAGGAAGAAGTAAAATATCTTACAGATGACATGATTCTAAACAGAGAAAATCCTCAAATATTGCCCCTCCACACACAAAACTATTAGAGACAATAAACAAATTCAGCAGATCTGCAGAGTAGATCATTATGTAAAAAATAAGCTATATTTCTATACACTGGGAATTAACAACCTGAAAAGGAAATTAAGAAAATGATTTCATTACAATAGCATCACAAGACTAAAATACTTAGGAATAAATTTAACCAAGGAAGTAAAAGACTTACACACTGAAAACTACAAAAAATTGGTGAAGGAAATTTAACAAGACACAAATAAATGAAAATTTCCCTGAAATTTCACCCATCACACAGTTTCACTGTTATCGATGCCACATATATTATTTTGGATTGTTTTCTATTCATTATTAATTATGGTTCTTTGTTAGAAGCAAGAGAAACTGTCTTCCCATGAGACATTTTGCAAGTTACTACCTCTCTGAGTTACACTTTATTCATTTCATACATAGAGATAATGTTAGGATCTACTGCAGTGGTTACTGTAAAATCTGAAGGCATATAAAATACCTGACAGCACCTCATACAGGGAAAAGATGTCAAACCATGTCTGCTACTATTATTTTCATAATTTAATTATTGTTATGATTGGTTTTCAAAATCAATTGTACCTTATCATTCAAAACTCTTTATTATACCTGGGTTTATATGACACATACCTTTATTATACCTGGGCATATATTACATAAGTTATACGTAACTTACTACTCCCAAGTCAAGAAGTGATTTTCCTCTCTTATGGGAATACTTTCCTTATTTTTTATTTGACCTGACTTGGTAATTATCTGCATCTGTGCTTTACCTTACAAAGAACTATTTTCTTGAATGCCATTTCTTTCTATCAGCAAATCCAACCCAGAAATCTGTAATAGAATCTACTCCAGTCCCACATCTTTTACCACAGATCCTCTGATTTCTGTGCTCATGGTATACATTTAATGAAGATAATACATATTAGACCTCATTGTTCTGCAAAATATTTGCCTCTTAGTATGAAGGGAGGCTTTTCTATCCAAGGGTGTATGACCTGCTTGAACAAATGGAATGTAAATGGAAGCAACATGTACTACTGATTCTGGGGATGGTTGCAGTTTTGTGAATATACTAAAAACTCTGAATGATATACATTAGGTGAGTGAATTTTATAGTATGTGAATTATATCTCAATCTGTTACAAAAATATAATAAACTCAAAATACTAAAATACAACTTAAAGTACATAAAAAGAAATGGAGAGATGATTAATATTTGAAAGTGTAAAAATGTGAAATATTTCAATGAAAAGAAGCCTCATCAATTGTGAAGTTTATGAGATATTCATTCTAACATCCATAAGCTATATAATTACTTTACATTGATTGGCAACGTAATAATATCGGTTTGGATGAACTTCATCTACAAGTGATAGAAATCAGCAAATACTGATGGCATAAACATTACTGAAATATCGTATATATTTATTTGTTAGGTACTCCAGGACAGATAAGTTGTCACAAAGAGCATCAGGAATCCAGGTGCTTTTTTTCTTTTTTTTTAAATAGGCTTCATGCCCAGTGTGGAGTCCAACACAGAGCTTAATGCAGGGATTGAACTCACTACCCAGAGATCAAGACCTGAGCTGAGATCAAGAGTCAGAGGCTTAACCAACTAGCCAACCAGATAACCCAGGTGACTTTTAATTTGTTGTCCCATCAGTGTCAACTCTTACCTTCTACCTAATGCTACATGATGACTGCTCACATTCCAGCTATTATACCCACATTCCAGCCTCAGTGAAACAAGAATCTGCAGGAGACAGAGAGGTTCCAGCTACATACCCACATTCCAGCCTCAGTGAAACAAGAATCTGCAGGAGAGAGAGAGGCACACTTCCTTTCGTAATGATGTTACCCAAAAGCTACACTTATTCGCATCACCATGCCAAACTGAAAGGGACATTTGGAATCTTTATTTGGGTTAGCAATGAGTCCATCTCATTTTTTATTTTTTAAATTCTAGAGAAACAAGAGAGAATCCATGCTTAATGACAACCAAAAGCAGAATGCCTTTTTATTATGTCCCAAGGAAAAGAACATGTAGGATTCCTACTCTCTCTCTATCAGACTCTGTTCTAAACACTTCATGAATGTTAGTACACTTCATTTATGGATAAAGACTAGCTTAAAGCAGGGTCACAAATACAACAGGGAATATGTAGAATGTGCTTGATGACACTCAGGTTTGTTCAGGGAAGGAAAGTGGAATGGCGAGTATTGTGGCAAAATGACCATCATTTGCCCTGCTCATTGTGACAACTGGTTCTCAGCTTGCAGTTTGTGCAACATTGGAATTTTAAGTTCACAGTTACAAGACATTTCAAATACTTAAGAAAAGCGAGATATCAAAATTTTATTGAAGTCTGAATTGTACTGGAAATCTCTTCTTTCTCAATTTGGGTTTCAATGTTTAAAAATTATTTGCACCTTGCCTGTGGCCCACAAATTTGAGACATCTGCTTGAGAATGGATGGTCAATTAGACCCTGAAAGTAACCAGGATATTGAAAATCATTAGAAAGGGCAGTGAAAATGAGGCAGGGCTTGTAGCTATAGAATTATCAAGTATCAGAATGCCACCTTTATTGAGTACCTTGCCATTGGCAGCTTTGTACTCAGCCCTTTTTACGTTCATGATCTCATGTGAAGTTCGACAAGTTTTATGTTTTCTTTTCTTTTACAGGGAATGGATGGAAACTGTGGGCCAGAAAGCTTAGTAACATGCCCAAAGGCTGCACAGCTTATAAGGGATGAAGCTATGATTTAAATCTGGCCCCGTCAGATGTCCAAACCCATGCTCTTAATCCTCACTTAACACTGTGTGTGATTTCTATGCCTTTTCTGGAACAATATAGGGCAGCTTTGCCACAATATGAAAATAGAGATAGCAGGTATGCAGAATCTCCACATTGCACTTTAAATACAGTGTCACTTCTGTCAGGGAAACAGCAAGGAGGATACAAGTGGAAGGATTAACCAAAGTGTGAAAAGCCTCCAGAGGACCTCAGTGCTCAAAATATCATACATTATCTTTAAACAACATCTGGAGGGCCCTCACACCATTTATCCCATTAAATAAAAAGGAGATTTTGACGGTTACCATTTTGTGCCTTCAAATCCACACTGGAGCTGTGGAACTTATTTAGCACAGGTGTTTAATTGTGATAAATTGGAGACAGTCCCAGTATTCAATGGTCCTCAAACTAACACTACCATCTGACAGGGTAGTGGCTTCCTGTCCACAATCCTGCTTGTAAACTTTCAAGGGCTGTGGTCTATTAGGAAATCCACAGGGGTAGATCAGGAGGTTGAGCGTGCATGAAAGGAGCAGAGTATTTAAACATTCCTCAGGATGACAAAATACCGTGGGATGTGAACACGAAGGTATTATGCTTATTATCTTTTTGATAATCTATTTATTTTTTCAAAGCAATATTAAATATTAAAAACACTTGGGTACCTTGGTGACCAAGAGATTTCTTTGCCATTTTGTGTGTTCAGGGAAAACTATATTGGCTGCTTTTGGTGAATCTTCCTGCTTACAGAGAGTGCAGAAATGTTACTATGGTCTGCCACTAGAAATCAATTTGTTTTAGTTAACCAAAAATGAACTAAGAGAGGGACTTTTGTTTCTAGCTGATGGGAAGTAATGGGAACTGGATTTGTTTTCTCACCTGAAACAATGGAAAAACTGGACAAAATATATGAGTCAATGTTTTTCAAGACATTAAGTATCAGGCAATGAAGAAAAGTGCTTATAAAAACAGAAAAACTAGTAAGATGAGCTCTACCAGCTGGTAAACCAGCTAAATGACTTGGGAAAGCTTCCAGCTCATAACACAAGGAAGGTAAACTGGCACAGAATCTGGTGGACTCCTAGGTGAAGAGACAGAGGAGATTGTATGGGGACATCGAAGCCGCTAGAGTTAGCAATGGACTGAGAAGTAACAGGCTACACAGAAAATGTTCCCAAGAACTGGACAGGATCTCTCTCAAATATTGAGTAGAGGACTGATCTATTCAGTATGTTACCAGAGCCCTGTCAAAGACCACATGAAAAGATTAGAAAAAATAGAGCAGAGCACTGAGTCAGGTTTATGAATAGGATCTATTCTCTGTGGCCAGACTGGAAAGTCTCATAATTCCAAGGACATTGAGAGGAGTCCTCGGAAGGGTCTCACCTTAGTAATGTGTAATAATTAGCCTTCACTAAATACTACTCTTGTGCTGTCTCACAAATCTTAAAAAAATTAAACTGAAAAAACCTGTTTCCAAATAACTAAATTTCATCACAAAACATATGTCAAGAATATTTATAGAAATAGAAAATATCCAACACCTAACAAGATAAAAGCAACAATGCCTGGTGTCTTACAAAAATTGCCAGGAATCCAAAGATGCAGGAAAATAAAGACAATTATGAGGAGAAAAATCAAATGATGAAAACTGAAACAAGAATTGACTGTTGAAATTAGCAGACAAAGATATTAAACAGATATTAAAAGATATTAAACTCTATTTTTGGCATTTGATAGACAGGAAATGGAAGGTTTTTTTTTAAGACTCAAATTTAACTTCTAGAAATGAGAACTGTAATGTCTGAGATGGAAAATAAACTGAATGGTATCAATGGATGGCTCAGCATTGCAGGACAAAAGTCAACTTGAAGACATAGCAATGGAAAGTATCCAAGATGAAATACTCAGGGAAAAAGAATTCTTAAAAAATGAACAGAGCATTATTCGGCTGTGGGGCAATTTCAGCAGTCTAATATATGTGTTATTAAAGTTATTGTAAAGGAGAAGGGTAGAAGAGGGAAAAAATTGAATATATCATGTCTAAATATTTCCAAATTTGATGAAAATGATAAAACTGCAGATCCAAGAAATTCAAAGAACCCCCAACATGAGAAGCATGGAGAAAATTATACCAAGGCACACCATAATCCTGTTGCTTAAAAGTAGCAAATAAAATGAAAAGTCTTAAAAGCAGCCAGAGGAAAAAAGATGTATTATATACAGAGAAATAAAATGAAGAAACAGCATATTTCTCTTTGAAAATATTACAAATGAAAAAACAGTAGAGCAACATCTGCAAAGTACTGAAAGCAAAGAAGATAAAAAACCCCACAACTGTCAACCTAGAATGCAGAACTGTATTTGGTAAAATTATCTTTTAAAAACCCAAGTCCAATAGAGAATTTTCAGACATACAAAAGTTGAAACAATAAATATACTATCAGTGGAAATGCACCACAAGAAATGCTAAAGGAAGTCCACTAGGCAGAAGGAAGATGAGAATAGGTGGAAATATGAATGGATACAAAGGAATAAAGGGTGCAGGATATGCCAGCTCCATGGGTAGATATACAAGTTATTTTTCTTACTCTTTAAACCTCTTTAAATGATCATTAAATGGTTAAACAGAATAATCACAATGTGGTGTTGGGCTTATACCATTTATAAAAGTAAAATGTATGACAACAGTAACACAAAGGCTAAAAAGTGAAATGGAGCATAATTACTTGAAGTTAAACAGTAGTGAATTAAATATGTACTAGAAATCCTAAAGCAACCAATAGAACACCCTCTCTCCCAAATTTTCAGTTAACAAATTGATAAAAGAGGTAAAGTATAATTTTAGAAGAAGCAGTTGATCAAAAAGAAGTTAGAAAATACAGGAAAGAAAGCAAAAAGCAGATATTTCCAATGGAAAATAAACAGCAAGATGAAATATTTCAATGTAATCACATGAATGTAGAAATTCCTCTAATCTCCAATTAAAATGCAGAGATTGTCAAACTGGTGAAATGAACAAGAGCCAACAGTGAGCTGCTCGTGAGGAATGCACTTTAAGTATATAGAGATACATAAGTTAACATTAAGAGGATGGTCAAAGATATACCATGCTAACACTAATCAAAGGAAAGCTGAAGTGTCTGTATTAAAATCAGACAATTAGATTTCAGAGTAAAAAATATATATCCAAGGATAAAGAAGGCCATTTCATAATGATAAAGGGGTCAACTCATCAAGCAGCCACAAAATAATCTAAAACGTTTATGCACCTAATAACAGACCTTCAAAGCAAAAGAAGCAAAAATTATAGAACTGCAAAGAGAAATAGACAAATCCATAACTATAATGGGAGATTTAATACGACTGCCTGATAATTGAAAATGGCAGTCAAAATGCCAGCAGGCTTTTGTGGAAATTGGTAAAATTATTCTAAAATGTGTATGGAGATGTAAAGGAATAACCAAAACAACTTTGAAAAAGAAAAACAAAGCTAAGGGAGCTAACACCACCTGATTTAAACATGTATTAAAAACCTACAGTGATTGAACCATTGTAGTCTCAGCATTAAGTCATAGAAATGGGTCAATGGTACAAGAGTAGAGATTTCAGAAGTGCATCCATGCATAGAAGGACAACTGATTTTTGTCAAAGTTACAGTGCATTTACTGACAGAACAGTTTATTGTCCAATCATGCTGGAACACTTGGATGTATATGAAAATTTCTTATGTTGAACCATATGCAAGTATTAACTCAAAGAACTAAATGCTAAACTTAAAACTATAACATCTCTCAAAGAAAATGATAGAAAATCTTGGTGTCTTTGGGTTAGACAGATATTTCTTAGATAAAACACCAAAAGCATGATTCACAAAGAAAAAACTGATCAACTGGACATCATCCTAAATTAAAATATGTTTTTAAAGTCAGTGTTAGGTAATGAAAAGACAAGCCACAGGCTGGGAAAACATATTTGCAAAGCACATATCTAATTAAAGATTTGTATTCAAAATATATAAATGATTCTCAACGATGAGAAAACAACCTGATTTGAAATATAAATAAAAAATATAAACAAACTTCACCAAGAAAAATATACAAATTCCAAGTAAGCACATGACATGATGTGCAACATCATTAGTTATTAGAAATATGCAAATTAAAGCCACAGTGATGTACCAACACAAACCTTTTAGAATGGCTACAATTAAAAAGTCTTTCCATCACAAGTGAATGTAAAGCAAGTGGAATTCTCATCCACTGCTGGTGAGAATGTAAAATTAAGCAACCTCCTTGGAAAATAGTTGGGCAATATCTTACATTTTTGCATGAACAATTTAAATATACCCCTTCCAGCTGATCCAGCCGTTCCACTAGGGGTATTTACCTAAGAGATATCACAGCATATGTTCATACATCTATGTTTATAACAGCTTTCTTTGTAAGAGTCCAAAACTGTAAATAATCTAAATGCCTATCCATAGGTGAATTAACAAATTGATATATATTCTTACAGTGGAATACAACTCAGCAATAACAAGAAATGAACTACAGATAAATGTAGTCACATGGATGAATCACTAATGATTAATGCTGAGTCAAAGACATAAAAAGCGTGCATATTCTTTTCAACAATTGATGTTTGGAAAACAATATGTATGTACAAAAGAATGAAATCAAACTGTTATCTGACACCACATACAAAAAGTAACTCAAATGCATCAAAGACCTAAACATGAGAGCAAAAACCAAAACTCTTAGAAGAAAACAGGGAGAAAATTTCATGATATTGAATTTGGCAGTGATTTCTTGGGTATGACACCAAAAGCACAGGTAAAAGAAACAGATATATTTGATGTTACAAAAATTTAAAAAAAAAAAAAAAAGTTTTTGCATCAAGACACTCTCAGCAGAGTGGAAAAATGACCTGTGAATGGGAGAAAGTACTGGCAAATCATTTATCTGATAAGGTATTAATATTCCAAATATATGCAGTAAAACCTTGGTTTGTGAGCCTGATTCATTCTGGAAATATTCTTGCAATCCAAAGCACTTGTATATCAAAACAAATTTCAAAGACCATTGGCTCAGTTGTGATCATGTGATGTTCGGCATCACGTACTACTTGCATTGCAAGACATGGCTCATTTACCAAGTAAGTTAAAATTTATTAGAAATTCTTGTTCATCTTGCAGAACAGATGTAGAGCAATGCAGAGAGAGAGAGAGTGCACATGACAGAGAGAGAGAGAGGGCGAGCGAGCACACAGCAGGGGAGAGGGGCAGAATGAGAGTGAGAGAGAGAGAGAGAGAGAGAGAGAGAGAGAGAATCTTAAGCAGGCTCCACACTCAGTATGGAGCTCAATGTGGGGTCTGATCTTACGACCCTGAGATCAAGACCTAAGGCAAAATCAAGAATCAGATGGTCAACTGACTGAGCCATGCAGGCACCCCAATATCTGGAATATCTAATGAACTTCTACAACTCGACAATAAAAAACAACCTGATTTAAAAATGAGCAAAGGACTTGAACATTTATGCAAATATGCAAAGAATATATAAAAATGGCCAGAAAGCACATGAAAAGATGTTCGATATCCCTAATCATTAAGTAAATGCATATCAAAACCACACTAAGATACCATTTCATACCCACTGGGATGGCTATTATAGACCCAAATACAAATAGAAAATAAAATATGTTGGAGAGGATGTGGAGAAATTGGAACTCTTGTGTACTGCTGATGTGAATATAATATGGTGCAGATGCTATGGTAAATGATATGAAGATTCCTCAAAAAGTTAAGCACAATTATTACATGATCCAGCAATTGAACTTCTGGATATATACCAAAAATAACTGAAAGCAGAGACTCAAACAGATATTTGTACACTAAGGTTCATAGCAGCATTACTCATAATAGTCAAAAGACAGAAGAACCCAAGTATCCATCAACAGAGGAACAGATCAACAGAATGTGATGTATCCATTGAATGAAACAATGAAATATCGTTCAGTCTTAGTATGAAATTTTGAAACATGCGACAACATGGATAAACTAGAAGACATTCTGATCAATTAAATAAGTCAGTCACAAAAGGACAAATATTGTATGGGCGACTTATATGAGGTATCCAGATGCAGTCAAATTCACTGAAACAAAAAAACAGAATGATGGTTAAGGACTGAGAAGAAAGATATACATATCCAAACTTACACAACTATAAACCTTACACATATAAAGCATATTATATATCAAGCACACTCCAATAGACCAGTTAAAATTGATTAAGAATAAGTTAACTTTGAACCACAGACATAAATGTAAGAGCTAAAACTACAAAACTTCTAGAATACATAGTAATTTTTTATGACTTTGGTCTTGGAAAAGGATTCTTAGATATGACACCAAAATGAGCAATGAATTGAAAAAAGAGACAATTAAACATCATCAAAATTCAAAACTTTTCACTTCAAAGGAGACTATCAAGTAAAAAGACAGCCCAGTGAATGGGAGAATATATTTGCAGATTATATAATCAGTAAGAGACTCATATCCAGAATATATCCAGAATCCTTATAACTCAATAATAAAAAGATAAATAACCCAATTAAAAACTGGGCAAATGATCTGAGTTGACATTTCTCTGAGATATCCAAGTGGCTGGACATCATCAGTCATTAGGGAGTTCCAAATCCAAACCAGAGTGAGAGACCACTTACACAGATTAGGATCGATGAAATAAAAAAGTCAGATAACAATAAATACTGTTAAGATTGTAAAGTGTATGCAAAATGGTGATGGGAATGTAAAATGATACGGCCACTTTGGAAAATGCTCCAGCAATTCCTCAAATAATGAAACAGAGAGTTATCTTTTGACCCAGCAATTCCACTCCTCGACTCGAGAAATGAAAACATGTCCGCACAAAAATTTGTATGTCAATATTTATATTAGCATTGTTCATAATAGCCAAAACGCAGAAAGAACACAAATATCCATCAATAAATGAATGGATAAATAAAATGTGATATATCCATATTATGTAATATTATGCAACCACAAAAATAATGTAGCATCGATACATGTTACAACAGATAAATCTTGAAAACTCCATACTAAATGAAAAAAGCCAGTGAAAAAAACTATAAACTATGTGATTCCATCTGTGATGTGAACGTGATAACCACTACACTACGGAAACGAGGCTGTGTTATGTGATTCCATCTGTATAAAATGTCCTAAACATGGAAATTTACAGAGAAAGTAGATTAATCGTTACTTAGGGCAAGCTAAATCTCATGGGGATTGGGTAGTGATAGCTAAAGGGTACATCTAAATATAGGGAGAGTGGCACATACCCATGAAAAAAACTAAAAACAAATGAATTATACACTTTAAATGGGTGAATTGTATGGTATGTGAATTACATCTTAATAAAACAATTTTCCAAAAGAATACGTAGACTTGTATGTTAACATATTCATGATAAAATTTGGTTCTGTCTCTTTCTCTCTAAGAGGAGATGATCCTAAGTGTAGTTTTACCATGCAGGATGTGATAGTTTATGCTGTGGTCACAAACAAACCTCAAATCTCGTAAATTTAAGAAGGTAAAGATCTGTTTTCACTCACATTCCAGGGATCTCAGTTTTCATCCTCATTCCAGGATCCAGGCTGCTGAAACTGCCACAGAATGTAACATTATCTGGACGAAGCAAGAAGAGAACTCTGGAGGGCCTCAATCTAGTAGCTAGAGGCTCTGCCTTACAGGCCTGTCACTTCTGCTCATAACCCATTGGCTGAAAGTAGTCACATGGCCTCTTCCCACAAAATGGAGCCACAAAATACAACTGGAGTTTTTCCCATAGGGTTGACTCCCATATGGTATCTGCCATAGAGATAATATTCATGAAGGATTTACTATGTATCACAAGCTGCTTTAAACCCTTCTGTCACAACTCACCACTGGGCCCCCAAAAATCTTTTGGAACTGACCTTTTTATTATCCTCTACCCCAGTATTTTACAGACAAAAAAATTAAGGCATAAGAGATGTTCCCGAAGTCAGTAAATTAGCTGGTAATTAGGATTTGAATCCAGACACAGGCACCAGAGCTATGTTCTTACTTCAACACAATGTTGCTACCAGGTATTCTGTATTTTCTTTTCTACCATACAAACCTATCACAAAGTACAAAAAGATGTAAGAAAGCTGCATTAGCAGCCTAGATTATTAAATGACAACAGATTAGAATTCAGATCCCCCAGTTTCTGTCCAGTGCCTTTTGAGTATAGTTTTCCCACTGTCCTCAGTAAAGCCCTGAGTTCAGATAAGCTTCAAACAGAGCATCTCTGCTTTATCCTTTAGGCTTCCTCCACAGGTTTACATTTATTTCATGGCTGACAAAGAGAAAGTTGGGAAAACGCCACTTCTCCACCCAGGTCTCCATCTATGAGAATCCAAGAGAGAAACCCTCTGCAAGAACAGCTGCACACCGTCTCCTTTTCTATTTCTGTGGTTAAAATGCTTACTTCTAGGGGCAACTGGATGGCTCAGTTCATTAAGCATCCGACTCTTGATTTTAGCTCAGGTCATGATCTCATGGTTCGTGAGATCGAGTCCTATGTTAGGCTCTGCACTGACAACGTGGAGACTGCTTGACACTCTCTCTGTGCCTTTCTGCCAGTCTCCCATTTGTGCCCTCTCACTCTCAAAATAAATAAACACTTAAAAAGATGCCTACTTCTATGTCACAATAAGGACAACTGTTTTGATAAACACTAGTACCATGTGAAGCATTGATGAGAAAGCAGATCCTAACTTGGAAAAAGTTAATACACAATTCATACAAGGGCATCATTAAGTATAGGAGATAGGAGTAAACAGTGAGTTATTACACAAGGACCTAGCTCAAGAAAACCAGGGCTTAGGAATGGTAATTTTGATTTTTCTGTACAGCATGTTACTCAGTCTTCCTTACATTAGTGGTGTTTGCAAGGCCTAGAACAGTTCCATCCATGTAAATGATGTCTAACATTACTTGCTGCATATTCCAGTGAATGATTGAACACTTGGGGATTATTGGAAGGAAGGCTTTTAGGGTCACCAGGAATATAAATCAGTGGGATGGATAAAGACACAATTCAAGCATAGCACTGTAAAGAAACTACATTATCCTTGCATTCTTAGTGTTTCTAGCAATATGGATCCTGTTAATTATTCCAAGTCAGAGCAGACATTTAAACAGGTTGATCTCAACTGAGAAATGTGGAATTCATTCCTGGGATAAATTGGTAGAGTGAGAGCCCACCAGGAGGAAAAAATAAATGGCACCCTTCCCAAAAAGCATGCAAAAGAGAAATGTCTTTTTTAAGTTGGGGTTCCTAAACACCGCTCCCCCTTAGCAGTGGGAACCAGTCTAATGTGATAATAACCTCTCTCTGGGGTGGTATCTTAAAAGGAAATAAGCTTCCCAGCTCTGTGACCTGTTGGAAGAGAGATCCCAGCAGGAATCGGGAGTCTTGGTGAATGCCCTCCAGCACTGTGAAATCTTTGAAGAGACCCAACTTTGAAGAGTGCCTTTCTCCCAGATACTGTGAGCATGCATACACAATTAGGGAGAAAACCACCCAACTCTGATTTCCAAAACCCACCTCAACTTTTCCCCTAGATCTCTCCTTTGACAAAACCTGCCCTAGCCCTAACCTCTTTGGAAAGTTTTGTGAGGCAGTGAGGGGGACGGGAGAAAGCACATTTTCATCAGGCCGTTATTGCGGGAATGCTGCCAATGGGAAAAATAATGGGCAAAGAAGGAAAAATTCTGATTATCCAACCAAGAGGCTTGAAGCATCTGTGGCTTGGGGCCAAGACATGGAAGGGAAATTAAAGGATAAAATAAATCAAAGATGTTGTCACTTTACCATGTGTTTGAAGAGGAGAATGTTCCCTGCTTGTGCTGTCTCAAGGTTTTCTCCAAGGAACATACTGTGAGTTGATTTTAGCTCGTTAATGCAATTTTCTTTCAAGTGTTTTAACAGTCCCAGTTCAATTCAACTTCAACTTCTCTCCCTCCATTTTTTTTTTTTTTTTTTTTTTTTTTGCTTGCTTTTTTNTTCTCTATGGGTCCAATCTATGATTTTCAGTTATCTTGGAGGCTTTTCCCTTGACAAAGATAAAACAGAAAGACTTCAAAAGACTTTAGAATCAAGGGGATGTCACCTTTCATATGGAGAAGAAGAAGTTCAAAGATGGGCTCGTATAGGGTTGTCCATGAGAATTACAAATAACACAGTCACCAATGCTGAGCATGTGGGATAATTACAATAATTTTATTAATAGTACCAACATTTCTCAAATATTCTATTCCAGGAACTTTGCAGTACGATTTATATTCCTGATCTCACGATTTATATTCCTGATCTCACTTAATTTGGATGAAAGACATGGTGGTCTCCTTTCTAAAGGATTCCATTCAATTTAAATGGCGTTCCAAACAAGACGTAATTTGGAAGTTATTTTATGGTTTACAGATGTTAGTTACCAATGTGATATGCATGTCATGGGGTCATATTTTAGTATACCGACCAATGTGTTTTTCATTCCTGGTAACTCCTTTTTATCCTTTGGCCATCCTCCATGCAACAAGATTACAGTTTGCTCATGGTCTTGACAAACAGTACAACAGTCAAGGAAAGAATTGAATTTTTGAGCTTCGAAAGCCCTGCAGACCTGACAACATAAACAATAGATGTGGGAGAATAATTAAGAGGCACCATCTTCCACCTCCAGGCCAGAAGCCAGACAGCTTTTATCTCTGTGATCTTGAGAAGCCACCCTAGATTTAACTCCTCAGTAGGGTACCCTGGAAACCTCAGGTTAACTTGGAGGAGGAGGAGAACTTACAAGAACTGTGCTTCCTTCCCTTGTCCATCCTGGGGAAATGACCCATCACATAGGCATCTTCAGCCTCAGCACTGTTTGGGAGCTTTAATGCAGAGATGGTTACAGGACATATCCCGGCAGGTGAGCCTGAGGCATCATAAGAAATTTCCTCTGGGTTTCATATGGCTTCCGGGAGAAGCCAAATGTTTTTCTCATCTCTGGGTGGTCATGGAAATAGCTGAGAGGAAGCCAACGCAGAAGGCTCCAGGGTGAGGATGGAAAAGACTTTACAGAAATGCAGACACTTCAGCACGTACCAGCATGGACAGGAGACAGTATCTTTACTTTGTACCTTGGCAGTGTGTCCTCTTCCTCTCTGGCATACAGGCTCAACTCAGAGTGAAAAATTGATTGAAATGACCCTCGAATGACTGGAATTCATTCTCTGCTTCCTGGAAGAGTGAGCTGAGTTGAGTTGTACAAAAATAAGGAAAGCTGTGTTTCTGCACACTGGGTATTCACACCTGCACACATTCCTGGTTCCTGCTGGCTCAGGGCTCAAGGGTGATGTGTGAGAGAGGAATTAGCCATCGTGTCCATTAACTCCTGAGGGAATTAGAGTAAATTGTATTACCTTTCTGAATTTCAGTTCCCTCATCTGCTGAGCAAGAGAACTGGGCTGATAAAAAATGTCCTGTGGAAGGGCCTCAGGGGTTGCCCAGAATAGAAAAGGAAGGTCGCTTTGTGGGACCACCTTCAAGACACCCCTGCAGCAATCATAGGAGGCTGTTAAACACAGAACAAACTGAGGGTTGCTGGAGGGGAAGTGGGTGGTAAGTGGGTGATAAGTACTAAGGAGGGCACTTGTTGGGATGAGCACTGGGTGTTGCATATAAGTGATAAATCACTAAATTCTACTCCCGAAACATTTTTATACTATATGTTAACTAACTTGAATTTAAATAAAATTTAAATAAACTCCTATTCCTGACAGTAATACTGACAGACTCATATACTTTCAGAAGCTCCACATTTTGTCTGTTTTCATTGAGGATTCATTTAAGATTTTTTTAAAAGTTTTTAATGTTTATTTTAAGAGAGAGAGACACAGCATGAGCAGAGGAAGTGCAGACAGAGAGAGAGAGGGAGGAGGGAGAGAGATAGACAAACAGACAGAATCTGAAGCAGGCCCCAGACTCTGAGCTGTCAGCACGGAGCCAGACAGAGGGCTCGAACTCAGGAACTGGATCATGACCTAGGCCCAAGTCGGATGCTTAACCAACTGAGCCACCCAGGCACCCGATATTTGTTTTGTTTTGTTTTTTTTAAAGATTGATTCCATGTCTATATAAACTTAAAATATCATGTGATGAGTTAATGATTTCTAAGGTCCTCTTCACCATCTATATGCTATGAAGAAGTTCTGGGGTGAACTGTGATCCTCCCTCAAAGAGATCTATTAAAACTGTGACCTCTGATACCTGAAATGTGGCCCTGTTTGGAATTAGGGTTATCACAGGTGTGATTAGTTAAGATGACGTCATGCTGAAGTGGGGTGCTCCTAATAACACTGTTGGCTTTATAAGAAGACAGCCATGTGAAGACGAGGACACCTAGGAGAATGCCTTGTGATGACAAGGGCAGAGATTAAAGGGATGCAGAGCTAAGCCCAAGTCAAGGGATGAAAAACCTGTCAGCACACTCCCAGAAGCTGGTCAAGAAAAGATTCCTCTGCAGAGGGAAGATGGTCCTGCCAACACCTTGATACCTGGATGTTAGATTTTCAGCCCCCAGTACCATGAAACAACACATCTCTGTTGTTTTAACCCATTCAGTTTGTAGTCCATTGAGATAGCAGCCCTAAGAACCTAACACAGAACAGAACGAGGAAGTGGTAATTCTGCTTCCTGGTGCCCAGCTAAAAAGGAAGTGCTTTAACATGGCCCTCACTCCTTCTTCCTTGTTACATTTACTTCATCGCTCTTCTCTCTTCCTATTTTCCAGCCCACACTACAAGATGGATTGCCAGAAGATAGAAGAAGCCATTTCCATTTTTTTAAAACTCTTCTTCTCAGCATAAGACAATCCGATTAGAGAACTAGATCTATAAATGTGCACACTCCCACACGCGACAAGAGGTTGTGTCATTCTCAAGGCATGTTTTGCAGTCAGCCCCTGCGGCAGAATTCCAGGATTTGATCAGCTCCTGCTAGCTCACCAACTGTTTCTTGATGGTGTCTGCTTTGATGACATCACATGTTTGATAGCCACCCTGGAGAGATACAACAAGTATAAATTCTGTGTTGGAAGGCTCCAGTTTGGAAAGCCCAGGTTCCATGTGGGAAAAATGGCAATGCAACAAAAGTGCCATGTTGCTGGGATGTCAGCCATGGCCTGTTTCTTGTGATTATTTACATAGTGAGGCAGATGGAGGCCCTGATTACGGAACGTGCATACCTACACGCCGATTTGCTCAGTGTAGTCCCAGCACTTAAGTGGGCTAAGGTCTTTTATTCAGATGATTCACTTCCACACGTATATATCCATATTTAGTCAAAAATGTTTATTGAATAACTGATATGTGAGGCTTTATGTGCCAGAGGTATTACAGTAAATAAAACAGAAGACTCCTGTTCACATGGATTACCTATTGACGGAGGCAGTGAGACAATATGCAAAACCAAATAAAAATATACATGGTTTTAAAAAGTGACAGCTATGAGGAACAATTACGCAAGAAAAGGAAATGACAAGTGCCTGAAGTTAGTGGGGTCAGGGGGAGGTTGCAGTTTTAAACAAGGTAGTCGGGAAAGACCTCAATGAGCAAGTCACATTGGGAGCTAATAAGCTTTGCTGTTTTCTGTGCATCAGTGGAAAGAGTAAGGAACGTGGGATCAGAAATCCCAGATTCAAGTCTTATTATGAACTCAATTACGTCCCTGCCAAAATTCTTATCCTGAAGTCCTAATCCCCTAGTCCCTCAGAATGTGATTGTATTTGGAGATAGGACCTTTAGAGAGGCAGCTATGTGAAAATGAGGTCATGAGAGTGGACCCTAATCCAATCTGACAGGTGATGTCAAGCTAGGAAAAGACACTATGGACACAGGTGCACAGAGGAAAGAGCACGGGAGGACACAGCATAAAGTCGGTTTCTGCAGGCAAACGAGAGGCCTTAGGTGAAGGCAAACAAGTGGATGCTTTGATTTTGAGCTTTCCACCTCTAGAACTGTGAGAAATACTATCTGTTGTTTAAGCTACCCCGTCTGTAGCATTTTGCTCAGGTAGCTCCAGCTAACTCATGTAACTATGAACTCTGGCACTTCCCAGACCTCCACACTCGGATGTTGGACCTCATAAACTGAACATGTCCACTAGGAACACTTTACCTCCACCCTCAATAATTCTGAGCTACCCACAGTCTTTCCAATTTCCACTGATTTCAGCTCTAAACTTCTTGTTTCTCAGAACAAAAGTGTTACAGCCATCCGTGGCTCTACTTTTTCTATCAAAGCCTCCATCCAGTGTACCAGGATATTCTGTTGGCTCTATGTTCAAAGCATACCCAGATACAGTTACAACTCACCACCTCTACTGCTCCCATCCTGTTCAAGTCACCAACGTTTCTGAATTTCTGCAAGAAATTGACAAGTCTCCTGGCTTCCATTTATGGCAGCCAGAAACTTTCTTGCAGCCCACCTAAAGCTTCTCTATCCCAACAGCCCCCAACCAGGGCAGACCAGAAGCTTTCCCTGCCTCTGAGTCTCTGTCAAACACAAGAGAATGGGGGCTGGCTCTTTTCCTACACCAAACTCTGATAAAATAAAGAGGCTTGCTTGTTCTTGTTGGAGTGGCCTTCATTTATTTCCACAAAAGTCATGTTTAAAACATTCGATAATGATGCAGGCTAGATTACGAACAAAAGTGAATACTTTTAAACTTTATCTTTGCTTCATAAAACGCTTATTTTGGAGACTACTTTTGTATCAAAATACAAAGAACATCAAGTAGGAGATAACTAAGCAATTATTGGACTAGATGGAATCATCTGAGTTTTTCTTGTATAGTTTCCAGAAACAGCATCATGTTTAATGTTAACCATTTCAACACTCCACTCTTTTCTTTTTCTCTTCATAATAATTTTAATGTTGGTGTAGTTCAAACTTAAATGCACTGGTTCTCTTCTCAGACAAAATCAGCATATTCTATGTTATAACCCTTTTGGACATTTGAAATACTTTGTTAAATTGGTCTTTGCTTTATTTTCTCAATTGGAAAGGATTTGTTTCCTTCATTTATTTCCATGTAATTATTATTTACTAATATAACTTTCCCATGAAACCTGTTTTGGGATCATGGTTGTGTGTGATTTTATCTACTTACCCAAAGGATCCTATAGTTAAACAAGTACAATTACAAGATTTCTCAGAGCCTAATATGGCAATATACAGAGTAAATCCTAATAAGAATGGTCAATTATTAAGAAGTGGAGATATTTACACTATACCGAAGGACACTTTTTCATGTGCAACAGCTTTATGTTACTGTTTCACACGTTCTAATCCTTACCTATTATCATGACACTGGTAACTTTTCCAGGCTCTTCCCACTAAACAAGCCTTATCCCAGGACTGTGTTTGGCTCAGTTCATTGGCTCAGTTCAACTAGGGTTAGTTGAAACCAGAAATCATCCCATCCTCTTGTAAATAGGGACATATTACAAGTAATCATGCGGTGAACAGGGCATTTTTGTGGTCTTATAAACAAATCGATTACTTTTGTCTTTCAGACCTTTAAAAATACATCTCAGATGGATGTGGAGTGGAGAAATATCAGGGCTTGTAACCAATGACATAATTTCTGTACTTCATTTTTCAACTAGACAAGACTTGCTATTTTAACATATTTTAATTAATGCTGAGCCCAAGATATCACTGTACACAGACATGTTTTATATTATGGAATTCTTTAATTTTGATTCAATCACTTTTAGCTACTACAATCTTTGGTTGGTTCTTGCTTATTTGAAACGCATGTCGTTTCACCAACTGCCTCTCTGCATCTCGTCTTATTTCATGTGGAATCTTTTCCTCCATTCTCTTTCTTCCTGAGTAACTAGAACTTGAAGTAAGATGCTCATGCCAAATAAATAGGTGCGTTTTTGTGTCTATTTTCCATTGAACAGGATCAGAATTAAAATAGGTCAATTACTATTAGGTAAACACCTAATCTAGTTCTTATAAAATAATAATCTCTTATTTTTGGATAGTACTTCATAATTTCCCAAGCACATTCAGAGTTATTACTTCACTGGGATGCAATAATTGAGGTTAGAACCTCAGGTTCAGGGTCAAGGTGGATTTGGTGTTTGAATTCAGGATCAGCATTTAGTAGGAGTCTGATTGTTAGAAAGTTACTTAGCTTTTCTTCATTTCAGCGTCCTCGTCTGTAAAATGGAGCTATTAATACACTGCCTCAAATAGTGACATAATACTGAAAGCTTTTGTTCAATATTTAGCACATACTATACTAAGTGTGCAGATATTTTAGGCAGTGGTAGGGTTAACGGCTTCACTTGACCTAAGAGGTACAAATATTACCTCTAAGTATGGGCATTGGTGTTATTCAAGACCAGAGAACTAATTAATGAGTCATACTTAAAACTTGACTTCATTAAACCTACTTTAATGTTCCCAAAACTTCAAAGATAGCAGAATATTTGTTAATATTTTTTCTTATTTTTTGACACCTTACATAATTCCCTCTTGTATTATCCTGATTAATTCATGTTGCAAGAACTTTGACCAACAGCCAGAACAATTAGTTGCATGTATGATATAAATATTTGAAAGACATTTCTTCCTCAAAATATTGTGGGGTCCCTGTAGTTGTTATCTCTGTGTGCTCAATTTCCATGGCCTCTTCTGGAAGCAGCAGCTTGACTTCTGTTTGGAAACCTAGAGCTTCCCTGCAGGTTATCAATACAGTGTCCCACCTTCCAGTGGCACAGGAGTTGAAGAGTGTCTTTGTGACTGGATTGGGTTAAACCCCATCTCTCTAAATCTTGAAAATGATCCAGACAATGAAATCAAGTGACCTGTATTCATCCCCACTTTAGTGCTTTTTAGAGACTCAGGATTACTTCAGACTATCTACATCCTTGAGGATCTACTATTGTAGATCTGTATTGCTACTTGATCTCTATTGTTTCAGAAGCCTGATTCTTCAGGTGTATCCTTGATTTGAGGAGCCACATCTTATCCATCTCTCTTAAAAATAAAAAAAGCTTACTCAGAGATAATTTCTTGTAGAAGAAACTTCAATTCATAGTAGTGAGCTAGTGCCACAAAAAATGTAGCAAAACAACCCCAAAGCCCAGTGGCATACAGTAATTATTTACCATTCATCTATCTGCAGGTCAGCTGGGATTAGACAGATCTGAGCTGGACATAGCCTCAAGCTGCAGGCTGAGTCCAGGTTCGCTCTTATGCATCTCTTACCCTCCTCAGACCAGTGCCCTGTTCTTCTCATTTCAAAAGGCAAGAACTCAAGAGGGCAAGGTCAATCACGCAAGCCCGGTTCAAGCTTCCGCCCTATCCTGTCTGCTAATGTTCCATTGGCTAAAACAGGTCAAGGGGACAAGCTCAAAGTCAAAGGATAAAAAGGTCACTCTACCCACAAAGATGGTGGAGGCGGCAGTGAAAAGTTGCTGAGTAGTGATGTAACCTACCGCTGATAGACTGATTTGTATTAGGAAGTCATCCATTTCTGTTAAGGAGTTTCCTTCTAAAATGCAAATACTATTAGAGAAGAAAAACATAAAGCCTTTCCACTAACAACTTATCTTACCTTTGTTTGTTCAGTTGGCTCGAATGCAGTGTCTACACAAAGCTAAGAAGAAGAATCTCCAGAACTAAACACAGATGGATGCAGGTTACCAAGGGGGACTGGGGTGAGGACAAAGGGAAGTCTAAATTCATAACACAGTATGGAGGGGCATGTGAAAATCCATGTAAGCAAGATCCTCAATTTAGGGCTTAACATTACATGACTCCGTATTATTTTTCTTTCCTTGTGCTCTGCTATAGCTACACTGTCAGTTTGGAGTTGTCATACAAAAGTTTCCAGTTAGTCTTATATATGGGAAACTGAATAGTTTTTTTAATTCTGAATCTGGGAGAGCATATTCCTTTAGGTCATTTCTGGTTTCTAATTTCTGAGTCGTATTTTGGATGAGGTCATCTGAGCTGCCAGGCTGCTCATGTCAAATACACAGAACTATAAGACTCTGAGGTTGAAGGAAGCTTTCTAGGAGTGTTAGTTATTCTATCAGATGGGGTTCAAAGGAGTAAGTAGAGACCATGCCCATTCCTGAAGTTTCAAATTGCCTACAAGTATGCAAGTGTGAATATGTGCGATAGTCTGTGAGCATATGTGGGAAGGCAGAGGAGTGGTTCCTATATAATCTTGTTTGCATATTTTTAAGGATATAATTCAAACATTGCCTTTGGACAGGGCACAGCTCTCCCAAATGTATCAACATCCTTTAATTACACTCTCATGCAGATTAGGTCAAAATAAGGCTTAAAAACCAACTGCTTTCAGAATAAAGCATATTTTCCCCCAGCCTGTTTCAAACAAAATGAATGACATACACCCTCATCAAGAGAGATGATTGACATTACATACTCGATGAAATTTCCCTTTTCAAAATCATGACATTTTATAACATAAAGAGATAGTAATTATATTTTACACTCCCCAAACTTAAAAATTAAAAACAAAGCCCTAGTGGGAAAACAAAAATAATATGTCCTACAAAGAATGCAATTAGGCAGAGTTAGATTAGAGAATCCACTGAGGATAGGCCGCAGGACTGATTATCGTGAATTTAATTTGCTGCTTTTGAGATTTCCCATTGCATTTTAGTTATTCCACAGAGATCAGCTTGCAACAGCTTCATTTTCGAATTGGTACACTTATTTATTTATTATTTTTTGCATCAGGCATAGTAAAAGATCACCACCCACGCCAATTATTAATCTTCTGGCTGCCTTGTCGTTCCCAAAGGGAAAGAAACAATATGGTAACTGACATCTAAATTCTCTTCCCTGGAGAAGATGAAGACCAATTTTTTTTTAATAGGGGTGCTTGATGTTAAGTTGTTTAAGTACTGGGATTTGTGAAGAAGGTCTCAAACCTCGTGGTTCTGACAAAATACCTGTGTGCCTTCTCTCTCTCTTGAAATACCAGAGTTTCAACTAAGGTACTAACAAGCTATACAGAGTCAAGTGAGGTCGTATATATTTTTTTAACAGAACAGCCAGGAGGAATTATGATACGGGGCGAGAGTTTTAAGTTTATGACTACTTTATTTTCTATAAAATTCATGAAGCTCATTGTCCCCTCATCTCACATACTCTGTCTGCTTCATGCCCAAGGGCATGCAGATTTTAGCTTCATTTATATTTTTCTGAGGAAATTTCATCACATTCAAGATATCATGAATGTGTTGTTGCCTTTACATACAGACGCCACTACCCTTGCATGCAGCTTCCAACATTCTCTTGAGTTCTCATTTCTGCAGAGTTCAAGTGCTTTTTCTCATCCCTTATTTTTCTTTATTATTCAGACTTGTTTTTCTTTATTTAAACAATGGAGCTCTGAGCCTTACAAAATGCAGTGTACAACAAAACAAAAATGTACTATATTGCAGTTCAGCAATGGACTCTTCTTACTTGAGGAAGTCCTTTTTGATTTCTCCATCGTACCACCTTTTTTTCTTCATTAATCACACATAGTTATACCCTGAGAAGTAATTTGATAATAAAGTATCAACTGATTTTTATAAGGCACTTTTTTCCTCTGAATTTTGGCTTGGGAAAGAGATTACAAAAATGACAGACTGGCTTCAAGTCTCATGAGCAGAATTCTATAGATGCTAATAGCCAGTCTATCTTCTGTTTCTTTGGTTATCAAAAACTATAGAACTTTTAGGAAACAGAAGGTAAAAGGACAAGAAAATCTGGTTCTGATCATCCTGCTGGTGTTATTTTTCTTACAGTATTGTATCCTGTGTGAAAAGTGACTTAAGACTTCCTCTCCAGAGTCACAAGACTAATTCAACACTGCCAATTTTTCAATCTGAAGAAAATAAGCTGTATTTCTTTTGCTATCATCTTTTTTTAGGCTAAAGGTAAACAAGAAAGGTAATCTAGAAATCTATTACAGCTAGCTACCAGATATAAGGCAATCCTCAGCATAAAGTCAACTTGCTTTTTCCAATAGGTAGTTTTTAAAGTTCTGAGATATCTTTCTATTTTTAACTTTTAAATGACTGCCTTATACATATTTAAATCAATTCTAGAATATCATATGTTAATTCTAAATTATTGCTTTTATAACCTCACATTTTATAAAATGAGTTTATTCAATCTCTTCCTAGTGACCTTCAACACGAGTATCCCTGTCATCACCAGAGTTACTTTTTGAGTCATCTAAGGCAGTTTTCGGACCACCTGTTTCTCTGTAAGTTGTTCAAGACTTCGAAATATGTATGAGACTATCTCTGCAGATTTTATCCCAAGCCACAGGTTTTCATTTGCATAATCTGAGAAGAATTGGTTTCTTGTTCATACTCTAGGTATAAAGTCATGCTCTCCAATTACTGGATGGCCTTTTAAGCAATCTAAAAAAGATTGTTTACAAGAAGTAACCAACACTTGCCCTTATGAGGGCATACCTGCCAGAACAATGATTAAACCTGTGTTAATTGTCTATGTCTTCTCTACCTTGTTAATGAGTCTGTCTTGCGACCTCTGTGAGCTTTTTCCAACTGGCATCAATTGAGGTTGTTTTGGGCTAATGTGTATCTTGAAACGGTTCTTTGATCCAAAAAAAGTAATTGAGAATGGTTGTAAACAGAATAATGTCTCCTCCCCCAAAGATATCCATGTCCTAATGCCCAGAACTTGTGAATAGGTTAGTTTATTTGGCAAAAGAGAAGCAAGGTTGCAGATAGAATTAAAATTGCTCATCACTTGACCTTAAAATGGAGAGATGATCCTAGCTTACATTGGCAGGCCCAAATAATCACAATGATCCTTGAACGTGAAACAGTAAGGCTGACAGATTATTCCCGACGGAGTTGACGGAAAAAGAAGCTAGAGAGATTTGAAACATGACAGGCACTCTGGAATGCCCTTGTGAACTTTGAGGACAGAAGAAGGTGGTCATCAGTGGTGGCAAGAGAATAGCTTCTAGAAGCTGGAAACAGTGCTCAGGTGACAGCTAGCAAAGAAACAGGGATCTCAGTCCTATAACCCCAAGGAGCGGACCGCCAACAACCTGAGAGAACCAAAGAATAGATTCTTCCCAGGAGCTTCCAGAGAGAGGGAGATATATTCATTTTTCTAGGATCTAATTGTTCTACTACTCAAGGATTTGGGCCAAGGTGCTGAATTGTAAAGTTTTTGCCACAATGCTATCTTTACCTAAGAATAACATAATATCTTATCATAATTATTTCCTATCACTTTAAAATAGGCAAAATCATTTCTTTGTATGCTTTTGAATTATTTGAAATACACAGAGTAAAAAAAAAAAAAAAAAAAAAAAAGGCCAGGCATGCTGAGGAAAAGCCCGTGACTCGCATGGTCCCAGTGTGGGAGGCAGAGTGCGTGGGGAGCAGCGTTGGGGGAGCCGGGACAGGTGGTGGGGTCTGGGTCATGGTGAATCCTGGAAATCATTTTTGGGGGATTGAAACTTTTCATAAAGAGATCCATTCAAGGACTCTCTGCAAGGGAAGGATATGGTCCTATCTGAGTTGAGAAGAATCATGCTGGAAGATGTAATGAGGTTAAAACTATTACCGTAGTCTCAACTCCTCAGGGAAACCAAAACACTGGTAGGTAAGGGGATAGACGAACCATAGTAACAACATTCGTAAATGTACATGTAATATTTTATCATGATCCTCGCAATGATATCCAATGTAATTAGCTGAGCAAACTGAAACTGTGGAAAGTAATGGGACTCCTCCCACCCCCAGGTCATGGGGTCAAGGGTCAGAGTGCTAGCACCACCCTTGTGAAACAAATTCATTCTTTCTGTATTCATGGGATAGGCCTTTGTGCTTCCATCATCAGCTTATCTATAAAAGAGTCAGTGATCATGTCATAACCCCAAAGATTCTAAGAGATCAAAACCATGCAGAAGCTCGGAGCTCCATTTATTAATATCAGTAAGGTGCTTTAGAACCCAGAGTTGCAAAATTAGTCTTCCTGCTCCTGACAAGTGCTCTGACTGTGTTAACTAAAATTCATAAATATGAAAATAAGGATTGGATTTTATACATAATAGGAAAAAAAGTAATCAAGTCTGATTTCTTGGAAATAATATAATGAGTGACTATTTACTGAGCACTTATGTTGTGGCAGGTTAAACACTACTACTCTTAACATTGAGAGAATGAAAGGACATTGCTGTCCCATTTTACTGGAGGAGAACATAGGTCCAAACAGTTAAGTTGTGGCCAAGACGACTCATGAAGTAAGAGTCAGGGTTTGAGTTTAGGAATTTTTATCTTTTTGGTGATTTACATGAGGACTTATAACACAGAAGGAGGTCTCAGATATTCAGCATAAATCAAATCTGTTGAGCTCTTTGAAAAACCTAAGCAAGTACATCAATCTAGAAAACTGTCTAACTTTCTAGATAAATGTTTCCTAATTTGTGTCAAATTCTGAGAAAAAAGTATGTTACTCTGGACATATAAGAAGTATCATAAGAAGAGAAGAATTCATCCTTGAGCCTTGTTACCCTCCTGGACTTGGGGGCTTGGTGCTGGGAATGTGGTATTATCTTGGGTAATAAAAATTGTTTTTGGCCCCAATCAAGAGTGATCTGCTCTACCTCCAGGCACAAGTCTTCCATAGCAATGCTCCTGTGTTGTAGGGCTTGGATTCTTCCTTTTTTTTTTTTTTTTTTTAATCTCTTCACCTTTTCTTTCCTTCCTGATCTGAGGGATTCTTTGGTAAAATAGGAAAAAAAAAATTGAGCAATCTTTTAGCCAGGAAACAAACTAAAGTTATGCTAAAGAATACAGTCATTATTTGTAAAGTTCATTACTATTCTAGGTAGCTGCTTTACTACAAAACACCCGAAAGACATAAGCTTCTGGCTGATAGACTCATGTAAACACCATGAAGTGGGACGGGATGGGGGAAGGGACAGAGATAAAGGACCCCTATGGGGCCAACTGCAGTGGATGGTCAAGGGACCATATGGTGACCTGAGTGAAAGTATAACATTATTTGCCACACATTCTAAACTGTGTTTTGTTAGTACCATGGAGGGAACACAGTTTTCTTTTTGACAGAGATTACACCTTGTAATACTGCAGAAGAGTAACAAATATTTAAGATTCCAGGAATGGATGAGTTCATTCTCAAGAACCGCTTTGTTGATTCAATGGCACACTAAATTCAAAACCGTGGAAACTTTCATCATTAAAAACTCTGGTGAAAGACAACTTTCGACCTTGTCAAGGTAAAACAGAGGGTTGTGTTTTTCCCCTTGTTCTGATTACTTCAAAAGGACACCAACATTACAGACAGCCCTTAAACCTGATCTATTAACTGTCCGAGTGAGCATAACGGCCCAGTAAACAGTGTCTCAGACAGCCTGCTTTCCACTGTGTGTTCTCTGTGGCTGGTCAAAAGGGACCGTTGGGGCTGAGGAGTCACACTGAGAAGAAAGTAATACAGGCTGCTAATAGGACACTGTTGAAAAGACAACAAAGAAAATGTCAGGTGCTGAATTTTATTTGTGTATCAATCATTTCAAAAACAGGTGCTGTTTTATTCCTGTTCACTCACCTACTCTTTCTTTAATGGTTGCCATTTTTTTGACCATATATTCAATTTTCCCCCCACTCTGGGGGGAGCATTTTAATTATCTCACCTTACCCCACCCCCAGTTTACTAAAGATGGGTTCAAGATGTGAGAGATAAAATTATAGTCGTTTCGTGCTATTAACATTGGTGCTAGGATGCCTACAACAGCAAATGTTACAAAGAACCTAAGTTCTCCTGCAACACATTTGCAAAAGCTCCTTTGCTCCTCTGGTCTGAAGATGTCAAATGTGCTTATCTCTGGGGCTAACTCTCATTAATTGGGCCTTATCATCTGAAATATTGTGTTAAGTAGGATTCTAAATCTCAGTCTGTATTCAGCAGCAAAACAGCCTTGATTAAGGCCTGGGTGCTTAAACGAGGTAGAGCTATACTGATGGAGACAGTGGCCATCGAGGACTTAACAGAACCAGAGACAGAATTTAAGTACATGCCTGAGTTCTTTACACCAACCAAAATGGCATATAGATAGGATGAACCTGTGAGTAATTTTTTTTATTAATTCTAGTTTACCATCATTGCTGATTTCAACTTCTCCACCATTAGATAGTTCTTCTTTTGGTTTATAACTCTTATTAAAATATTCTGAGAAGGAGATCCTTCAACACCTTTATACCCTTCGGAGACGTCATTTGCTATGATAATATATAAAAGACTGAGAGCAAAGGTCTCTTTGTCTGAGAAAGAAGGTGTACATCGGTAACTTGATTCTACCTTCCATAGTATGTAGGAGGGAGATGGGAAATGTATGGCTTGGGAAGGAAGGAATGTGGGGCTATGATCTTATTTGGAATCTTGGTCCACCTTGAACATTCCCAGAATGCTTCAGTCTCATACTTCTTTTTCTGCATGTAGAACTTTTCTACTATTTCCATGGCTCACTCCCTTACGTCTTTTATACCTCCATGTCTAAGTATCACATTATCAGACTGATCCTCTCTCATCCTATTTAATAAGAGTACATTCCCTCCTGTCCCTCTGTCCTCTTACTCTAACATGGTTTATTCACAGCATGCATCCCCTTACCATTACAAATTGTTTGTGGTTGTATTTCTACAACACACCATCTGACACAGAATTTCACCTTTGTGATCAACAATGTACTTGCTTTCTCTCCCACTGCTAGATTCCAAATTCTATCATGAGCATAGTCTGTTTTGTTCCTGGCCTATTTCTGAGCCCAAAGAATAGTCTTGGCACATAGTAGGCCTGCAAATAAAAATGTGTTGACTCAGTTTGAAGTGATATTAACATTTCAATCAATTTAGCTTTCAACTTCTGACACTGTTGTTGTACAAATAGAGCCAATGGGCCATATCTAGCCCAAAGACTGTAAATAAAAATTTTTTGGAACACACTCATTTCTTATTTACTTACATATTGTCTGTAGCTGTTTTCACATTACAAGATCAGAGCTGAGGAGCTGCAACAGAGACTGCATGGCCTGTTTAGCCTAAAATATCTCCCTTTTAACCCTATGTAAAGGTTTCCTGATCTCCAGCTAAAGGGCAGGACCAGGAATGAACGTAATCAATGGCAGCCAGAGTTATCTTTCTGTAACTGACCAAGAGGATCTGCCAGAGTTTAATTGATAGTGAGGGGTCCCTGGCTGGCTCAGTCAGTTAAGCTTTCGACTTCAGCTCGGGTCATGATCTCACAGTTTGTGGGTTTGAGCCCCGCATTGGGTTCTGTGCTGACTGCTCAGAGCCTGGAGCCTGCTTCAGATTCTGTACCTCCCTTTCTCTCTGTCCCTCCCCTACTCATGCTCTGTCTCTCTCTCTCTCTCTCTCAAAAATAAACATTTAAAAAAAGAAAAAAGAAAAATGAATGGATAGTGGATGGCTAACAGTCACTTCTCAACACCTCTAGCAGGCCTCAAGTGCAAATTTATGAGCAAATTCTGTATTCATTCCACAAATTTTTCTTGTGTAGCTACAATGTGCCAAGCTCTTTCAACGCCCTGTAATACATCATGAAGAAACACATCATGAAGAAACACAGAAGTCTTTACCCCTTGAAAATGTATGTTCCAGCAGCAGAGACAGACAATAACCAATGAAAACACTAAGTAAGTGAAGGACATGGTACCTAAGAAGTAAGGGCTATGGATGGAGAAGGGCGGGGGCAAGGAGAAGGTATATAAATTTAGATAACATGTAGGACATGCTGAGAAGACAACATTTAAGCCAACACTTGAAAAGGGTAATCACCCAGCTACAGGAATCACTTCTGGAAAATATTAAAGGCAAATAGAAAAACCAGTGCAAAAAGTCCAGGGCAGAAGTGAGCTTGCAGTTTTGAGGGACAGCCAGGAAGCCCCTGAGAATGAAAAAAAGGAAAGGAATAGATTGGGTGTCCACAGTGAGAACATTCTGTTTTAATCAAAAACTCTAATTGGGAGGGAAATACAATTTAACAGGCTATGGACAAACTCCCTTGGGGCATTTAATTTTGTCAAACAAGATACTGTAGAATAATTGTTAAATTAGTATATTTTATTGGCTCAAATTAATTAGCTTTCCCCACATTTCCAAATGCCAGACTTTGACCCATTTATCTGGAATCTCCAAGCTGAATATCCCTTGACCTTTTGATTTCCTATGCCACTCATCCTTGAATTTCCTCTAGAGAGTTCCTGCCCAAAAAGGAAACATCCACCCTGAAGAGTAGAGTGGTCTCTACAATCAAACTGCTGGATACTGACTCCACGAACCTCCTCCAAGTCACAGAGGCTTTCTCCCTGAGCCTCCATTTTCCCATCAGTTAAATGGATAGAATGACAGTGCCTATCTCACAGGGTTAACACTGCCGGGCACAATGTGAGTTAGCACTCAGGCAAACCTTGTAAGCATTTATATAGATGTTAGCAGTTATTATTTTTTTATAATATTTTAATGTTTATTTGCTTATGAGACAGAGAGAGAGAGAGAAAGAGGCAGGAGGACTGGTGGGGGAGGGGTAGAGAGACAGGGAGACATGAATTCAGAAGCAGGCTCAAGGCTCTGAGCTGTCACAGCACAGAACCCAAAGTGGGGCTCAAACGCACGAGCCCAGCCATGTGATCATGACCTAGCTGAAGTCAGATGCTCAACTGACTGAGCCACCCAGGTGCCCCTCCATGTTAGCAGTTATTATGACGTACCCTACCTGTTCTCGCCTCCAACCCCTCCAGCGCTGATGAGAATTCCTTCTCTCCTGAGGCAGCTTTGGCTTCTTTGGTTAAGATATTAAGCCCAAATCCACCTGCCTGCAATTTGTAGTACTAACCCTGGTTCTATCCGGTAAGGTCAAATAGATCCCATCCATCTCCCACCTGAAAGCCCTTTGGTGATTAAAGGTAATCACTACATCCCTCTCAAGTCTGTCTGTTCCTTCAGCCAAGCCTCATTTCACTCAGTGGTTTTCCTTTCCCCTCACCACACTAGCTTGCACATTTGACCTTGCTCCATTTGCCTTAAATCTATCTTAAATTACATTTACACTTCTTCCCAACCACTCTCCTTACCTGCCTTTCGATTTACTTAATTCCATTTTTACTGTGGCATGACCAGGTTTATAACACGTGCATGCTGTCCTCTAACCCTAACGCCTACGGCTGGTTAGCTTTAATTCCTTTCTATACTATAAACACCTGAGCTCTGGTTTGACCAGCATGAAGGGTGGGGCTGGGAATTGGGCTTCCTCTGTCCTGATCTTAAACCTCATCAATAGCCCAGTTTTTGCTGTCTTCCTAACTCATGTTGAACTGAAGGTCAACCAACAGATCTCCCACAGCTCACTTCACACAGACTGTTTCTGGGCCACATGGGCCTGCCCTGACATTTGTAGAGTAAGCTGGTCTCTTGCCCCTAAAATAGGACCTTACTTTTGCTTTCCCCGCTGAAACCAACTGCATTGGCTTTCATTTGTCTTTGCTCGGCTTATCGTGATCTGTTGGTGTCGCTGCTACCTGGGAACATTTCAATGGGATGGTTTCTCCATCCTCATTTAAGTTATCGATTAAAATATTGAGCACCGAGGGACTAAAGACAGCCTGGCGATGTGCCCCTAGATAGCTCCCATAGGGTAAGATAATTCTGACAGTAACTCACACAGATTACATACTATAGTCTTGACTGCCCTCTGACCATGGGGGTTTTGTGAGGAATTTTTCCAACTCCTTGGTCCACTCTAGATGCACAACATCTATAGCATTTTATGATTTATTAATCAGGTGTACACCTGATATAAATGGAAAATGACAAAATGCTGATTAGGCTTGTTTGCCAAACACCCATTTAAAAAAAATCACCAGGTGCTGTCTCTTGCTTAAAACCATTCAATGCACTTTCTGACAGAAACGGTAATAACTATCGAATATTTTATGTGTTCCTTTACATTTTGGAGATCTCTTGTCATTAGGCAGGGCCTGGTAACCTGTTCTGGGAAGGAAATAAGAAAGGAAGTGACATGTCAGTGTGACTGAACAGTGACAGTTCCACAGATGCGATTCCACAGTTTCTTTTTGCCCCTGCCTCAGTGCTGGCTAAGGAGATAGCAAAGCCTGCACTGCCTGGGATCCTGAATAACTGCATACAGCATCCTGTTTGTACACGTGGATCATGTATACAGTGTGCGTAACAATATATGTTCCCATGTTAAATCACAAAGATTTGGAGAGTCATTTGTTATCACAGCATAACCTAGACCATTCTGACTCATTCCTTTCTCCTGCTCTGAGAGCAAAGCTCAGACTCCTACAGTGCACTGGTAGACCTGGGTGTTTAGACATCTGCTTCACCGGCCCTCCGTGTCACTTCCATGTTGCTTCTCTAGCTGCACTGAACTGACCACTGGTCCGGGCGTGTGCCACACTCTTCCTAGACTTGAGGCCTTCATGCATGTTCAGCCCTGAGGATCCACGTTTCCTCCACCTCAAATGCTCTTCTCTTCCCTCTGGACTTATTTTGCCCACTTTCCCTTCAGATCCTCACTTAAGTACCACAACCTCAGGAAACATTCCTTGACTCTCACAAACTCTGTTAGAACCCCCATTATACCTTTCATAGCATCCTGTTTCTCTTTCACAGCACTTTGCAATCTTGCAGCTAGTCAATGTGCAACATTTTAATATCCATTTTCTTTGCTAGAATGTAAGCCCCTTGAAGCAGGGGCTTTATTTAATTTGTCAGTGTCACCTCAGCACCTCCTACAAGTACATGGTCAAAGCCCTCCAATTTTTGACCGCAACTGGATATTCCCTGTCCAAGTTGAAAAAAAAAACCTGAAAGATTTTACTCGTGTTCTTAAATTCCTTCCAGTTCAGTTATGTGATTTCTTTTGATCTCAGAAAACCAAGCCACTTAATATTATGCTTGAAATAGAATTAACTTCCTTAAATTTATTTATTGGGCTGCTACATGATGTCAAACAAAGGCAGAAAATGGGTTAAAAGGGCAAAAAAGAAGAACCTCAGTACTCAGCTGCACACCACCATCATGAGAAAGGTGAAAATTTAAGTAACCGGTGAACTGTGGAGTTCTGTGTCCCCAGGATGGGCAGCTCTGTCTGAGCCCAGGTGCCACGAAGAGGGGGGATATTTAAAGCCAGCTGTAGGTGCCAAGGGTAATCACCACCCTTCCTGTGGCTGGGCACCAAGTTCCTATCACAGATTTGCCTGTTATCTGCGGCCATGAGTGGATCACTCTCAGTTCATATCACCTATGAAAAACAAGAGCTGCTCCCATAGTGCTTGGTGTGGTGATGGGGCGTAAAGGCTTATAACAACCGTGACTAAATTATTGATTGTGCTCTGTAGAGTCAATAAAACTGGGGGGGTTTTTTGTTTACTTAAAAAAATTTGTATTTATAATTTTTAAAAATTCTTATTTACTTATTTTTGAGAGAGAGTGAGCATGAACGGAGGAGGAGCAGAGAGAGAGGGAGACACAATCCAAAGCACGCTCCAGGCTCTGAGCCGTCAGCACAGAGGCCGACACGGGGCTCAAACCCATGAACTGTGAGATCATGACCTGAGCCAAAGTCAGACAGTCAACCACTGAGCCACCCAGGTGCCCCTGTTTGTGTTTTTTAGAGAGAGAGAGTGCAAATGGACGAAAGGCAGAGGGAGAGAGACAGAGAATCCCAAGCAGGCTCCACGCTGTAAGCCTCTCCTGGGGCTCCATCCAACAACCTGTGAGGTCATGACCTGAGCCAAAAACAACAGCTGGACGCTCAATCAACTGAGCCACCCAGCTGTCCCTAAAACCAAAAAACAGTTTTTTCATCATTTAGCGTAGCTGTTACCCTGATTTGAAATCCCTCACTCAAATCTAACTTAAGCATCTCACATTAACTCCAACTTAAGCAGGAAGGTTTCAAGGCCCAAAGTGAACTTTGTGTATGATATTAAACTCAACCAGCATCTGAACATGCATGTCTGCCTCTGTCAGGAATGGGGGTCATATTTGTTTGGGTTCCTGTGCCACACACTGGGAAGCACATGATATTAGGTGTAATGCAGTTTTACATGTTTCCAGCACCGGGGGGCCACACAGATATATGCGTGTATATATATGACATAAATATAATGTATTTTTAAATTCGTATTTTATATTTAAATTTCTAAATGTTAAATATATATTAATTTTAATCTTTTTATATATACACATATTTTAACATACTTCCAAGCCTTTTTTTAATTTTAAGAGGTGGGAAAAATTCTAAGCACTAACACTTCTAAAATGAAAAAAATAGGGGCGCCTGGGTGGCTTAGTCGGATAAGCGTCCGACTTTCANAATTGAAACTATTCATGGGCGCTTGGGTGGCCCATTCAGTGAAGCGTCCAACTTCAGATCAGGTCATGATCTGGCGGTCCATGGGTTCTAGCCCCACATCAGGCTCTGTGCTGACAGTGCCAAGCCTGCTTGGAATTCTCTCTATCCCTCTCTTTTTGCCCCTTCCCTGCTTGCTTCCTCTCTCTCTCTCTCAAAATAAATAAACAAACATTTTTTAAAAAATAAATAAAATGAAAAGTCTATTAAAAAAGAAACTTGAGGGGCACCTAAGTGGCTCAGTCAGTTGAGTGCCTGACTTTGGCTTAGGTCATGAACTCACAGTTTGTGGGTTTGAGCCCCACATAGGGCCCACTTCGGCTCCTCTGCCTCCTTCTATCTTTGCCACGCCCCCTTCTCTGAAAAATAAACATTTTTTTAAAAAATTAGAAACCTGATCCAAATATCAAAAGCTTACTCTCCACTTGGGAAAATAGGGTTTGCGTTCCCTGCATGTCAACTCCACTCCTGGCTGAAAAAAACCCACCAAGTGCAGTTTTACTTTTTGAGGGGTCAAGTCAATATCAACACGACATCTACTCTGCTCTGCTTTTAACAAGTTCTACCATGTACTCTACACTATGCTTGGCCTTCAGGTCCACAAAGAGACTCACTGTCCTCAAGGGCTCTCAACTGAGAACATGAATGTGACCACAGGACAGTTGCAGAGCCCTGTGCTGTGAGAAGCCACAGGGAATGCTGGGATATGGAGTACTGGCTTTTACCCAACATAGGCAAGAACAGCTTCTTGAAGGAGGTGACAACAAAAATTAATCTGGAATTTCAAAAGGCATATGAAGTCAACACGTCTTAAAATATTTTCAGACAATTTCACTCACTGATTGCACTTTAAATTTTGTATTGTTCAATGGACATAGTGATGCATTTAACTGCCTTCTTAAAGACTGTGAGGACAATTATAAAAAAAAAGTCCATATACTGCTTCCATTAGGTAATTCCCACCACTGCCTCTGAAGTCATTTTACCCAATTCCTTAGAAAGTCAAATGTCAGCAGCAGCTAAGGAACCTCGCAAGTACTTGTTGCTGATGAAAATTTAAATGCAATTTCCTCCTTTCTTCTTAAATACATTTGGAGTGGATTTGAAAAATATAGACTCTTAAAGAGAGAGAAAGTGACTACATTTCCACGTGTAATGTGTAGCAAGGTGAGGATCACAGAGAAACGCCGCATTACCACCTTTTACAATAATATTTAAGGAGGTCAGGAGAAACAATGGAGTTTCCCTGTCTGTATACATAGAGGTTCAATTCTCATTTGAAACCTTTTATCGTTAGAAGAAAGGGATACAGTTCTATTTGCTCTCTAATTTTGTCTATTTTAAATTCAATTCCATATTTCTCTTTCTTGTGAACTGCAAATTTCCCTTCTATTTTATGAGACTTTTAGAACTGTCACACAAGCTCAAGAACATGAAATGGAATTATCGTACAGAGATCATGTATGTGCAAAATGTATGTGTACACACACATGCTTGTATATGCCTCCTCCTTTGTGGTGACTGATTTATGTCTGAGTTAATTTAGAAATGAACAAACTGCAATCTGGAATTCTGACAGATGATGTGTTTCCAGGTTTCTTATGTTTAAGATCGAAGAATAATGACTATTGATCTTTGGTCTACATCATAAAAAGAAATGCACTTTATCCATTGGTTCATGATTAACGGTCCTCACATAATAATAGCCAGTATAACTCAAAGTGCAAATTGATATTAAAAGGGCAGGAGCAAAAGATCATAAAATATAATTACAATAGAAATGAATGAAAGCACATCTACTGGGTGAGAGGCAGAGAGAAAGGAAGGATCTATTATGTGTGAGGCTTTATGATAAATGGCAACAAGGAAAGCTTTATTGAAGACCTGGGAGAGCTTTAATAGCTACAAAAAAATATAAAAGGATGAATTCAAAGTTTTACACTACTTGTGTGGTACTCAGCTACCCTTTAGAAGCCAATTCAGCTGGTTGGGGACCACAGACAGAGCAATCAAATGACTCCGTGCACATGCACACACACACACACACACACACACACTAATTATCCCAGTCTGCATCTCGATTTGAAAGTCTCACCATTAGCATTGCTCTTTCAGTTGTTATTTTGATGTCATTTACTTTTAAACCTGGTTAAAGGCTAAGGCATCAAGTTTCTTGAGGAATACACAAGTTAAGTAGGGAATGCATTAACAAAGGTGAGTTCATTTAATTTGCTTTTGGTACTTTGAGACAACTAGCAGACAACCAGCACCAAGGAAATGAGACATGAAATAGGTCCGTTTTGTTGGAAGCCAAAAAGCAGAATGGGTTAGACCAGCTGTACAATACCTAGTGGTGGGAAAGCCGGTGCATGGCAGTTCTGAGCCCTGAGATGCTGACAGCTGGGGTGGGGGGCAGGGATGAGGAAAGGCAGCAGCAGTAATGGCACAATTTGCTGGGCATTCTTTACAGTACTTCAGATGTGTCAACTCATTTGGTTCCCCAAACAAACTTAAGCAGTGTAAACACTTAATCCCCATTTTACCTATGAACACACACACAATCACCTCAAAAAGTGGTGCTACTGGTGCCAAGGAGTGCCTCTGGTGTCCCTGTGATCCACCTCGAGTCTGACTCATACTCTTGTTCACTGCCTCTCTGGGAGGAACAGGTGTAGACAGGGACTGGGAACACCTCAACACTCCTGAGGGTTCAAATCTCAGAACTGCTACCAATGAACTCTATGGCTTTCGTCACTTATTGACCTAGCTCAGCTTCAATTTTCTTATCAGTAAATTAGGATTAACAACACACCTCATGATGTAATTTTAATATTTAAATGGGAATGTTACATGTAGGAGCTCTGTGACCCAGGGACCCTACCTAGGACATGCACAATAAATCCCTAATAACACTGACAATACCAAAGCAAAGAGGTTGTGTATAGTGTTGGTTTGGTCAGAAAAGCATAGCTTCTGGGGGTGCTATAAAACAAGGGATTTCTTATCGCATTAGCCCTTCCTCCTTGTGGGAGCTAGTGGGGAAACCTAGGCAGGCTGTGGTCTCTGCCTAGTGTTGAGCCCAGCATCACTACAGGTGATGAGACTGGCAGTCAGGAAGGAGAAAGGGACACAAATGAGTGAAAGAATGACATGGACCCCATATGGGCAAGTAGAACCCATGTCCACCATCTCAATGCCTCCCCCCCTTGATAGGGCAGGTGATCTGCAAAAGGAACTGGTGCTGTCTGCAATTGGCCCTGGGCTCAGGGAAGCTGCCAGAGGAGCTGTGGTCCAGGTCTTGCCTTGAGGCAAATACAAACTCAAGCAACAAAGTATGCAGGCTTCACAGCTTTTGGTACCTGACCCTCACCTTCAGAGTATAAGGATATGTCTGCAGCATCACATTTACCTTCCAAATATTGTGCAAAATTTCTCTTGTGGTTAAACTTTACAACATGGCAGAGGGAATCCTGGAAAAGGAGCTCTGGATTAGCCAAACTGACACCATACAAAGCCCATGCACCAGGATCACATACCTTATTTTCTCAATATTGGTTAGTTCCTTTATATTTTAAAATAATGGCTCTAGCTCTAAAACAACATTCTGACTCTCATTTGGACCCACTTCATGGCAGGCACCATTAATTTAGACCTATATACATTTCCTTATCTGTACCTCTGGAGTCAAAGAGCAGGCTTCTTACTAGCTTTGCTACAATAACCCCCACCGCGGTGCCATGTTCTTCAGTGCTAAGCATTTCTGCTTCCAACACACCAGGTTTACTGACCACTCCTCTGTCCACTCCATGGATTCCCATTATAAGATGACTGATTCCAAAGTCCTTAAGCTCTTCCTTCTCCTCTACTCCTAACTTGTTCATGCAGATTTAGATTTCATTAGCTTTGTGTCTCCCCACCATTCTGCTCAACTTTTCATGTTGCTCTTCCAAATCATATTGTAGTTGCCAGTAGGTGTGTCATCTATTAGACAAGAAGTTACTTATGGTTAGGGACTGGTCCAGTAAATGGTGGAATATACAAATAAATAAAAAATAAAAATTGTGTATGTTGTTTTTTTCATTCACTTTCATGGACTGACCCAGTTGTCTTACAAATTTATATTGATAGAGTTGACTTCTATGGGTCAAGTACTCTATCTACCATAAAGGAACAAAACAGTCATGATCCCAACCATTGTGGAGCTAACATTCTAGTCAGGAGTCAAATATTAAATAAAAGGACATGTGAATCAACATGTAATCAGTCATCATAATTAGGGGCTGAGAGTAAAAATAAGACAATTCCTACTCTTATTAAATTAATGTATTTTCAGAATGACTGATTGTGTCAAGAAACTTAATTTGTGCACATAAGAAAGCAATGTGAATTAACCCAATGGAGAATAGACAAATAAATGATGCCTTGTAAGCACAATGCTTGAAATAATTGAAGGAACCAATTCAATTCATCATTTATCAGTTGTACAGCATCCTGCCAGGCACTGAGTGAGTGCTCTTCCCCCCCAATTACCAGTACGCTTCAAAAAATACAAGCATAGGCTCCATAGCTGTGTGGTCTGCCTGCCTTGAGAATGTTGCCCTTAGAGAGTGTTTATCTTTGGAGAGAAAATCAACTCCCAAAGATCAAGACCAAGATGCAAGACTTCAGGAGAGTTCTTAATGAGACAAAAGACTCTCACTAAGTACATAAGATATCAAACTCTTCAGACAACAATTTGATAAAACAAAGGTTGAGTTTAGGGCATTGAATTTTAATAATGGGATGTTAATCATTTATTTTGTATCCAGCACATAAAATTCCCAGATGCCAACTCCAGTGCCAAAAATGGACATGTGGAGAACAGCAGGTATGAAATGATAAATCTTGTGATTTATCGGCCTTGCTTGCTGAAAGCCTCTGATGATTCATTTCATCACTGTGGAGCAATTTCCCCAACAAAACATGTCCTTCCCATCCCTTAATCCGAGCGACTCATTTGCTATTCACTTTGCTTGTCTTTCCGTATGGTCTTTGTCAAAGCTTCCCTCTTAAGAATTTCCTCCTTATAAACACCGCACCTTTGATCACCGCCAAAACACATGAAAAATTATGAGAGGTAAGAACAAAGAGGAGGCTTTTCAAGACCTTCCCAACCATCTGATCTCTTTGTTGATTACACCTGTTTGGGAGTTTTTTCATGTCATATTCTTATTCCAGGCTGTCATAGGTTAGACAAGGTATTAAAAATGCATGTGAACTTTCTCCAAACATAAGTTTTTATATATTATGCCATGTTTAGTAACATAAATGGATTTCAATTAATATAATGGAAAATACAGTTGATATTCAATGCCATTTATGTTTATTCAGCTATTCAGTTATTCTTTCATTGATACATTTATTCCATAGGGATATTCAGTACATTTTAGGTAACAGATATTAGCCATTTAGTGGTGAGCGAGATGGGTCTGGCTTCTGCTATCATAGTAGTACAGTTCTGAAGGAACTGACACAACTTAACACAATACACTCTGTGCCTCTGTACTTGAGTGTGCTCTCATGCCCTCATGCACATGTGCACACGCGCATATGTGTGATATGGACACAATAATATCACAAAAAATGTCTAATGTCATGCCTCTGAGCATGTCACATTAGAAGTATAATTTAAGTCATGAGAAGAAGCCAGCCCTGCAAAGATCCAGGAAAGGAAACATTATTCTAGGTTAGAGGAGCAATAAGTACAAAGGTCTTGGGCAAGAGTGGGTTTGGCAGTCCTGAAGACCCAAAGGAAATCCAAAATGATAGAAGTGGAGACAAAGTTGCAAAATTTGGTACAAGATGAAGGCAGAAATGTGGGCAGGAGTGAGATCAAAGAGGATTTATTTGTATCAGGGTTTCTTCATTTCAGGTACTGCAGGTCTCAGGATTTTGAAGATCCACTAAGCCATTAATATTTGCAGTAAAATTTCCTTCATTTATGCATCTGTGCATTACCAAAGTAGTCTGACACTCAAGGAAGTCTAGGAATTAAGACCTGGCCTATGGAATATTGATAAAGTCTAAAAACTGGTCTAATGTGATTTTAATTAAAAAAAATATTGGGTAGATACATCATCTATTAATGATTAACTTCTTTTAAAGGCTCATGATACCTTATATCACCGATTTAAAAATCTTGGTAATTCCAATCCTCAATGGTTCATCCAGCTGCTGTTTCAGGTTTTATACTTTTCAGGAAAGAAAATGGAAGTGTTTCATTAAATCATGCCAAGGTTCATAGAGTTAAACTTTTTTGAGAGGAAGGATAAAACTGGATTAGGAATTGTTTTCATTCTTCTTGAACTCTACATTAAGTGAACACTGCCTGGGATGGATATGATAGATAATTTTTAGCCCTTGATAATAACTAAAAAATGTAAACCCTTTCCATCATCATTTTTCACCCGTGTTTGATAACTATTGTGTGAGAACAATGGAAGCAGATATATGATACTGTATTCAATATCCCAAAGAGATGATGAATGATAACACTTAAAGTTTAAAAGAAAAATGGCCCAATTTTAAGTGTCCTTTCTGGAAGTTCTATGACTGTTTTGGGAAAACTTGCTAAAAATACTAAGGCAGTAGAGACAAGAATGAAAAGAGTAAAATATAGCCTCCGTCCTTTTTTTTATGTTAAGGATAGTGTTTAACATACATCATTTTGACAAAGCTGACTTACTTATTAAATAAAACTTAAGATCATTAAATAGCTTTCCAGATGCTGTGTCCATGAATAGTGGATTCTGAGAAAGTTCATTACATGAATCAAAATATTGAAAAATATCACTTTAAACGTGATAAATGTCTTTGTCTGCTTTGCCTCATAACTTTGACTGAAATGACCTGACACATGAATAAATATTTATATCAGCTTTTATACTAAAAAAGAAAAGCTGAAAATGTTGTGTTGCAATTACTCATGGGTATTTGCCTGATGATTATTTGTCTCTAGTAGAAAGCATATTCTAAAATAAACAGAATCTGGCATAGAACCATTATAGAATATAGAATATATTTATATGTTAGCCAATTCACAACCCATAGAAAAAGAGGAGTTCAGACAACCCTCTGTTTGTCTGCATAGCTCTGAATACTTGGTTTGACATTCTCACTGGGTGACTAGTATTAGTTTTGCAAAGTTGCAATCACTGTGGTTGCAAGGAGACTGTAAAAGGTGTCTTTCTCTATGGTGGCTGTTGGAAAATTATTCTAAATACTTTCTCTAGTTTTTAGTGGAGGGGAGCAGAATTTGTCATCCCCAAATATGCCGATTTGTCATAAAGATCATTTTAGGTTGATTATTTTTAAGAAACTAAGGAATCAGGAAAAAATCTCTTTACTTCTCTCTCAATTGCCTAAATTTGCATTGGAAAGGAAGTCTATGCCAAGAAGAGAGCTCTTACCAGAAATACCTGTTTACCTAAGAAACTTATCTGCATAACAGAGCAACCTATGTTTTCCAATCATCTCTTCCCACTTTCCTGTGAAAGGCCTTTCTTCCCTTTTTATCCCGAGACTTTTCCCCTTTCCTTAGCTCAAGAAGTTATAAAAGCCTCAACTACCTGTCTGCCCTTTGGGTCTCATAATTATATGGGGCTCCCATACATACAAAATTTATTTTTTCTCCTGTTAATCTGTCATATCAATTTAATTATTAGACCAGCCAAAGAACCTAGAAGAGAAGAAAGAAAAACTCCCCCCACTGCCCTCAGCTTTTCGGTAGAATCAGAAGTCTGGAGTATTTAGGGAGATGGGGAAGGGCTACCTAGAAAGAAGAAAAAAGATGGTAAAAATAGTCATGTTAAGTGGGGACATATCACAAAAGGCCCTAAATATCAGAAGGTAGTGTTACAGCTTTACCTGGGTGCAATGAAGAGCCACAAGAATTCTTAAATGGAGGAATAACTTAGTGAAATTGACTTTCCAGAATGATCTGGCTAACCAGAGTCTGCAAGATAGGCTTATATAAGAAAGTGCATTTCCTTTTGCAGAAACTATTCCTAGTAAGAGGTGGGGGTTCTTTCCTCTGCACTTGACTCTGGGTTGGCTATATGACTTACTTTGACCAACAGGACAGTGCAGAAGTGCTGCCACGCGGGGCGCCTGGGTGGCTTAGTCGGTTAAGCGTCCGACTTTCGCTTGGGTCATGATCTCGTGGTTCGTGGGTTNAAATGAGTGCCATCCTGGAGCACAGAAGAGTCTCTGGAGAAAGGTGGCATCTGATGAGCAGATGACGGATGGCATGGAGAGGAAATGAAGTGTCCCAGACAACAGGCAATCCTAAGGCCCAAGACATGTGAGGGAAGCTTTCTTAGCGCCCTCCCCCCACACACCCACTCCCAGCCCATCAGCCAACTGAATGCAGCCACACAAGAGACCTAGAAGACCAGCAGATGCATCTCTCAGTCTACCAACAGAATCTCAAGAATTGGCAAATCATTGGTGTTTCAAGCCCCTAAGTTTGGGGGGAGGAGGGTATTGCATAACAAGAGAAAAACAGAATAACATCACAAAGTATCTTTCTCATAATCAAACTCAGGAAAGATTCATTGAGTCAGAAGCATGGAAACCAGTTACAGTGGTATTTCAGAAAAGTTAGCATGGGGTAAAGAGTAGGTGGCCTAGGTGAAAAGAGTGGGGCTTAATTAACGCTCACATTCCCTCCTCTCATCAGGAAAGGAATGGGCCATAAAACATACAAATTAAAATGTTGAGTTTAGAAATCACACAAAACTGGGCTCCTCCCCTGGTTCCAACATTTAAACATTTATTTCCCTAAGACTAGGTCTTCTCCCCTAAAACACAGAGCTAGTAATAGCCCCCAAAGAAGGAACTCATTATGAAAATCAGCTGGGGGAGGATAGGAAGTTACTCAGCACAGTGATTTGCATACACTAAGTTCAAGGCCATGAGCCAAAGTACTATTTGGAAACAGGACCAGACATTCCCTCTTTACCCTCCTGAGTTCTGTCTTCAGTATCTCCAGGAAGGAGGTCAAAAAATAATTACGTAGAGAATAGAAAACAGTAATTCTTGATTGTGGGGTTTCAAAAGCTTAGAGAATTTGTGTTTCAAAAAACTCTGCCCTTAGACCAGTCTCTGGAAATAGAGAGACAGTGTCAGCAGCTTTTCCCTTGCTTCTTCCCACCCCATGATCCAGATTCTGATGTAAAACCCCTAAGATAGAATCTGTCCTCTGTCTTTATCAGGTTCCTCCTCCCCAGCCCGTCACCAGGCAATCCAAATTTTGAAATAGGAGTAACTATGGAAAACCCTGGGTGAATCTAAGATAGTTTAGGAAACTTGTGTCCCCTTTACTATTTTGAGAGAAAGCAGGAAACCTCAAGGTTCCTCTGTGTCCAGAAGCTGAGTTTCCATAAGGAAAAGTTGAAAAATACTTTGAATGGGTAAATAAAGACATCTAGATTTTCTGTCTACCCGACCTTCCTGCGCTCCCTCTCCCTTATGTTATCTTTGAGCTATTTTACAGCTCTGTAAGTTGTGGAATACTGATAGTAATGCAAATAATTATTATTTTTCATAGAAATGCAAGCTATATCCAGTTAAAGAAGTTGGCTATTGCCCCATGGATATTGACCAATTTGGTAAATATTTGTAAATTAATTTCAGCATTCCTGATTACCCATAAGTGTGCTTTTATGGTTTTGGATTTTCCATGAAACCGGTTATGTGTTTTTTTTTCAAATTTCAGTGAGAGGCACAGCTACCCCGCAGGATTAGTTTGCCAGGACTACCATAATGAAGCATCACAGACTTCACCAGAGAAATGTGCTTCCTCATGATCTAGAAGCTTGAAGTGGATAATCAAGGTTTTGGGAGGTTGCTTTCCTCCAAAGCCTCTCCTTTGCCTTGCAGATGGGCTCCTCCTCTCATTCTACACATGGCCTGAAACGCCCAGAGTTCGAGAGACCCCAAAAACAGACCACCAGAGACCAGAGTCAAAGCCAATCGGCAAGGGTCGTTTATTTNCCTTGTGCCTGTCTGTGTCCTGAGCTCTTATAATGACACCAGCTGTACTGATACTGGGTTAGGGCCCAGTCATGTAACATCATTTTACCTTAATTACCTCTTCGAAAGCCGTATCTCCAAACCAGTCACATTCTGAGGTACAGGGGGGTAGGACTTCAACATATTAATTGGTGGTGAGGGGGATACAATTCTGTCTATAACAATGTATTTTTAAAAGTTAAAGTACTCTTTAATACTTCTCAGGTGATAATATTCCCAAATGGACCTATCAAAGCACATTTAAAATATCCAAAGTAGACCAACATTATGATTAAAGATTATAGGCTCCCTTTTAACCACATGTACCAGTGTTCATATTTTCTATCATTCCTGAGTACTTTCCAATAAATGTTTTCTCTTTATTATAGTCATACTTCTACAGCTCTATCTTCACATTCCATCAGATAATTAAGGTGCCACCAAAGGTATGGCTCTCTTCACTGGCCCTCACCCTGAGCTGCTATGTGAACGTGCATTTTCAAGAATGGATAGAATTAAACATATTGTGCTGAACAAAATTTTCGAGATAAGGTAAGCTGAGGATTTCAAAGAGTGCAATGAAAGAAATAAAAGCCTAGACTTCCAGAAACCCAATATCTAACTCTACCTGGAAAAAAGTCACTTTGACTTTTACTATCTAGTTTTCCCGGCATTGCCCTATGGATGAAATGAAGTCATAGCCAAGATCAAGGGCAACCCTAAAGGATAAGAAAAGTGAAAACTCAAAACACCAACACATTCTTCTAAATTTCATTGGTAAATACTTTTGGTATATTCCAATGAGTCTGATTTTAGAGTCTGAGAAATTTCTGGCAGTGTGGCAAACAGATTTGGGAAATCTGGTGTGAAATGACAGCTCTGATACACATGGCCGAGTGAACACAGATGGCTTTCATTCATTGTTTTGCCTTTCATATTTACTGCCTGATGCCTTACCTGCTCCTAAGAATATGCGATCTTAGGAGACAGAGACCTGGCTTTTTGCTCATGGCTATATCCCTGGAATATGGAGAAAAGATGGGAGCATGGTAGGTGTTCAATACATATTGCTGAATGAAATGAATGAAAATCACTGAATTTCTTTGGATCTCACTTTCCTTGTAATTTAAACATGGAGTAGGTAATAAAATTTACTGCACAGTGTAGTTGTAAGGAATACATATGCAAGAAGTTCCTAGATATACCAGGCCCTTAGCAGAAGTTTTGTGCCAGAATATTCCTCAGCTCCTCTGCAAACTGACTTCAGACTGACCACTAGTCTGTGAAACATGCACACGTGTGGGGTTCCCACGTTAAGCTCTAGCTGAGACCCCACTTTAGCTACATGTCATATCCATATTCCCTTTCCCAGTGAGGTGCCAGACAAAATTACCTAAAAGTGTCACTTATTCAAAAGTACTTTTCCCTAGTACTTCTCATGGTATTTACCTTTAGTTTCCACTCAATAAATGTGTCTTGAATGACTTTTACTCACAACATCTATACATCCCCTTCTTTCACCGTCAACATTTCAGAAGCTTTTCTTTTCATGGATTTATGCCACGGTCAAAGATATTAATTCCATTTGAACATGGTTTAGGGATAATTCTAAATTTTGAAGAAAAAAAGAAAAGTTTAATGGCCACACGGAACATTCAGCTGTGTAGCAATTCACCAAAAACAGCTCCAGGAAAATTCTCCTAAGTCAGACCTCAGGGTGGCCTCTAGGAAGTGATAGCATTTGCCCTGATAGCTGCTGGCAGATCCATGGTTAGCATCAGCTTGGGGAGGGATGGCCAAAGACTTCCTTCTCACTTACCTGAAGTGTTCAGAGAGCTTTCACCAAACAATTTTAGCTGCAGGAGAATTCTGCAGAGAGGCACAACAATGGCCAGAAAATGGAAAATCTCCCAGAGGAGTAAGTAACCCTTTGGGATACAAACGTCTTCCTTTCTCATACTAGTGTCTTTATGGTAGAAGAACTCAGAGTCTAGCAGCATTGGTGTGAAGTATCAATTAAAACTCTGGATTTGGGTCACTTTTATAATTCTTATTGCTGCTTCTTTTCCTCCTTCTCTGACATACATACCAAATAGGGAACTGGGATATATTCAGAATAGCCCTCAAACTGGAAATATAGAGGGGAAAAAAAAGAGAAAGACAGAGAGAGAGAACATCTGAAAATCTCCACCTACTCCCCCAACATGAAACACCTTCACAAAATTCAAGGTCCTTTTTGTTTTAATTAACTATTTCTTCTGCCACAGAATCACCCTCAGGAGGAACTTAAAACCCTCAAACTTCAGGATGTGCAGATTCCCCGCAAACCCCTTATGTCATTTTTCATTTGGCACCAAACATGATCACACTCTCTAAAATGTTCAGCAGGAATTTTTTAAAGTAAAATAAAAAGTCCCTAAAAAGGGCAGCTACTGCACACACATACATAGCTTTTGTCTCCTTAAAGGCATTAGAAATCGAACCAACTGTCAAAAGGAAGTACTAGTACCTTACCTACTCCCTGGGAACAGGCTGAGGGCCTTTGGAAATTGCATTAACTCTTTCAGGTGAGGCTCGGACACCGATCTTCATGCTGCTATATTAGCTTGATCGAATGTCAGTACCTGTGGGTAGTGCTGAGATCTCAAAAGGTCACAAGGATATTTAAGATTTCTCTTTGTGTTCATCTCAGTGACATTTGAGATGCAGCCCACTACTTTTCTTCTAAAATTATTTCTTTACAATGAGAGAAACTCTCTTCCAGGAGCCAAAAGGAAAGGTTTTTGCTTTGGGTTTGGAGATCAGTTCTAGATAAGGAAGTGAGAACACAGGAAGGATATTTTGAAGTCATAGGAGGCATATAGCCGGGTCCTATCTTATGACAAGGTCAAGTTGTCAAGTCAGCAGAGGAAGTCCAGATGGTGTTCAATCAAAACTACTCTTAGAGAATATTTCAGAAGATGCCACACTGGAGATCTTTATGGTATATATATGGTGTATATATGGTATGTATATACATACATTGGTATTTATACACACACACGCACACATTAAGGGTGCCTATGATTTGTTTTACTCACATATGTTAAGGCATGGAGACACAGAAATGACTGCCATGAATGATGTAATTTACTCAGTTTCCTAAAAACTATAAGCACAGCAAACCATGCAGGGCCACATGGGATGGCACCAGGGTCATTCACAAGGTAGAGGGACAAGGGGAAGATGTGGTCAAGAGGGCTTATGATGGTTTCTTTTAGAAGGACTGGGTGAGGCAGAGTAAGCAGGCTCGATTTTGGCTAGTTTGAATAGTCTCAGTGGGCTCTGGGGCTTAAGGGTTGTCCCTAGTTGTCTATACCTGGTCCTGGGGTGACTAAGACAGGTAGACAAAATGGCCCAGAGGAAGAGCCCAAGAAAGAAAGTGTTAGGGGGATGGGCTCTGGATTTGTTGATTTTTATATGAAAGGTATTCTCCTTTACTAGCTCTAGAAATTAGCTAACCCTTGGAGGTTCTGTGCCTCCAGGATCAGCAAGGCCCCAAGATGTCATAGCATGAAAAATGCAAAATAACATTATATGTGTACACACACACACACACACACACACGTGCATACACACATGTACTCTTGTGCTGTTTTTATGCCCATCAAACAACTTCCAAATTTTCCTTTCAGTGCATTTGTTATTTTGGTCTTCCCATCATCTAGCACCCACCTCTAATGCAAGCTATCTTTGAAGTTCCATCAAAGTTCTCTTCTCTTCCCTGATGAAGGGCTGAGCTTTTAACTCAAGTTATAGCTAACTTTTTCTGTTAGAAAACTGAACTTTGCATAGAATAATTAAAGACAAGAAAACTACTGGTACAGATTCAAGATAATGGTACCCCAACATACCAACACATTTGCTAGCAAATGATTTCCAGAGCTACTTTAGTTTTTGTCCTCTCTGAAATCCAGTTCTTCATTATTTCCTTAAACTGAGCTTCCCTATATGTTTTCATTAAATTCATTTTTAATATAAACTAGTCAGAGGGGATTTCTTTGCTTACAGCCAAAGAAACTGCAATGAAGCAGTCTATCTGTAGGTAGAGAAAGTGCTGGTGATTTGGACTTTTTAGTAGTTCTTATCAATTTACAGTGATTCAACAAAGTTTTCTTCCAATGATTGTGCTTTCTATATCATAGGAATCATGAAATAATCATGGAAATACAGGGGGGTTCAGTCTTCTGTGACAGTTGTATTTTCTACTATGTGCTAATAAATCAGCATCCTGTTTTCTACCTCAGTATTCTGCATTACAGTGAGCATGATTTCTGACGATTCTCATGATAGGTGGTCACTGACAAGGGCTAGACCCTGAAACCTCAAAATGGAAGGCCAGGGCCAGTCACCTACTTTTAGACATCATTGCTCACTGAAGCCCAATGTCAGCTACAAGCTCTTATCATCCTCTGCTGATTTTTAGAGGTCTCAATGGCACTTCAGGGACTGAGGTGGAAAGGTTAACACAAAATTACTTTCTGGAGCGTGTGGTCATAGCAACGGGAAGAGAGCTGCATCAGTGGCTTCTCTGGAAGCTGTCAGGACAATCTGCTTACTGTCTCTTGACATTAGAGCAGTTTAAGCCTCCTTAACTAGCCCCAACTTGCCTGCCAGCCTATGTGGATTTTTTCTCATTGGTGTGTGACTACGTGTCTTCACTCTCTGTTCACACAAGGGCCACATTGTCTGGCCAGACAATGGCTGAATTGGGTCTTGGGGCAGAGGGGTTTTGACAGCTTGAATCCATCCAAAAATAATGTCAAAGCAACTAAGGGCATTGAATGATACATTCAGTTGTGTTGTCCTCTGCTCTTTTATTACTCCTTGAAAAAGGGAGTATCTTATCACACAAAAGGTCATTCAAGGTGGGGGGGATCATGTCTCCTGGAAAAGCAACAGGTGGTTGTAAATTCAAGCTTAGGGATGGTCTTCCCCAAAACACAGTATTGTTGAAAAATGAGTGCAAATATATTGGAAATGGATATTGACAGAAGGCCTCTCGTCTTGGGAAGAGGGAGAATAGTATGGTATATTTTGTCCTTAATCCCCAAGATAGTATATACCATTCACAAAGAAAACTATTATCAAACAACATATCAAAGAAATGAGAACATGAATCCTGAAATCCCATATTTCAGGAAGGGTAAGCAAGGGCTCTCAGGCTCTGGCAATATACCAGTAGCATTAGTTAATGCTGACTGTGTGGCACTGGCTTGTTGCCTGGAAAACAGAGTTTGGGGTATTTTTTACAGCAATCAGGAAGGTTTCATTAAAAGATAATTAGTATCAGACAACACTGGGAAAGCCTTTCATCTGATTCATCAAGCTCATAAACAAGATAGTCCCAGCATGCCACAGTTCCATGAAATGAAGAGACATTTGTTATCCTGAATTATGATCAGTGGCTGTTCAACATAAGCCTCTGTGGCCTGGAGAGCCCAGAATGCTTGGTTCTTTGCCAAGGTCCATTTGGTTTAACCTTTTGTTCTCGTTCCTTCCCATAGGAAAGGCAAGGACATCCCCTGGCTAAACTTTAGCAGCCAAAACTTTTAATCTACTAGTTATCAAGGGCTCAATATATTTCATGCTTTACTTCATTTAACCTTCCACCACTCCCAATAGCATCCCATTTTCCAGGTGAGGAAAGTGAGACCTATCAATCTCCCTGCTGTAAATACCAATAGCCACCCAGTATGTTTAAAACCAAAACCTCAACTTATGGTAGCTGGTAAGGTCCTTCATGATCTGGTCCCTGCCTATCCTTTTGACATTATTTCATGATAGGCTTTTGCTCATACATTTCTTTTATTCTATTTCTTGAACTCACTTCAGAGCCTTTTCTCTCTTTCCTTTGCCTGCAGTGCCCTTGGGCCAGCTCTTCATAACTGGCTGCTCCCTATTATTCACATCTCAGAGCTAATGTCACTCATATGGAGAGTCCTTTCCTGACTACCTTTCTAAATGATTTCTCCCCATCCATTCCTTTATCTTTTCCTCAATAGCATATGAAATTATCTGTTCAATAATTTATTTTTATATCATTTTTGCCCATTGTTAACATAATCTCCATGTCAGATACCCTAGTGTTATTTATCATCCTCTATTCACTCACTTGGGGTACTGAGCTTAGGTGCATGATAAATATCTACTGATTAAATGCAGGTGTGAATAAATGCATGCACTTAAGGGCTTATAGGTGATTCACCAAAGGTCATATAACACTTAAGTGACACAGGCAGGACTCAAATCCAGGGCATCCTAATTCCAGAACTCAAATTCTTAATTACTGCCCTTCATTGTTTCTCTGTGGAGCTTTAAACTGACCAAATTTCATTCATCAATTGAATATGTGCTCAGAGAAACTGGGCTCCAATGAATAAGGGGATGGAGATCATAACTAAGTATGTGAAGAAAAGCGGGGCTGATATTCAACTGGTACACCATAGCATTACCATATTGGTGTTAAAATATTAAAATGCTTTCCATAGTGATTGGCATGTAGCCATTGCTACAAAATCCCCCAAGTGACCCTCTCAGGCTCTCCCTTGAGACCTCCTCAAGATTTGGAACAACTTCCTGCAGGATCTCTACTTGATCCAGTACCTAAAAGATTGACATCTGACATGGCATCAGGCTTCCAGTACCACTTTGATCCATTCTGATTAATCATACCCACTGATGATCACTTCTGGAAAAACACTAAAGACCGTCATTGTAAAAGCCAAGTTCTTAACTTGGTCTACCTTTTGTTAAGATAATAAACCTAAACCACATCAGCTCAGCTGCAGAAGGATAAGCAAGAAAGTTCTTTTCCCTTTTATCTCATCAAATTCTTATTATAAATTTAATAATTTTAAATAAATTACATTGAAACTTAATAAAAAAAGAAAAAGATAGGCAATAGTGGAGGGTATTGTGAACTAGTAATTGAACTGGCAAAACTGAAGTGTCCTGAATAAGATTTAGGGTCCTGTAAGGGAGCATAATAATCATTTTCCCTTCAACTTTAGCTTTTAATTCTCTTTTTGTCCCAGGCCTCCCATTTGTATTGAATGCTTAAGAGTAACCTAATGAGAAACTATCTGCTGGATACAGTAACGGCCAACATTTACTGGATATTAACCATGTCAGGAATTGGGAATGATGCTCAGTCTTTTATGTCTGTATCATTCATTTATTCAAATTCCAAGCTACCAGATATAATCCTCACAATACAATTCTCTAAGATAAACAATAACATCGTTCTTTTACAGATAAGAGAATTGAGCCTTGCAGACATGTGTAACTTGTCTTAAGTTGTATAATTACTACTAAGTGCTGCAGTCCAAATCGGAACCAGAGTCTCACTGATTGCAGAGCCTCTCTGCAGAACTCTTCATAAAAGACAAGCGACTGGGTTTCCAAGTTTCTAGTTAGCATCTCTTCCAAGAGAACCAAAAGAAAGTAGTTTATCTGGAAGTTCCTATTAACATGAAATGATTAACTCTTAAATTTAAGCAAAGAAGGCAGCAATGGTTACCTGTTTTTGTTTTACAACTTGTCCATATGCTTCTGTTCCACTGGCATATGGTAATGTTGAATTTTAGACAGTTCCCACTGAAAAATAATGAAGCCTCAGGATGAAACTAAATCCTAACACAGGCCTGCAAGTCCATTTCACTAAGATGCTGTTCCTGGTGCATTTGTCAGCCTACCAGATAAATGGCTGTATTAATGGCTTCTGGGGCTCTGAGATAATCCCTTTGCCTTCTCTGACTTACGACTACCATTAAGAGACTTAATGCAGCAGTGGTGTGGGCAGAGAAATCCTGAACAATAAAACACACAAAATGAAGTCACAGGAGGGACCGTGGTGAGGAAAAAAAAGCTTGTAAAGTATTATTGATTAACTAATTAGCCAATGTTTATAAAGAGCCTTAACAATTAGTCTCACTATATACATTTGAAGGATTATTTTATTGATAGCTGAGCAGTATAGAATAGCTCTCTTTTTGGTAATGGAGGAGAGTGTGCATAGAATGGAAATAAGTACTGAATGCAAAAGCCTAATGACAAAAGCACAGTTTTACCTCGTTATCCCTCCATCTTTCTATATTTAAAACAGCTAACATATTCAATCTATCAAGTAAAACAATCAAACTACATGAGTTCACAGTTATGTGGAGACTAATCATCAGGGCTGAAGATAACCCAGATCTTCTATCATCTCTCATAGACTGAACTGGGTTTTATGCTTTTCACACACATTGGCAATGTATGAGAATGTATGTAGATTAGTGGGAACATCTTTGCTTTCAATCCAGTCCTTTTGTCTTTCCACCAGCACACAATTTTTGATTTTCTTTATGTACTAGGTTCTTGGCTTGGCATCATTTTGGAAGTCCTCTTGGAGCCAATGTAAATCATGGCTGTTGCCTTAACCACAACTTCATATGCACACTCAGTAATTATAAGGCAAACCCAGCTGATAAGTCGTAAGTACTATAAGAGAGGCACTCACACACACAAAAAGCCAACTGTAGGAAAAGAAAGAAGATGGAAATGGCATGGAAAAGCAGGAAAGTACTGATTACTGAGCACTTAGTATGTCCCAGACCCTGTGTTAGACTTTAATCTGTGTAATTTTATTTAACCTTTGCCATACTACATATGATATGCATTCCTTTATACTATTTTGTTGCTACTCTGAGTCTTTGAGTGGTTAACTGGCTTGCTGAAAAGCCCATGTCTTATAAGGGACAATACCAGGTGACAATGCTAGATTAAGAACTCAAGTCTTTGACCCTAAAGTGTATCTTTCCATTCCATAAGAAGCCACTCAGAAATAGCTCTGTCACTCTCATGGTTCTGAGAGGACCTCAGGAAGAAGACAAAAAGTGTTCAAGGCCTTGAAAGGTGGATTGGACTTATATAGGCAGAGAGAGTGTATTTGTTTCAAGATAATGAATTTGTACAGAGGACAAGAGTATCAGGGGCATGCGGTATAAGCTAAAAGGTAAGGACCTGTGTCACATCTTGAAAGGCCTCAAATGATCATTTCTGAGACAGAGTGACATGTTTTAACAACCTCAAAGAAAATAAAGCTTATGCACTAGTGGCAGTGTCAAAAATGATTTGTTGGAGGAAGAAGTCTGCTACCTAGTGATTTGACATGAGAGCCATTATGGATGAAATGGCATTCCTTTAAAAACTTCTATATTTAAGTCCTAACTTTAGAATGTGATCCTATTTGGAGATAGGGCCTTTACAGAGGTAATTAGGTCAAAATCTGGTATTATATGTGGGCTCTAACCTTGTATAACTGGTGTCCCTATGAAAAGAGAAAAGAGAACACACACAAGTACAAAGGGAAGAGTCTATGAAAACACAGGGAGAAGAGGACCATCTTCAAGCCAAGTAGAGAGCTCTAGAACAGATCCTTCCCTCACAGCCCTCAGAAGCAATCAATCCTGCTGACACCTTCCTCTTGAACTGCTAACCCCCAGACCTGTGAGCAAATAAATTTCTGTGGTTTAAAAGACCCCAGTCTGAAAGACTTTATTATGGCGGCCCTGGGAAATTAACACAAGGACTAAGGACTAATTCTTCATTGGTCTCAATGTAAGCAAGTCAGTACCTTTCCAATTTAGCTCAACATGACATCAGTGCCATTCTGCTCTGTCCTAGCTATGTGGTCTCACCGTTCACCCTTGGTACTTTAAAACTCTCTCCTGGGGCACCTGGGTGGCTCAGTCGGTTAAGGATCCAACTTCAGCTCAGGTCATGATCTCATGGTTCATGAGTTTGAGCCCACATCAGGCTGTGTGCTGACAGCTCAGAGCCTAGAGCCTGCTTCGAGGATTCTGTGTCTCCCTCTGTCTCTGCCCCTCCCCTGATCATACTCTGTCCTTCTCTCTCTCTCAAAAAATAAATAAAACATTAAAAATTTTTAAATAAAATACAATAAAAATATAACTCTCTCCTACATTCCTCATATCAAAACCTCATTATATCAAAAGTGAAATGAATCTAGGTACCTTACTGGGTCTCTTCGGTCTTCTATGTACAATTAATCACTTCCCTTTTTGCACTTCTTTTCTTCCTTATTTCCTCCTTCCTCTTATTTCAACTTCAAGGCCACTTCTTTAATGCGTCTATCCCCAAATTAAGAAAATAAATCTAGGACAATCAACTCCATTAAATACACAAAGATGACTCACACATTGTATAGGAGCTCATGAGTTAAAACATATTTTTGGCAAATCCTGAGTCACAGAGATTCCTTTTTGTCCTCAATATCCTAGATGACAGTGTTCCTATTACAATGGAACTATAGACCTGCAGGACTGTGCAATTAAAATATATGACCCATAACTTTGTGTCTTTTCAAAGGTACTGAGCTCAGTGAAGATCTCAGCACTACAAACCGAGGTCAGCTTTACATATTTCAACAACAAAATGAATTTTTTAGTAGTTCATGTCAAGGAAGTTAAATTCACCCTGTTTTATTTTTATATTGCTGTACTTAAAATGAAATATTTGGGGGGGGTGCCTGGGTGTCTCAATTAGTTGAGCATCCCACTCTTGATTTCAGTTCAGGTCATAATACCAGGGTTGTGGGATTGAGCCTTGCATCAGGCTCTGTGCAAACAGTGCAGGATTCTCTCTGGCCCTCTCTTTCTCTGCCCCTCCTTGCTAGTGCTCCCTCTCTCTCGCTCTCAAAATAAATAACTAAACATTATAAAAATAATAAATGAAATGTTTATTTCCTCTCTTCTTCTACTCTACTGGAAGTTGCAAAACTGTAGGTATATTGTCAGTGTTTACTGTGGTATTCCCCAAAACTAAAGCAGTTTTCCGAGGATAGTAATCATTCCATACATATCTGTTCAATGAATAAAAAGACTCTTTATGACTTCAAACAATGGGAAACTGATAACACTGCTTCATCTAAATAGATTAACTAACTGGCTGGAGTTTGACTTAGAGTTAGGGACGTATCTATAAGTGCTCATAATTTGTGGAGATTGGAATCATGTTAATGTTTGGAGTTGTGGAGAAAAGTGAGTGCCTTAGAAAGTCAAAATATGTAGAAATGCTATGATGAAGTCTCAAGTAAGATCAATTTTTACTCAATAAAAGATCAGTCAACTTTACTGCTTTATATCTTGTTAAAAAAAAAAAAAGACAACATGTCCAAAATGAAGTCATTTATGGTAAATCCCATATCACCAAACCACAACTCAATTATAATTTTGGCTTTCCCACCCATGGCACCTTAAACCAGTGAGTCAGGAATCTCCTAATCAACAGTAGTTAGTGAATATGCTTAATAGACACCTGCCACCCCCTATAGGGCAAATAATCTTGCAATAACCAACCTGTTCTTGTTTTTGTTTTGTTTTGTTTTGTTTTTTGCCTCGTATTACTTCCTTGCTCCCTCTCCCTTCTGCCTATAAAAAATATTTCATTTTATATAGCTCCTCAGAGCTCTTTTCTATCTCCTAGATTGAATGCTGCCTGATTCATGAATCACTGAATAAAGCCAATAAGATAGTTAACATTCACTTAGTCAAATTTTGTTTTTTAACTTTCTATTTAAAAAAAGTGATAGACTCTCCTCCTAGATATCCAGGGTGGGTGAAGATAGTGGGTACTCACCCATTAGTATTTTTGTTCCCATTATATTGGGACGTTATTTCACATAATCAGTGAATTGATAGGCATTTAACACGTTTCTTACAAAAGCAATGGGAATAGTCAAAATACCTAAGTGTCTTAGAAACATTCACAGGATAGAAAATTCTTAAATGTACCTACAGAGATGGGCAGGTGATGTACAGGAGCTGTCAAAGACAGTGCCAGCCCGATACTAGCTTAAAGAGACATTGACAACCCATGGCCCAAGCTGGTAAAATAGCCATATTTTGAATCATGCCCTCAAACTTGCCAGAGTTGATTGGGCCAAAGGTGATAATAGAGCCAAAGGCAGCCTCCTTTTAGGTTTTCTGGTGACAAGACATGAGGGAAACATGAACCAATGTGCTTCCCTCTTCCAGGTGCCTAATCTCGAAAACATCAAGAGAATGAGGCAGATCACAGAGAGATCAAGGCTAACGGTTGTTGGCTGAGAAATAAAGGTAGGAGCTGAAAGTATCTAGGATCAGATACGATGAGAAAACAAAGAGAAAAGATGTGAGATGGAGAAAAGATATTTGCAGTCTACTAAGTCAAAACTGGCCTTTCCTGAGACTTTGTGCTACCATGTCTATGTATTTTGACTCTGTAAGGCTCTGGTACTTATTCCTACTCCTAATGGGCATAAACTGGATTGCTAGCAGAGAACACTGAGCTCTCTGAGTTCCTGTTACCTTTCAACTCAAAGTCCTAAGTCTAGCCTCACAATTAACCTCATCATCCTTGAAGAAAACGGAATGAGTCTTTCTCGCAATCAAACAGGACTAAGAACAGAGTGTGAGGCCCAAGTGACTTCCTTCCCTAAGACACGCAGAAGCATATCTGAACACTCACTGTAAGATAACAAAACTGATTGTTGAATCATTTCCTTTTCTTTATACCTACTTTGGATAAGGACCTCCTTTATGTTCTCTTACATGCTACAACTCTTCTTTTTTCATATTCATGACATAATTTTTACTCATGCTTTTGATGGGTAGGTTGTTTGTTTTTTAGGCAGACAGGACACACATTCCAGACACAAAAAGCCTTGACTGAACATAAGGATTTATAGCCAGACTAAGGAATGCCACAGGGACAACAAAATAAATAATACCAGAAAAACTCATTTGATAGTTTTGGAAATTTCAATGCTGTATTTATTCTCAGTAGTTTCTTTGTTTGGGTAAATAAGATATTTTCCATCTTTTTCCCAGTCTTCTTGTAAACAGCCCTATGAAGGCAATATGTGGGTCAGGGATGGAATAAATAGATGAGAGAAAGAGTAAAAATCGCCTTTGCCCTTATATCTGCTCCTATTTTGTCTATGAGGGCTGAATTGCTTGTGAATTATTCTATGGCTGTTTTTCTCAAGGCAAAAGTAAAGAAAATAGAATGGATCCTTTTAAAAGGGGGAACTAATAGCCTTTTCTTGTTAATTTAGATACAGCAATAATAGTTGCATTCCAATATAAAAGACAGGAAGTGGGAAGGGAGTGTTACTATTTCATGGAAAATATTATTGATCCTGTTGCTTATTTAGGCTTTATTATTGTTTATAAAGTTGGTGATTTAAAATAAAAAATCTTTTATAGGTCCAATTCCTAGGGAAAGAAAACCAAACAACTTAAATTAGTCTCCTATTTGAGAGTGGAAATCTAAATGAGTATTTGGACACTCTCTATAGTTAGATCATTGATTTTGTGTGCTCAGAGGCAAAGCTAAATTACAGCATCTTAAAATTATTATTCCAGCTGTGAAAAACTTAAAAGATGAGACTTCATAGACAATGCCACAGTCACATTAGTCATACAGGTAGTCCTGACTTAGCCAGTTCTGATTCTACACGTGCTGAAATTGTGCATTTAATCAATGCCGGCACCCAACCCTGCCCTGTTGCCAAGTATTGACTATATTTCCATGTGTTACAATATCATCTTTGTTGATTTCGTCATGTATTTTGGAGTAATCAGTAGAAAAGAAATGTTTTTTATTTTTGCCTTGTTTGGATTTTGTTTTTGTTTTTCAGGGCAGGAGCATCTGAAGAAAATAGAAATAGTAGTAAGAACAATGCTGTAAACTGGTTGGCTTTTATTCCTTTAACCTTCCTAATGGATATATTTTGAGCCCTGGTGGATTATGGTTAGAAACCCCAAAAGGCAGTTTGTAAAAAGTATTTGTGAGATTCTAAGTACCAGAGGGGTTACATCCAGATCCGAGTCAAGGTCAACAGAGAGTTGGAAGAAGGGCATTTCTTTATTTTCTTGATATTGCCTGATAGCAACCCCAGTGGGCAGTATGGAAAAGAAGGAGAGTAGCCTCAGTGTCCACTGTTCCCAGCAGAGTGACCAGGAAGCAGTGTGTTCATCTCACCAGTACTAGTGGCCCTTCAAACATATGGGGCCAGCCAGCTTGCGCTAAATGGAAGAGCACGAGTGGATTTCCTGCATATGATAGCCCAAATAAGGTCTGAATAAGGTCTATGGGAAGTCTGAGGTCTTCCAGTCAAAAGAGGAGGGTCTGAAATCTGGTGATATTCAAGATAGATACTAATGTGAGCATCATTGTACTTGATGGTTGTTAATGACTATAGGCTACTTAAGTTTACTCAAAATCCTTAACTTGGAAATAACAACAACACAAAAACTTCAACTGGCCTTAGGGAAAACTGTGTAGTGGAGAAGATTGTTTGCAGATCACACCCCCATACCCATTTCCATTTTGGAGTCCTTTTCTCTTCTTTCAGTAGTTCACCACTCTAAAGTTCCCAGTCATCTTATTGAGTAATACTCAGACCCCTTACTCTGCCAATCCACCTCGCTTTGTTGCATGTTTTTCTTGAACTTTCTAACTCCTTCTTCCTGTCTCCCAAAAAATCTTGCAGTCCCAGGTAAATGGAATAGAAGCCAGAGTCCAGAATTAGACCCAAATACGTATGGTAAATTCATATTAGTATTTGATAAAATATGTGCAGCTTGTCGGTGAGGGAAAATGGTTATCTTTCTCGGAAATAATAGTTGTATTTCTCATTGCCTATAACAAAATAAAATCCAGGAGGATAAAAAATTAGAGATAAAAATATAAACATGTTTGAGAATAAGACATGGAGGAATGTTTAATACAAAAACATTGGTTATATTCAACTTCAAATAATCATATTCTGGGTGGGAAAATTATAAATGAAGTCAAAAGGCAATATTTAATAAGTAATATTTGCAATAGAAATCATGAAACAGTGGTTCAGTTTTTCTTAGTATAAAAATAACGATTGCAAATCAAAAAGAAATAGGTTAACAACTCAATGAAACTTTGCAAGAGACATGTAAAGATATGTCACAGATAAGGTAAAAGTAGTATTTTAAATATTAAAAACAAAAAGCTCAACTTCACTCACAAGAAACATGAATTAAAATTACTGTCACCATCATCTATTAAATTGGCAAAGATATGTTAGCTTAGTAACATTCTCTGTTCGTGAATTTTGGGGACAAAGAGATTGACAGTCTGCTGAGCTTTGGTGGGAGCATAAGTGGGCATGGGCACAACCTATACTGAGGACAATTTAGGGATATCTTTTAAGATCACAAATGTTTATATCTTTTGACCAAACAATTTCACTCCAAAGAATTTTATTTTCCAGGTAGTCTCAGATGTGTTGAAATTTATATAAATAAATTCTTAGCTGAAGTCTTAATAGCAAAAGATCAGAAATAACCTATCAATCTGTCCATATGGAACTCATTAAATAAATTATGGTGCAATCATATAAAAGATGATGATAACATCATTAGAAGACCCACTTATGCATGTATGATGTAGAGATATGTTCAATAATTATTATGAAGTTGCAAGAAAGCAAGCTACAGAATAGCATGCACTCTAGGCCGTCATTTGTGTAAATACCCATACACACTTGCATATGCCTACACCCTCTCCTGAAGAAGGTACAGAAACAGGTAACAATGATTGGTTTTACAGGAGAGAGGAGAGAAGTGGGCTGCTGTGGAAAAGAGGAAAGAGATTTCCTTTTCACTGTTGGTTTGTTGTACCTTATGAATGTTGCAACTTGTACCTTCGTAAGTTATTCAAAGAGAGTAAATTACTTCAAGCACCATCTTACTAGTTCTATTTCTGTACTCTAAAAAGCCTGTGTCTTTTTTTAAAGTGTCTATTTATTTTGAGAGAGAGAGAGAACATGAGCCAGAAAGGGGCAGAGACAGAGGGGGAGAGAGCGAATCCCAAGCAGGCCCCATGCTGTAAGTGAAGAGCCCAATGTGAGGCTCAATCTCATGATGAGATAGGGACCTGAGCTGATATGAAGAGTCAGAGGCTTAACCAACTGAACCACCCAACGGCTCCAGCCCTTTGTCTTTTATAAAGAGAAGTGACTTCACCACATCCCATTTAACACTGTTCGCTGAATGAAAGAAAGAATGAATGAGTAGTTAGCCTTTTGCTAACAGGTATTTGAATGGCTAGTTCATCCAAAGGAGGCATGCATCCTGAGGCTTAAGCGACTTCACCGACCTCCTTTGAGTTCAGGCACTGCCAGTAATGCTACCTCCCACAATCAGACTTATTTCCATCATGCCCTTTGCTCTATAACCACCTATTAAAATGCTTATTAGTTTATTATTGTATGCTTCCTCCATGAAACTCTTTTGTTTTTGTTTGATCTGTCCCTCGAGTATTAAAAATTATCTAATATTTTCCAGGCAAATGGAAATAGGTATCAAATACTAATTTTAGGAAAAATGACTGGGTAGAAACAAATATACATTGGGGTGTCTGGGTGGCTCAGTCTGTTAAGCATCTGACTTTGGTTCAAGTAATGAGCTCACGGTTTTTGGGTTTGAGCCCCATGTTGGGCTCTGTGCTGACAGCTCAGAGCCTGGAGCCTGCTTTGGACTCTGTCTCCCTCTCTCTCTACCCCTCTATTACTTGTGCTCTGTTTCTTTCTCTCAAAAATGAATAAACATTTATTAAAAAAAAGAAAAAAAACATGTCTAAATTGAGTTAGCAACTTTTCCTTTTAACATGGTTAATTTTAGATAGACACAACTAATTCTTTCCAATAAATTATTTCCTCTCTATAATGCTCTGGGTCTTCTAAAACCAGCAGTGAAATGACACACAATGAGTGGGGCTTTCATCTGTAATGGCACACAGACTCGCTCATACAAACCAGGATTTTGCTACCCAAGCCCAACCTTGGATCTAATGAAAAAGAAGCCCTAGAAGTTTAGAAATTCTGTAGTTTTCTAAAGCATCTGGATTACTTGGATGTATTGTGAAGTTTGAGAGCTATCGATCTATGAATAGACAATCACATCACATGTCCTTATGCTGCATCATTCAAGAGGAAAATGAGGTGCCCACAAAACCAAAAGCTAATAAGAGAAAAGGCAAATACTTGTGAAATAAATAACGTATTTAATTCTGAACTGCTTCAAAAGTGCTTCCTTTCTGCATGCAGCCTGGAGTCATTTGGAAAGAAGACTGTGGACACCGGATGCTTCACCGACAGATCTTTTGATTCTAGTAACAGTGAGACCCATTAAACCAGCTTAAACAATGAAGAGAATGTAGTGACTCAAAATGGAAAGATAGTCCTGATTTCAGGAGAGACTGGATCCAGTTACTCAGATTATGTTACTAATGTTACGAGTAAGGCACTAATGTCACTTTTTCTGCCTCCTTTCCTTTCTCCACGGTGGCATTTCAATCCTCAGGCTTCACACAGCGAATGCTGCTACAAAAACCTTGAGGCGTTTCACTTGTAACACAAAATGACCATCATCCAGACATTATGTCTACACTCCCACATTACTCAATGGAAAACAGATACTTTATTTTGGTTGTTTTTGGGGTTTTTTTGTTTTTGTTTTTGTTTTTTTAATATTTTTTTATTTATTTCCAGGGGAGAGAGAGAGAGACAGCGTGAGCAGGGGAGGGTCAGAGAGAGAGGGAGTCACAGACTGAAACAGGCCCCAGGCTCCGAGCTGGCAGTCAGCACAGAGCCCGACGCGGGGCTTGAACCCACGAACCGCGAGATCATGACCTAAGCGAAAGTCTGACGCTTAACCGACTAAGCCACCCAGGCGCCCCTCTTTTGGTTGTTTTTGGAGAATACAGACAAACTTATAATCCACAATCTTCATAAACATAAACTTCTTCCTAAATCTCTTCACTTTCATTGGGTCACATTCCTATGTCCTCAACCAATAAAAATCTTCAACGATTCTGAACACATTGTTTGGTGTCAGTCAGTATAAGATGACCACCCTTGGAGCAGGGGGTAGATTCACTGGTGATCTAGATAGAGCTGGTTTGTACTGGCTTACAACGCCAATTATTAAAGTAACAGAATTTTGCAAGATGGCTGTTCAAGAGACACTATTAAATATGAAAATATATGAACTTACAACAAAATAAAAACTAAGGAAATAAAAAAAATCACTTGTTAGTCTTTTTACTACATTGTATTACTGTTTGTGCCAGAGCTCAGTATATTATAACCCTTGGGCCAAAAAGGATGTGCTGTCTATTTTTGTAAATAAAGTTTGAATCGGAACACAGCCATGCTCATTCTTCTACGTGTTGTCTAAGGCTTCTTTTATACTAGATTCACAGATGTGAATAGCTGTAACTGAGAACTTCTAGCTCACAAACCTAAAGTCTATGCTACCTTACTTTTTACAAAAAATTAATTGTTTACTCCCAACAGATATTCTTTTTTTTTTTTTATTTCTGAGAGAGAGAGATAGCATGAGCAGGGGGAGGGTCAGAGAGAGAGGGAGACACAGAATCTGAAATAGGCTCCAGGCTCTGAGCTGTCAGCACAGAGCCCGATGTGGGGCTCGAACCCACTAACTGTGAGATGATGACCTGAGCTGAAGTCGGACGCTTAACCAACTGAGCCACCTAGGTGCCCCTCTCAGCAGATATTCTTGAGATTATTTAGGTCCAGTGTGTCTGTATGGTGGAAATATTACAAAATGGAGTACTCCTGCACATCCCTTCCCAACCTACATTCAGTGACTCCTAGCTTGAAATTGGCCATGGGAGTATTGACACCATGGATATCAGCAAACATTATAAATCAGGGCCTTTGTTCTTATTCTGTACCCAAAAACATTTGTTCAACACTTACCAGTAGATGACTACATACAATTAGTTTCATCCAAAAGATATGGCTGTGAATATGAAGGATGGCTTCCTGGAGAAGAAATGAATGTTGGATGCTAGAGGGTAAGTAAATGCGCTCTGCAGTTAGCATCTCTGGCACTCTAATTGAGTGTATTTAGCCAAAATAGTCTACAAGGTACAGAATGAAGATACCCTGGGATTTCTCAGCTGAAGGAAGTTCAAAGAGCATGGCTATAGAAGATAGAAGTTGTAAGAGGAAGCAAGAAAGGTGAACTCTAATAATGGGCTCTGAAAAAAAGATGACAGACTCTAGAAGAGCCTAAGATGAGAAGAAGGAAAAGGAATACAAAAAAGACCCACACAGAGGAAATAAAAGGATAGATATGCTGTGTGCAGCAAATAGCCTCAGAACAGCATCTATTTAGAAGGTGAACAGGAGAAAAAATTGAAAGAGCTTAAGATTCTGACAAGAAACAGAGGCGAGGAGAGCATCTTAAATGAAGAAACTCAGATGTATCTGTGGTCGGCTTGTGGGTGTCAACCAATCTGCTGCTAAGTGGGGTTCCCACTACCAAAGATCAAAATACCATTTTTGGGGGATTGCTTCATTTCCTGGTTCATTAAAATTCAACTGGGTTTCCTACTTTCAAAGTTTAGAGGTGGAGGGGTATCTGGGGGAAAAAAAGGCTTCTGACTGAGCACAGAAAATACACAAATCTCTTTTTTAAAAATGTTTGTTTATTTATTTTGAGGGAGGAGGGGCAGAGAGAGAGGGAGAGTGGAATCCCAGGCAGGCTTGGTGCTGTCAGTGCAGAGCCTGACGTAGGGCTCAATCCCATGAACCGTGAGATTATTACCTGGGCCAAAATCAAGAGTTGGCTGCTTAACTGCCTGAGCCACCCGGGCGCCCCCACAAAGCTCTTCTTAAGGTCACTGCTTGAGGGCTTATTTACCCCAGCAGGACGTCAACCTGGCTACAAGTCCCAGACAGCTGGTGTGCTTCCTAATGGGCACAGGGAGAGCACATGGAGGCAACGTCTGTTCACACCCAGTCATCTCAGTAAAAAATGAACGAAAAATATGTTCTATGGATTCTCACATGGAGCCAGCAAACAGCTCTTATCAAAAATCACAGGAGGCTTTGTGCCTGGCATCAAAAGGGGGAGAAGAAAATGAAACCTGTTGGCAACAGAGTTAGCCACAATAGAGCATCTAGGGGATTCAGATAGCAGTGCATCAAAGGGTTGGTCTTAATGATACCTTCAAACAGAACAGAGCTGTGCTTAACGGCTTCCTGCAGTACTTATGTTCTTTAAAGCAAAGACATGGAAATAATGTTCTCAAAAAGTGAATTGGGATGTAATTTAGTGGAGTGAAATGAAAGAAATAATTTCCAATGTACATATGGGAGGATTTATACTATCTCTATAAGCTACAAAATATTGATAGCACTGAAAAGCAATTGAAAAGAAAAGAAATATTATCTTTTTAAAGGTTTCTTTTGTATAACAGAGTTTTTTATAAGGTAGAATCATCAATTATCGTGTGTTAGGGTTACTACTACCCCTATTGGCAAAGATTCTTTACTTGACCAAACTTTGGTCAGGCTTCTGAACCTTCTAGGTTCACATGTGCATGTCCTTGTGAAATTTTATTAAGAACCCTGCTGACTCCAGGGGTCCCTGTGTGGTTCAGTAAGTTAAGCATTCAATTCTTTGTTTGGGGTCCTGTCATGATCTCACAGTTCATAGGTTCGAGCCCAGGGTCAGGTTCTGTGGTGACAGCCTCAGGACCTGCTTGGGATTCTGTCTCCCTCTCTCTCTGGCTCTCCCCTGTGAGTGCTCTCTCTCCAAATAAATATTTAAAAACAAAAACAAAACAAAAATCCCTGCTGACTCAGTTTAACCAGAACCACCCCCTCAGTAGCTGATCACCTTCAATATCTCATCAGTTTCCCTGTCCTCATCCTCTACCCAGCCACAGATGATATCCAATCACCTGCCTGTCCTCAGCAAGCATTTTGTTAGGTTGGTTTAGCCAGAATTCCACTTCTGATTTTTTCTGTTAGTAACTTTTCATTGACTAACGTCCACTATGCCCCTTGGCGATAAATCTCACTTGCCTGTGCTATATTCATAATTAAGCCCTGTCCTATACTGAGGTATGTTTCCCTCCATTGCAACAGTCCAAATTTAAAAAAAAATTGTTATGCTTTGACTCCTATCCAGCTCTGGCTTTTCTTTGACAACTTTTGCAGTCTGCTCTATCCCCTCACAACTGAATAGCCATGGATTGGAAAATAGGTATTATTTTTGCATATATCTGTCTTGGATATAGGATGTCTACTTTGGTTTTCAGCAACATGCTTCATAATTAGTACTCTGATTCTGATGTCATGTGCAAACACAGAAAACCCCAGACTGAATTTGTTTAATTCTGCAGCTACTTGGTCAATTTGTCAGGGAATGGGACAATTCATCGAAGGAGAAGGAGAAGGGAAGAAGGAGGAGGAGGAGGAGGAGAAGCAGAAAAAGAAGAAGAAGCAGAAAAAGAAGAAGAAGAAGAGGAAGAAGCAGCAGCAGAAGCAGAAGAAGCAGAAGCAGAAGAAGAAGAGCAAGAAGCAGAAAAAGAAGAAGTAGAAGACGAAGAAGAAGAAGAAGAAGAAGAAGAAGAAGAGGAAGAAGAGGAAGAAGAAGAAGCAGAAGAAGAAGCAGAAGCAGAAGAAGAAGCAGAAGCAGAAGCAGAAGCAGAAGAAGAAGAAGAAGAAGAAGAAGAAGAAGAAGAAGAACAAGAAGAACAAGAACAAGAAGCATAAAAAGTAGAAGAAGAAGAAGAAGCAGAAGAAGAACAAGAAGCATAAAAAGTAGAAGAAGAAGAAGAAGAAGAAGAAGAAGAAGAAGAAGAAGAAGAGGAAGAAGAAGAAGCAGAAGAAGCAGCAGCAGCAGAAGAAGCAGAAGAAGCAGCAGAAGCAGCAGAAGAAGAAGCAGAAGCAGCAGAGGAAGAAGAAGAAGAAGGAGGAGGAGGAGAGGTAGAAGGATAAGAACAAGGACAAGAACAAGAATAAAAACCAGTCTGGAACTTGTCATAGAGATTTCTTTCTTTTTTTTTTTTTTTAAATATTTTTATTTATTTCTAGGAGAGAGAGAGAGACAGCGTGAGCAGGGGAGGGTCAGAGAGAGAGGGAGTCACAGACTGAAACAGGCTCCAGGCTCTGAGCTGGCAGTCAGCACAGAGCCCGACGCGGGGCTCGAACCCACGAACCGCGAGATCGTGACCTAAGCGAAAGTCGGACGCTTAACCGACTAAGCCACCCAGGCGCCCCTTCTTTCTACCAAATGAATTCAATAAATCCATAAGTATTCACTAAGCTTTCACCTTGTGACTTGCTTAGCCTGAAGACAGAATTGAGAACTTACTGTTTGGTGTAGCAGAAAGGCAAGAAAAAAAATTTTAAGGAATAACTATTGTAGCTTGTGATAAAAAGTGATTGTAAAATACACAGTGTGCTAGAGAATAAGAGAAAGATAATTTGTAAATTCATTATATTGTAAATGGCTGGTGGTGGGAGTAGTAATGGTTCCCAGTGACATTTGCTTTTCGCTTGGGCTCAATGCCTTAATGTAAAGAAATGGCATTTTTATAGTTCAGTGGTTCCCAAAATTGTTCACGTGTAGAACCACCTGGAAGTTGTAGTGTTCCCTTCATAACATAATGAAATATCATTATATGTAATAATATCATGAATGTAGTTAGCACAAACTTACATAATTTGCTTAAGCTCATAGAACTTAGGGATGCTCAATTTAATTAAATATTCACGTTACAAAATGAAATCTTTAAAAAAATCACAATGATAAACAAATATGCTCCTAAAAATGAAACTACCACTGTATATTAAGTCCACCAATTTCAAATTCTTCTGCCAAAGCTTGTTTTGCTGCAATTAAATCACAGCAGACGCAAATAATTTTTAAAAAAACCTTTAGGGGAGGGAAAAACACCTTAAAATTGAGAAAATTCTACTCATTTGTATTAATTTTCCTGCTTTGTTCTTCTCTGACACAATGACAATATCTGCTGCCCAACACTCGTTTTAAAACATGGACTCTTAGTGTAGAAGCCAAGTGATCAAATACGGTTTCTTATATTCCGAAATCATGCCAATAACTAAGTCATAGCAAGAAGTGAGTTCTGCCAGTGCACACAATCCTATTGTACTGCTTTACTTAGGTGTATACTCTTCGGTGTGGGGTGTAAAGGAAGGACAATCATCAGAATTTACTTCAGACACGTCTTAGGAAAGATGGTAATTTCTGAGTGTGAACTCAAAATATCAAAAGCATTTGAACATGTATTTCAGAATCTCAGAGGTTGATTTATAGAGTATCATGCAAAAAGGAGCTGGTTTCCTTGAACCTAACGTGTTTATTTTCTTCTTTTTACATATATTGAAATGCATCTAATGAGCTGCTTCTTTTAGTGAATACCCTTGGCCAGCTTAGAAATGCAGCTTAAATGTGGTAGTATCTTTCAGCCATAGTTGGAGGGCCAACCTCTACTGAACCACTATCATTATAAATACATATGGGTAATTTGCATTAGTTCTTTTCCTATCTGCAAAGAAAGCTTTCCAAAGACCTTTTCAACTTTTCTGGAGTGCTAGGTATCAAGAATGTTAATGAAAAAAAAAATCAATTATTGTGAGCTCCCCAGAAAGCTTTTAGTTTGCAAATGATCATCTCCCTCTTAACATCTTAACAGTAAAAGGCATGAGCTGATAATGAAATTCTCATAGGTCAGAACTACTTGGAAAGAGAAGCGCATCTTCTTGCTCATTCTGCCAATTTTCCTAGGTATCTGCCCTGGGATCTGATGGTTTTTGCAGTCTCTGGTTGAGGGGTGATTAGCTCCAGATAACAGGAGGCCCGGCACATGAAATTTCTGAAGCAGCTCACTTTTACATTAGTATTCAGTAAGTCAGCTCTTCATAGGATCACACGTACATATCTTGGCTGCCGTGTCTTTATCATGCACAGAGGACCAACTTCATTCTGATTGGAAATATTTATGATTTGGGGGCCTGTTGAGGGATCTTTCCACACTAAAACCCAATACCAGGTTATTATCAATCATAGTTCTCTATAAGCAGGCTTATCAAACCCATTTACAGGTATCTAAACTATAGGGCAATTAGTAGAATTGATTATTTATGTTTGTTCTTCTATGTTCAACTTTTCACACATATTCAGATATTCTTCAAGTTTATGAAATCTCAATGAGTAAAACATTCTAATCCGGAAAATAGCATAAGTTCATCAGAATCATAGCGCTATGTACATAAATTATACTCTAATATGGTATTACAAGTTTCGAGATTAGACATAACCACTGATGTTAATGTATAATCATAAAGATCATGTTAAAAGGTGTATATGTATATGTATGCATATAAATAATCAAAACCCATGTTAAAGGTGTGTAGGTAGTTGTGTGTGTATAGTTCATAAAGTATATAACACTGCTTGCTTTCATGTTTGTGATTTTAATTTTTCATCATTTTATGGAAAGAAAATTATTTGGAGCAATTTATTTTCTAAATGATCATAAATATGTATTAAGATGCAAATTGTTTTGGGGTGCCTGGGTGGCTCAGTCGGTTAAGTGTCAACTTCAGTTCAGGTCATGAACTTATAGTTCATGAATTTGAGCCCTGCATCAGGCTCTGTACTGACAGCTCAGAGCCTGGAGCCTGCTTTGGATTCTGTGTCTCTCACTGCCTCTCCCCTACTCATGCTCTGCCTCTCTCTTCCTCTCAAAAGTAAATACACATTAAATATTTTTTAATTAAAAAAAATCTAAGTATTTTAATTTCTAAGCCTAGAGCATTAGTCTCATCTCAAATGTAAACATGTACTGTGCTAAAGTTTTTAAAAAATGAATATTAATTCATTAATTTATTCAGGAAAAATTTTTTGACAATATAATTTAAGCCAAGTAATTTTCCAGGTACTTTATATGTAACAATGTTAAACAGACAAGCAAATAAAACCAAACATAAGATAATGAAAATAATGAAGGACATTGTGAGTCTATCCTTATGTTAAACCAACAAAGTAATGAAAACAAATTATAAAAACAAAAATCAACAATGCCATTAGATTGAAAAATGGTGATTAGTCTTGGAAGCAAATTCAAGTAACACTTGATGAGAACCTATGAAGCGATATAGTTTGAGCTAATTATTAGTACAATAATCTTGAAGACTGCATTAACCCCGTTTCCAGAATGGAGAGGTAGAAAGATCATTTATGAAAGTCACAAAACTACCCTTTGAAAGACTTATGATATTTGTACCTCTAGTGCCTCATTCTACTTCTTAACTACTTAAATTGTAAAATGGACCAGGTATAGGAAGATTTGTGTAGTTTGAAGAATAATTTTCACCACGAGATGATGAAAGAACATTACCAATAACTCTAAAGTGCCCATATGCTGCTGCTGCTACAATATACGGTATGCACTACCTGAGCTGTGGGCATCAAATAGTCTTACCACTTGTATATGCATCAGTGAACATTATTTGTTTCATTTTGTTAACCTGAGAAGCAAATTCCTATGCAGGTAGGAATATTCAGGCTTTCAAAGGAAGCCACTACTGGGTAAAGGCTGCCTGGGAAAACTACAGGGAGAGAGACTTCTAAGAGTCTACTTTTGCGCATTCCTCAGTTTAGAAGCGGTCAGTATGGGACCATCAGTGGGTGAAGTCAAGGATACTTCCAGGAACTATATAATACTCACCCAGGCTGAGCCAGCCCAGCAGGACTGGCCCAAACCTGGATGTCTGTAAGAAATAAAACTCAACGGTAGTTGTCTCTATATTTGCTTTTTGTTTTCAGAATATTTTTTTTTAAATTATCCTGTTTTGGGGGGCGCCTAAGTGGCTCAGTCGCTTAAGCATCAGGCTTCGGCTCAGGTCATAATCTCATGTTTCCTGGGTTCAAGCCCCGCATAGGGCTCTGTGCTGACAGCCAGCTCAGAGCCTGGAGCCTGTTTCAAATTCTGTGTCTCCCTCTCTCTCTGACCCTCCCCTGCTCACACTCTCTCTCTCTCTCTCCCAGAAATAAATTTTTAAAAACATAAAAAAATAAAATTATTCTTTTTTTTGTTTCATGGATGCAGTATCCTCTTTAATCTTGAATTTTTTATTTAAAAGAATTTTTAACATTTATTTATTTTTGAGAGAGAGAGAGAGAGAGAGAGAGAGAGAGATGAGCAGGAGAGGGAAGAGAGGGACACAGAGAAACCACAGCAGGCTCCAGGCTCTGAGATGTCAGCACAGAGCTTGGTGCAGGGCTCAAACCCATGAACTGGGAGATCATGACCTGAGCCAACGTTGGATGCTTAACCTACTGAGCCACCCAGGTGCCCTTTGAATTTTTTAATTTAATGTTATTTTTCTAATGGTCTATTTCCTTCAAGCTGCTTTATTTCTCTCTCTCTCTCTCTCTCTCACCCCCTCCTCTGTGTATGTGTGGGTGTGTTTCTGGTTTCTGTTATCAATTTTAGAAGTTTTACTCAAATATCTGAAATCCATGGCATCTGTTTTAGGTGAGATTTAGATTTTAGAAAGCTAATCAAAGGCGTTGAGCAATATAAGTGGGACATTTCAACTTTGAGCTTCATTGTCTGGTGAAATGGGTGGGTTATTCTAGAATAACTCCCAATATAAGTATCTTTAGGTATTTCTTCTTGGGGGGGGGGTTCATATTCAACAGTCCATACCTGCAGGGTTATGGCCACTAGTTTTCCTAGAACTCAGTGAAGGAATAGTTTGGTATTTTCTTTTCTTCTTCTTTTTTTTTAATGTTTATTTATTTTTGAGAGAGAAAGTGAGAGCAGGAGAGGGGCAGGTGGGGGAGGGGCAGAGATTACGAAGAGGGCTTTTGTCTGACATCACAGAGCCTGATGCTGAACTCAAACTCACCAACCATGAGATCATGACCTGAGCTGAAGTTGGACACTTAACCAACTGAGCCACTCAAGTGCGCCCAGCTTGGGATTTTCTACAGTCAACATTTTAGCGTGTAGATGTTAGCCACAGAACTACTTAATCCTTCTGTCTGGGGAACACCCAACACCCTTGGTTGTATCTTTCATCCTCTTTTTCAGCATCTCAGGGTAACAAATCTGTGGGGCTCTGCTGGAGTGTGACAGGTGCCCCTCTCCATTCTAGCAGGGAGAGAATCTAGGTCTTCACGTCTTTTCAGACTTCACCAATTCTTCCTCATTTTCTCCATCCAATCCTCCCCCACACCCTTTTATCCATAGCTTCAGAGACATGCTGCTTCCTCTGCTCTTTAAGGAGTACATGTGATGAGCTGCGGTGGTTCTCAACACTTTTCCCCAACCTGGAATAGTTTCCACTTAGTTGCTAGATTAGTCACTATTAGAACTGTTTTTCATCTTCTAAAATTTTGGATATTTTTCTTCAATTGTCTCCTCCTGCTTTTCCATGTTTGTGTGTATTTCTATTTTATTAAAACAATTTACTTAAGTTTTAGTAGATTGTCAAGAGGATGTAAAATGATTATGTGTTTTCATAGTCACTATCTTACCCTGGTGGGTACTAACAGCTCCTTGTTAACATATCTACTACAGACAAAGAACTGCCAGGTGTAGCAATCAGTACTAAAATATGGAAGGCACTGACTTGGTCTGCTCAGGTTGCCATAACAAAATATCATAGACTTGGTGGCTTTATTTTTTTAAATTTTTTAATTTTTAATGTTAATTTATTTTTGAGAGAGAGAGAGAGAGAGAACCCAAGTGGGGTGAGGGGTAGAGAAGGAGACACAGAGTCCAAAGCAGGCTGCAGGCCCTGAGGTGTCAGGAGAGACCCCGATGCGGGGCTTGAACCCACAAACTGTGGGATCATGACTTGAGCCAAAGCTGGACACTCAACCAACTGAACCATCTAGATGCCCCTTAGACTTTAAACAGCAGAAATTTATTCCTCACTATTATGGAAGCCGAGACATCCAAATAAAGGTGTTAGCCAATTCAGTTTCTGGTGAGGGTTCTCTCCCTGCAGATGGCCACCTTCTTATTAGGTACTCATGTAGTGGTGAAGAGAGAGCTCTTGTGTCTCCTCCTCTTTTCATAAAGTTCACTAGCTCTATTGTATTAGGGTTCATCCTTATATCCTCATTAAAACCTCCTCACAGGCCCTATCTCCAAATTGTCATTTGGGGAGTGAGGACTTCAGCGTATACATTTTGGGGGGACATAATTCAGTCCATGGCATGGGTACAGTCTCAAATCTCCAGGGATTTATCACACATTTAAGGAATAAACGTTTTCATACACACACACACACACACACACACACACACACACACACACACACACTGAATCAATAGCACAGTATTTTGGAATGGTATTCTGTAAGCAATTGCTAAACCATTATAAATTTAATTTGATGGTGTGAGATAAGGAGACTCAAGAAAGTGTTGCACAAGTTGAGAGAGAGCAAAGAAATGTAGACCAACATTTGGTCTGATAGGTTATGCAAATCTTAGCTCTGCCAAAGTGACGTGGACAGGTTATCTAAACTCCCAGCCCCTCCCGCGATCTGAAAATGGAATGATCTAACATCCAGTGGACTTGTTATGGGTCAATAATGAAGAACATGTTTTTAAAGTGCCTGGATACAGCACCTGGCTCAACAAGTATTAACTACCAGCTGGATTACTATAGACATCCAAGAAAGAAGGAAAGAAAGAAGGACAAGGAAAAAAAAATGAAGGTGAGAAGAAGAGAATGAAAAGAAGTAGAAAAGCTCATATCAGTCTTTCATTACTTTTCATTACTGGAACTTCATTTTCAAAGTCATTTCTTACTATTCTCAGAGAGGAGCAAAGGAGCTACAATGCATTTTAATGGCCCATTGCTGAAAAAAAGGAAATCAAGCCTTGAGTATGATCTTTTGGCACAGATCCTGGGAGTGCAAACACACACAAGTAAACATTCATGAGCTGGGATAAAATTGGAAATATTGTGACCCTTGGAGCAAAGTGGTCATATGCTAGTACTAATTAATCCATGTTTACCCTTGAGGAGCTACAAGAGTTCACATGCAAAGGAGGAAAGAGATTTAAAAAAGATCACCACTTTTGTTCATTTGAACTTCAGCACTTTCTCCATTAACCTGTCCTCTTATAATGTTACTTTGAAAAGTAATTCTCTCAGAAAGAACTCTTTGTATGAATGAGAGATTAATACTGGTAAATCCAAATCATGGCCATTCTTGAATTGAAATGCTTTTTCTACAAGAAATGGCTTTGTACATAATTTTTTTTTTCATCAGCATTATTATTTTAGGCAGCAGCAGTATGGATATTTTCCCTGTGGAGCATGAGTAAGATTGCTTCGAAATAATTCTTAGTGCCTGCAACAGTTGATTGTTCCCTTTTGGGCAGAAGTGAGTTGGGAAGGAAAATTGGTTGGATGAGGGTTGGACCTAAACAGTAGTTTTAACGTCACACACACAAAATGACAGGCTAGCTCTGTTCTTCCTTATAGTGGTAGTTTTGCCCAAGCAAAGGTGAGATGAATTGGTCCAAATATCTCTACCAGTTGGCTGAAGGAAATTAATAAACTACTCTTCTACATGGTTATGAGTCTCAAAAAAATGTGTGAATTTCTCACTCAGGCTCCTTGCTTTTTATGATATGATTCCTTGTGAGTAAATAAGAAATACCTTGGCTTAGTCAACAGATTTGCTAGACATTCTGTGGCTTGGAAGACATAACAGGAGCTGACATCACTCTTTTTTTCTCTCTTTTCTTCTTCCATAAAATATGTCCCTTTCTCTTTTAGGTGTCATATTTCTTTAGACATGAAAGAAGACTCCCTTTTCCCATTATGAGGTTTCCTTGATTTCCCAATGATGAGAGGTTAAAGAATCAAGCTGTAGAGGCCCCATAGCACAGCCATCAGCAGTAGAGGCACCAGGCCACAGGAGCTACAGATCTAAATGACAGCTTTGGGAGAACACAGAGGGAAATGAATCTAATTGCCTCTGGGGGAGAATATTTTATTTCTCTGGATATATCAACATAGAACAAATGAAGGAGATAAGGTTAGTGACTGTAGAAATTACGAGTTCCTCTACCAAACTTCACACCCGAAAAACAAATAATCCAGTGAAGAAATGGGCAGAAGACATGAACAGGCACTTCTCCAAAGAGGACATCCAGATGGCCAATAGACATATGAAATGATGCTCAGCATCCCTCCTCATCAGGGAAATACAAATCAAAACCACACTGAGATACCACCTCATGCCGGTCAGAGTGGCTAAAATGAGCAAATCAGAGGACTCTAGATGCTGGTGAGGATGTGGAGAAATGGGCACCCTCCTACACTGTTGGTGGGAATGTAAACTGGTGCAGCCCCTCTGGAAAACAGTGTGGAGGTTCCTCAAAAAATTAACAATAGAACTCCCCTAGGACCCAGCAATAGCACTGCTAGGAATTTACCCAAGGGATACAGGAGTGCTGATGCATAGGGACACATGTACCCCAATGTTCATAGCAGCACTTTCAACAATAGCCAAATCATGGAAAGAGCTTAAATGTCCATCAACTGATGAATGGATCAAGAAGATGTGGTTTATCTATGCAATGGAATACTACATGGAAATGAGAAAGAATGAAATCTGGCCATTGTAGCAACGTGGATAGAACTCTGGGGTGTTATGCTGAGTGAAATAATTGAGGCAGAGAAAGACAGATACTATATGTTTTCACTTGTAGATGGATCAGGAGAAACTGAACAGAGGACCATGGGGGAAGAGAAGGGGAAAAAATAGTTGGGGAGATGGAGGGAGGCAAACCATAAGAGACTCTTGAATACTGAGAACAAACTGAAGGTTTATGGGAATGGGGGTGAGGGGAAGGGGGGTCATGGGAATGGAAGAAGGTACTTATTGGGATGAGCACTTGGTGTTATATGGAAACCAACTTGACAATAAACTATGAAAGAAGGAAGGAAGGAAGGAAGGAAGGAAGGAAGGAAGGAAGGAAGGAAGGAAGGAAGAAAGAAAGAAAGAAAGAAAGAAAGAAAGAAAGAAAGAAAGAAAGAAAGAAAGAAAGAAAGAAAGAAAGAAAGAAAGAAAGAAATTATGAGTTCCTTAAAGCTCTAACAGGATTCTAAGAAACCTTGAGATTTTATTCTGAAGAGGACAGGAGGATGAAGCAATATGACTTGCAAATATTTTCTCCCATTCTGTGGGTTGTTTTCCACTTTCTCAATGATGATTTTCAAACACAAAAGTTTATAATGTTGATGAGTCCAATTTATCTTCTTTTTCACTTTTTGTAGCTCATGATTTGGGTAGTGTCACTATGAAGGCTTTGCCTCCCCTGAGGTCATGGAGATTTCATCCATATTTTCTTCTGAAACCATTACAGTTCTAGCTTATACATTTAGGTCTATGATCTATTTTCAGGGAATTCTTGCTTAAAGTATGAGGAAGGGATCTAACCTCATGCAATATGGATATCTCCGTACCATTTGGTATGAGACAATTCTTTGCCTCTTCCATTGTCCTGGCACCTTGTGGAAGTCATTTGACAATGTTTATTTCTGTGCTCTCAGTTCTGTCCCACATATCTCTATGTGCTCACAGAGTGCTGCACTGTATGGATGAATCTGTTTTCATTTTAATTACCAAAATTTGGAAGATTTTCCTAATTGTTTCTTCATTCATTGTAGGTCCTGAGAATAATCTAAAGAAATTTTAAATGGTTTTTAAAAAATAAATGTTAATAGTTATCATATATTAGAGTTGTTTCTCTAGAGCAAGAGTCTATGGAGCTCTTTGTTCCACCATTCCAGGGTTATTTCCCTCATTTTCTGCATCAAAGAACAAAGCAGTAAAAGAAATCAAAGTAGACTCAGAAGGAAATGGAAGAAAAAAAGAAACACATGATTGACTCAATTAATATTTTCTCAATTCTGAGAGCCCATGACAGATAAAACATACTAAATCTAGGAAAGGTTTCAGAAGATTTGAGTAATATTATTAAAAGTTTAATAATAAGAATTTTATAGTAATAAACACATACTTAACATGTTAATATGAACTGAGATACATTTAATATATATATTTAAATCCTTTAATTTAACCCCAAAATAGCACCCTTGGATTTCAAAATAAGTCTCTCTTAAGCAACTGTTAAACTAAAGAAGAATCCAAAATTGAAGATACTTAGTCTGTAAAAAAGTTATAATAAAAATATATCTAGCCTTGCACATATGGTTAAAGTTGTATTTGGAAGAAAATTTATAGTAACAAATATGTAAATATTTGAGGAAATATGAATATAAATAAGTGAAGTAAGCATTCAACTCTGGTGGGGGAGGTGGAGAAAGAACACTGAAACCATAAAAAATAGAAAATAGAGATAAAAGTGAAAAATATCAAATTTAAAAAGGAAAAAAATAAACTGATTTAAAACATCAGTTTCTTGTCATTTCCATTTACTGAGAAAATTAGTCAAATCAGTCTCTAGTTACACTAACCAAGAATAAAATAGGACAAATCAAAAAGAAAAGGTGGAAATGACCACAAATAAAGATGAAAGTAAAAGAATTATGGGAGTAATCCTTCAAAACTCTATGAGTACACTTGGAAACCTAAATAAAATAAACTTATTTTATTTTATTTTTATTTTTAGTAAATATGAGGTAACAAAATGGATCCTGATGGTGTAGAAAAGCAAAAAATAAATAAGAAAACACTAAGACTTCATTTAGGAGTTTCAGACAATATCCCAGTACATTTTTTAAAATTTTCACAAAACTTAAATCTGGTACTTTTTCAAACTGTTGCAGAGAGTGTTAAAAGAAGGAAAACTTCCAAATTCTTTTCACAACAGCCTATTTGTTTCAAAACAAAGATCGCTTCCTGTTAGTTTTCTATTACTGCCATATCAAATTGCCACAAATTTAGTGGCTTAAAACAAAGCTGTAATAAATGTATTACTTCACAGTTCTATAGCTCCGAAGTCTGACATGGGTCTTCTCAGGCCAGAATTAAATTTTTGGCAGGGTCTCTCTTCTTTCTGGAGACTTTAGGAAGAGATCCATTTCCTTGCTCATGTGGGTGTTGGCATAACTCAGTTCCTTGCAGTTGTAGTACTGAGGCTCCCTTTTCCTTGCTGGCTGTCAACTGAGAGCTGTTCTCAGCTTCTAGAAGTTCCCTGCATGCCTTGGCTGGTGTTTTATTAGATTGAACCCACATAGATAATCCAGGATAAATTCTCCATCTCAAGGTAAATAACCTCAAACACATGTACAAAATCCCTTCTGCTATGTGAAGTGACATATTCACAGGTTCTAGAAATGTGGGCATCTTTGTGGTGAGTCATTACTTATCCCCTGCCCAAAAATAAACATGGAAAAAAAGTTGCAGAGGAATCCCATTTTTGAATATTGATACAATAAAAATAACTGCAGGTAAACAGCATATAAAATTTAGCAGCATGTTAAAAGTCAAAGAATGACATCCTTAGCTGAGTATGATTCATTTCAATAATTCAAGTGTGTGCAAGGAAAACAATCAACAAAACCAAAAGGCAATCGACACAATGGGGACAGATATTTGCAAATGATGTATAGGATAAAGGGCTAGTATCCAAAATCTGTAAAGAACTCACCAAACTCAACACCTGAAAAACAAATAATCCAGGAAAGAAATGGGCAGGAGACACGAATGGACACTTTTCCAAAGAAGACATCCAGATGGCCAACAAACACAGGAAATGATGCTCAACGTTACTCGTCATCAGGGAAATAAAATCAAAACCAAACTGAGATACCACTTCATACCAGTCAGAGTGGCTAAAATGAACAAATCAGGAGACTGTAGATATTGGCAAGGATATAGAGAAATGACAACCCTCTTGCGCTGTTGGTGGGAATACAAACTGGTGCAGCTGTTCTGGAGAACAGTTTGGAGGTTCATCAAAAAATTAAAAATCAAACTACCCTATGACCCAGCAATAGCACTGCTAGGAATTTACCCAAGGGATATAGGAGTGCTGATGCATACAGACACATGTACCCTGTGTTTATAACAGTACTTTCAACAATAGCCAAATTATGGAAAGAGCCCAAATGTCCATCAACTGATGGATAGATAAAAAAGGTGTGGTATATATATATATAATGGAATGCTACTTGGCAATGAGAAAGAATGGAATCATGCCCCTTGCAGCAACGTGGATGGAACTGGAAGGTATTACTCTGAGTGACATAAGTCAGTCAGAGAAAGACAGATATCATAGGTTTTCACTCATATATGGATCTTGAGAAACTTAACAGAAGACCATGGGGAAAGAGAAGGGGAAAAATAGTTACAAAGAGATAGGGAGGGAGACAAACCATAAGAAACTCTTAAATACAGAGAACAAACTGAAGGTTGATGGGAGGGTTGGGGAAGAAGGGAAAGTCGGTGAAGGGCACTAAGGAGGGTACTTGTTGGGATGAGCACTGGGTGTTGTATGGAAACCAATTTGACAATAAATTATATTTTAAAATTCAAGTGTGATTTAAAAATGCAGCTTATATGAATACATCGCAGCATGCAATTAAAGACAAATAATTCAACACTTGTTTTTTCAATGTTCAACAAATAAATTCCTTTTGAACACAATGAAAATATTAAGGAAAAGAAGAAGACAGTGGGCTAGAAGAGCTAATTGTCTAAAATCTGGAAACTTTATCTTTGGGTCTTTCCTTGTCAATAGCTCATAATATCACATAACAGAGCACTTAATACTCAACCTACCACCTAACAATTCTATAAAATAAGTAGTGATATTGTGCCATTTTGCAGAAGAAACCAAGCTTCATACATTAAATAACTTCCTCAAGAGCATCTGCTGGAGGCTTTCCCTGCATCGTCTCTTATCCCCACTCTATCAGCAGGGTCCAGCAGCCACTGAAGCCAGCATCAAAGTGGGGACTGAAAAGGGACATTCTACTTCCAAAAGCATTTTGGAAACTCACTGGGGATGGAAAATGAATACAGAGTTTGATTTCCTGCGGTTTAAAGAGCATTTTATATTTTCTCCACCAAACCTGTGTTTTCACAAATTAGAAAAAGACTGAAGATCAAGAAGGGACTTGCCTAAAATCTTGCATTTATTTTGAAACAGCATCTGGATCAGAATCCACCCTTCCAGGCTCCTCCTTCCATTATTTTATCATCCTTGGGAAAGGGAAAAAAAGAAACACAGAAAACTGTTTACCTCCAAATTAGCTATATTCTAAGCACAGTTGATGACATTTTGACATCCTTTTTGGTTGCTTTGGAGTTTTTGGGAACTTAAGATACTTGAATGTGCCTTTTTCCTTCCCTTCAGTGACTGGTGAGCCCAGTCCTGCTTGCCTCACCTCTGCTACCTGTTCTGCTCCTTGTCCTTTGGCCATTGTACTATGTGTAAGACCATCATTAGAACCTGGGAAAGAAGGGGGCGCCTGGGTGGCTTAGTCGGTTAAGCGTCCGACTTTCGCTTGGGTCATGATCTCGCGATTCTTGGTTTCGGGCCCCGTGTCAGGCTCTGTGCTGACTGCCAGCTCAGAGCCTGGAGCCAATTTCAGAGTCTGTGTCTCCCTCTCTCTCTGACCCTCCCCTGCTCACGCTGTCTCTCTCTCTCTCTCCTAGAAATAGATTTAAAAAAATTAAAAAAAAAAAAAAGAACCTGGGAAAGAAGGTAAAACTAAATTCATGTCCCTGACAATTGTTTTAGTCACCAACTTCAATTTCTAGAAGAGAACAATTTTCTTCTTATGTCTTCATATAGTCTTCTTTCTGTACCTGGCATATACTTTAAGGCTCACTCTGTAAATTCAAGCTCTGTATCTTGACTTTCTAGCACACAATAAGATATTTCTCCTCTAAATCCTATAAATTTCTGAACACCTAGTATGTGCCAGATATTGAGTCAAAGTCTTCCTTTATTTAATCTCAGAACAGCTCATTGAAGAGGCATTATATAACTCAAAAGAATCATAATATTAAGAGGACCACAATCATAGTCATTACCATTTGCTGTGAATATTCTATGGACCAAAGACTGTCTTAAAGGCTTTTCACTATTATTTTGTGAAATTCTCAGACAATTCCATAAGGTACCACTACTATTATCCATATTTCATAGACAAGAAAACTGAGGCATAGAGAGGTCAAGAAACACGTCCAAGAATCTATACTTCATAAGTGTAGCATCAGATATAGAAGTCAGGCAGTTGAATACAGAGCCTAGCCCCTAATCACTGTAATTATTTGTCCAGGATCAGACAGCAGATAAAAATAGCATTAGAGAGGGTCATCTTGGTGGCTCAGTGGGTTAAGTGTCTGACTCTTGATTTCGGCTCGGGTTGTGAGATCAAGGCCCACATTTGGCTCCACACTGAGCATGAAGCCAGCTTGGTATTCCCTTTCTCTGTCTCTCAATGTCCCTCTCCCACTTGCACTCTCTTTCTCAAAATAAATAAATAAATATTTAAAAAATAATATTAGAGAAATAAATGAAACACCCATCAACTGAGAATGGATAAACAAAAGGTGATACATCTGTACAATAGACTAATATTTGGCAGTAAAAAGAATGAAATACTGAAACATGCTATAACATGTAAATTATAGAAGCAGTTACAAACGAATGCATATAATATGAATCCAGTCATAGGAAATGTCTAGAATAGGCAAATCTATATACAAAATAAAATAGCAGTTGCCTTAGGTTGAGAAGGGAAGGCATGATTGGAGAGAAATGGGGAGTGACCACTAATGAATACGTGCTGTTTTGGGGATGGTGATAAAAAATGTTCTAACATTATTACTGTAGTTGCACAACTGTGTGGATACACAAAAACCCAGTGAACTGTATATTTTAAATGGGCAAATTGTATGGTATGTGAATTTTATTTCAGTAGTTTTGTTTAAAACAATGGGGCTAGAACATCAACCCCAGACTTTCAGATTTCAAGCCTATGTTCTTCTCCTCTGTCTTCTTGGCCACCTCATCTTTATATAACATCCTGTCATATCACCAGTTAGTTTTCCTTGTTGGTTCTTCAACTCTTCATAATTGGCCCAATAAACTACTGCAGGACGAAAACTACATCATCATTTTCTTTCTTCCATAAAATTCCAAAAGGTCTAGTATTTCCAATGCCAGTTTGACATATTTTCTATTGAAGGATAAAAACATTTCCAACCGAGGTGATTTCAGGCTTACAAAATAGATTTGTTCCTAAAAAGTTGAGACTTCAATTTTATATTGAATATTTAAATATTTAACGTGCTTAATATCTGTCATCATGTCACCAGCTCAGTTTTAGAATGAATGGCCATCTGTCTCTTTTTTATTTTGGGGAAATCTGATTACTTTCTATTTTTTTGCCTACACTCATTGAGATATCCTTACAGGAAGGTATGTTTTAAATCTTCTTGTCTATTACAAGTTGATTTGACTAATTGTTGCAATGCAGGAGACTCTATGCAGAAAAATTTAAACTTGTTAAAACTGTTTCTGACATTCAGTGTCATAATACTGTAAGTAAGTTTCATTTCAACATTTCCATTAGCTGGTGGTAATAACTTGTATTAAAAATAACAAATGATTGCAATATTCAAAAGGCAAATAAACAACTATGTAGATATGTGTGTGTAATTCAGTAGTTTTCATGGATTTGTACTATCAAAGAATCACATATATTAGAATGTATTTAAACAGTATTTTTTAAAGTATTCATATGTGTTCTTACCCCCCTTCTCCACTAACTAGCAAATCACTGAATTATATAATAAGGACTCTCCTGCCTTCTTTCTTTCTCTTCCCTACCCCCTTCACTTACCTCGTGAATTTTACCCTGCCACCCAAGGAATGATGGGGCTGACGTACTGTGACACAGAAGATTCTGGTGCATCCTTGGAGACAATTGATAAAAGAGAGCTGTGGGAGAGGGAAAGGAGAGAGGAAGGGATCTTGCTGACAAAAGAGGGATGAAAAACTCCCCTTGAGAGCGCAAAGATGTTTATAAGCTGCTCTCCTATTACTGTGCAGACAAGGCCATTCATCAGCTCACTGAATATTGAGTTTTACAAAATGGGTCAAATCCATGTCCCCACAGATTTTGGTCTGTGCATCCTTCCTCTGCCCCTCTCAGGGCAGGTGGACCTACAGAAAATGGTAACAAAACCATTTCTTTGTTTGTAGGCAGCATTTTTTTAGAGCATGAACCACTCTTGCACAGCCTCACATTATACGGGGAATTGCACTTGGACAAATTTGAGCACACACATTCACTTTAAGGAGACAGAGAGAAAGTAACAAAGGGAGTCAATGAGTGAAGTGTCTGAAAAGTGGAACATGTGAATCTTATCTTCTAAAGAGAATTGTAAAATTCCCTATTCCCTTGCTCTTTTGGTGCAAATATTATGGCACATTAAGTTATGTGTTTGGGTACAAAATGGTCCCCAAAGGCAATTCAGCTTCATCTGGTACTCAATCAAAGAAAGAAAGACAATTCCAAAGCTGCTGGGAAAATCTGGCTGGGTTAAACTCACCAGGAGACGATATATATGACTTTCTAAAGGTTTGTTCAAGCACAATATTTATTAAGGTAACGGTTGCATTCCCCATTGACCACTGAAGAAATTCTTTCATCATATTCTGAAACACTCTACTGAGTTGACCAAAATATGTTTCTGCACTTGTTTTGGTGGATTTGTGGTATTTATATTAATTATATACCTAAAATATTCTTTTAAAACTTTGGCAAATCACATAGCTGATAAATAACTTTGTGCAAGCATTTAAACAATACTTATAACTCATTAATAATAAAACAAAGGAAAATATTAAAGGGAGCAAAACTTCATTTCTGTGATATTCTTTCCAAAAACTCACAACCTTCATTTAATGATGGTTAAAACCACCACCACCAACAACCATCAGACAAACACAGTTTGGGAGATAGTTGACAGTTGAATGTCAAGGTTATAAAAAACAATGTAAGACTGAGGAACTGTCATAGACCAGAGGAGACTAAGGAGATAAGACAACTAAATGTGGTATGGTACTCCAGAATAAATCCTGAATAGGAAGGAGACATCAATGCAAAAATTTGCAATTGAAATAAAATTTGGAGAGTAGTTAATAGTAATGTGTCCATTTGTAATGAAGGTACCATGTTAATACAAGTTATTAATATGAAGGAATCTCAGTCCAGGTTATAGAGGAATCCTGTATGCTACCTTTCAAATATTTTTATAAATCAAAAAATTGCAAAATGAAATTTTTATTTTTTTATAAAAAGCAGGCTCCAGGCTCTGAGATGTCAATATTGAGTCTGATGTGAGGCTGGAACCCAGGACCACATGATCATGACCTGAACCAGAGCCAGATGTTTAACCTACTGAGCGAGCTATCCAGGCACCCCCAGTTTTAATCTTTTTCAATGGGCCAAATATTTAACTAACATTCACCACAGAAGATATGCTAATGGCCTAAAACAGACCAAAAAAAGAGAGAGAGATTCAATATTATTAGTCACTAGGGACATGCAAATTAAAACCACAGTTAGATACCACTGCATACATATCATAAAAAAATTTTTTTTAAAGGTGATAACACCTAATTCTGGCAAGCATGTGGGGAAACTTCACGACTCATCCCTTGCTAGTGGCAATATAAAATGATGAAGTCACTGCCAAAAACACTTTAATGGTTTCCTATAATATTAAACATAAAGTTACAATATTACTTATCAATTCTACTCCTAGCTACCTATTCAAGAGAAATGAAAACGTATCTTCATGATAGCATTATTCATACAAGACAAAAAGTGTACACAACCCAAATGTCCATCAACTGATGAAGTGTTGCACAAAATATAGGATATCCACACAATTGGAATATCTTTCAGCCACTAAAAGAAAGAGGTACTGATATATGCTGCACCATGAATAAATTTTTGAATGAAGACCCCACATGTTGTGTGGATTTCATTTATCTGAAATGCCCAGAAAAGGCAAACAGAACATAAATGATCCCCAGGAGTGAGGGAGTAACTATAAATATGCACCAAATTTCTTTTTGGGGTGGTGAAACGTTCTAAATTAGATTGTAGGGATGATGATATAACTTTGTAAATGTTAGTATCTTAACCATCCAATTGCTTTCTTACATGAATTTTGTTTATGTAATTTATACAGCAATAAAACTGTAAAATATGTGGAATTTTTTGGTATAAAATTTAGATTAGGGAGGAAAGTATAAAGAGAAAGTACTCATTACCGATAATTGCATCACCAAAAAATACATTTTTGTAGATATTCTTACAGCATTACGGTTTCCTATTGATTTTCATTTTAAAATCAGGGCAAGTTATAAAGAAATTTATTTTCTCAGTTGATGCCTATATTAACTTAGAGAGTTAAATAGTTAGGGTTTATACCTTGGGCATTTTCTTTACAGAATCTGATGGTACTTTTATATCATGTGGTTTAGTCGTCAGTGATGTGACAGCTAGGTAGTGATGATTACCTGTCAAACCGGCCTAAAAAACCCAATGTAATCCCTGTTCTCCAGCAAAGCAGAAGGCATAACTGCACTTCTAACCCAATTAGAAACACAAAAGCTCTGTCTCCAAAAAACAACTCAGGAGATCAGGAAGGTCATATACTTGCATTTTGGTTTTTCAGACCAGAATGTGGAGGGCACTTTTCTTGTCATCTGAACAGATGAGAATGGCAGACACTGTCTGTGACCTTTGGCGGCCATGCTGTGCAGAGAGCTACCTGCCTGGCTTAAGAAAGAGTGTTCAAAATAAAATACATAAAGTTGTATTTGGGATTTTTTTCTTTCTTTTATTTTCTTCTTGTTATTTTTGTTTTACTGTGTCAAGTAGAAACGAGAAGCTTCCGTATAGAGCTCAGATCTTGCTAAATAAATAAACCCCCCCCACCCCAAACTAAATAACCCTCCTGAACCTTTTCAGCTCTTCTTGAAAGAAAGTCTTTACCATACCCCACACATGCAACCTGCCTTATCCCCTGCCTAGAAAATATATGAAGGGACAAATTTACAGAGCAAAAGGAATGTGAAGCGTGCACACACACACACACACACAGGTGAACAAATGTGGCTTAAATTATTTCATTTAAACAACTTGCTGGCCTACGCTGAATTTCTTTCAGGCAGGTCAAAAGTATAGATAAATCTTGCCTCTCATAATGGATAAGATGAACAAAAGTAGAATATCCTAAAATATATAATATACATTATATATACTTTATATTTATATGTATTTTATATATAAATTATATATTATATATATTACTATTTCTTGACCAAATAAAAAGCACTCAAAAAATTTCTTATGCTGCCTGAGTCCTGACTTTTTCTCTGTCTGCTGTGAAACTATGGGGAGGGATCCTTCCCAAAGTAATTAATTTAATTCCAAATGCCCTAATTAGAGGATGCAAGATACTGGCAGAAACACGTCCACAAGCACTAGAGGGCAATGCTGGACAAATATTACTGAGATCCAAGAAAACACTAGCGAGTTTGACTGGAGACTCAATTGTTTTCAAATGCACAAAATTTCAGATGTGACTTTGAATATTCTAACTCTGTGAGCAGGATGAAGTTTCCAGCTATTGCCTTCCAAACTGATTACAGGAGTGGACGAAAAGGGCAAGGTTTTCTTGGTAGCAATCAACTCTGCTTCCTGGCTTCATCAGGGCACTTTGCCGAGACTGAGGCTGGGCCAGTTAAAGAGCAGGTCGGCAGAGCGCAGAGATAATGGCTAATGTCAAAGTCAAAGAAGTTTCTAGAATCAGAAATCAGCATCAAAGCCTGGATTCTGCAGTGGGAAAGAAAAGGCTGCTCACTCAATTATGTATCATCATCTCATAATGTAAATGGAAATCATGGATTTCTAT